>NC_138316.1:7155000-7755000 GCF_965601325.2 Salmo salar
GTTGTCTCAGTCCACTGTGTGAGCGTATGTCTTTGACGTGTTTGTGTGTGCGTACCGGTGATGACGTTCATTCACACTCAATCTATCCTCGCACGCTGAATTGATGCGTGTGTCTGTTTTGTGTGTTTGTGAAATGAGGAGTGATGGTTAGCGTGCTGTGTGTTTTTCATTTAGTCAGTGTGTGTGTGGCCTCAGACCGGTCTTCCACTGTGCTGTAAGCTCCAATCATTTAGTCACAGGTAGCTGTGCTGTGACAAGTCTACCCTTTTACTGTGCTTTAGTTCACCATTCACTCAGATGATGATGAGAACTGACTAGAATCTCTCGGTCTCTCTCTCTCTCGCTGTCTGTGCGATTCTCTTCCCCCTCGCCATCTATCTCTCTCTTTCCCTCTTTCTGGATGAAAAGGATGAAAAGGGAGGAGAAGAGAAAGGGAGAGAATGACATGTATTGTTGTATGCTATAGTGTTAGCATCAGGGGTAATTGAAATGGAATTGACTGTCAGTGTGCTGGAATGGAGGGCTGTTTTAATGTGAATCATCACAGTGTCACACTCACACACTGACAAGCAGCAGCTCTGTTGGAAAGTACTCTGTTTTTCATTCAACTTTATTCAAAACGCGTTTTTCGAACAAAACAGGAAGCTGAAGGGTTATACGGGAAAGTGGTTAGCTTGAGACTGGTTAATCAATTTACTTCAAGTGAAAATGAATAATAAAATGAAAAACATAACGCTGAGTTGCCGAAGATCAAATCAGTTATATGGAGTTAAATGCATGTCTAAAGTGATGTGAAAGATTCAGAGGAATTTAATAAAATAGAATAACAAAATACTTTCTGTCCTAAGTAACATTATCCTTCAAAAAAAAGTTTTTTAAAGTAACATAGGCCTAGTCTACATAGGTTTGTGTAAAATGGAACACATTGAGGAATCCAAATCAAATCACATTTTATTTGTCACATGCGCCGAATACAACAGGTGTAGACCTTACAGTGAAATGCTTACTTACGAGCCCTTAACCAACAATGCAGTTGTAAGAAAATACCTAAGAGATAAGAATAACAAATAATTAAAGAGCAGCAGTAAATAACAATAGCGGTGTCACGTCTGCTCCCGCTCCCCCCCTGGCGCTTCAGGGTGCCAGGCTGCCGTGCATCACGCACTCCTATCATCCATTACGCACACCTGCCTTCCCTCATCACGCGCATCAGCGATACTGGACTCACCTGGACTCACTCATCACCTGTTATTACCTCAACTATATTTGTCAGTTCCCCAGCTCTGCTCCCCGCTTCTGCATGAATAGTTTTTTGTTTGTATTACTTGTTTTCTTACGCTGTTCCTGTCTTGTTCCATGTCCGTTCTTTATTAAATGTTTGACTCCCCGTACCTGCTTTGTCTCTCCAGCGTCATTCCATGTGACTAGCGGGGCTATATACAGGGGGTACCGGTACAGAGTCAATGTGCGGGGACACCGGTGTTGAGGTAATTGAGGTAATACGTACATGTAGGTAGAGTTATTAAAGTGACTATGCATAGATAATAACAGAGAGTAACAGATAATAACAGAGGCATATTGTGTATGGTTATAGGCCTATATTTGTGTCTGTATATTTTGGGGGCATTGAGAGCAGTCATGGAGACAGCTGTTGGAAGTTAATAGGCTAGGATGGTAACTGTGGGCTTTTGGCTGTCTGGAGGAGAGAGACATCCCATCTGATACCAGTCAACCAGGAGTAGCCACGCAATGTCTGGATCTGCATTGTCCACCGACCAGCAGTGCAGTCAGCTTCTAGGCACTGTGGATCTAGATAAACCGCAGCCACCACCAGACAGTTAGCTCCCAGACACTCCTAGTAGACTTCCAGATATAACATTCAACATCAGACACTTAGGAGGGCAGAACGCTAAATCCGCTCGACGTAATCCCAAAGAGAACGACAGCAGAATGAGTGAGTGTGAGAGGAAAAGTGTAAGAGCGAAAGAAGGGTGGGGGTCATTTATAGGTATCAGTGCTCTATAGGCTAAATGGAATGAAAGAGAATGTGACTGTGATGCCACCCATAACAAATAGTAGTGGATACTATGAGAGGTGAACACAGGCTGAGGCGGATCTGGCGACCCTGAACACAGGCTGAGGCAGATCTGGCAATCCTGAACACATACTGAGGCAGATCTGGCAACCCTGACACATACACTGAGGCAGATCTGGCAACCCTGAACACATACGGAGGCAGATCTGGCAACCATGAACACAGACTGAGGCATATCTGGCAACTCTAGGGATAGGAAGATGATGTAAATGATGACATGGGATGGCACCAAACACCAACACACCTCCATTCTAAGGTTAGGCTAATTAAGTTAGCGTGCTCTGTTAGCCATGTGTGTTGATGTCTCTCTCTCACAATGAGAATACTGAGGAAGTCTGACTCAGCTTAATTCAAAAGTAATTATGAAGGAAAAAGGACACCCTCTATCTCTATCTCTATCTCACCGACCAAACTTCCAACTGCCCCGTAAGCAAAACCACAAAAAGTAATGACACAGTAGATACTGTGTAAAAGTTAAATATCTCAACAAGATATGACCAAGTGTCTGCTCCCCATTATCATAATGGTAAAAGTGCTGAAAACATGGCTACCATATTACAAGAGGTTTTGAAATGCATTATGCCACAAGTTATGGTGACTAACATGGTCTCTCATGACACCAGCACGCCACTTTTTCGTGTCATCATAATGGGGCCCGCGGACTCTTCCCCACTCCTTTCCTCACCCTTTCATCATGTGACAGAGGACTCTTTCCCTTTTTCTCTCCCTCATTCTCTCTCTCTCTCTCTCCTGTCTTTTAGTTAATATGCTGGCTGGCTGAATGCTGTGTGTTATGTAAAACCACTGTCATTAAAAGGAAGATGTGAAGTTGTCTTCTCTGTGAAGGGCCAACTTGCTTGATATTGCTAGATCCATTGTGAGTGTGTTATGAGCTGTTATAAGTCCTTGTAAGGCCTAGATAATGCTGTCGCAATGATGTCCTATTATGGCTAATGATCAGTGATGGGAGGAAAACTCAAACAGTTTATTGTCCCATAATGTAGACTATAATTAATATGTGTGTGTGTGTGTGTGCGTGCGTGCGTGATTGTGTGCGTGCCCTTCATTGTGTGTGTGTGTTTGTGTCTGTTTATAAACTCAGCAAAAAAAAGAAATGTCCCTTTTTCAAGACCCTGTCTTCACAGATATTCATTGTAAAGGATTTAAACACTTTTCCCCATGCTTGTTCAATGAATCATAAACAATTAATGAACATGCACCTGTAGAACGGTCGTTAAGGCACTAACAGCTTACAGACGGTGGGCAATTAAGGTCACAGTTATGAAAACATAGGACACTAAAGAGGCCTTTCTACTGACTCTGAAAAACACCAACAGAAAGATGCCCAGGGTCCCTGCTCATCTGCGTGAACGTGCCTTAGGCATGCTGCAAGGAGGCATAGGGACTGCAGATGTGGCCCGGGCAATAAATTGCGACAGCGCTACAGGGAGACAGGACAGACAGCTAAGACAGCGCTACAGGGAGACAGGACAGACAGCTGATCGTCCTCGCAGTGGCAGACCACGTGTGACAACACCTGCACAGGATCTGTACATCTGAACATCACACCTGCGGGACAGATGCAGGATGGCAACAACAACTGTTCGAGTTAAACCAGGAACGCACAATCCCAACATCAGTGCTCAGACTGTCCGCAATAGGCTGAGAGAGGCTGGACTGAGGGCTTGTAGGCCTGTTGTAAGGCAGGTCCTCACCAGACATCACCGGCAACAACGTCGCCTATGGGCACAAACCCACCGTCGCTGGACCAGACAGGACAGGCAAAAAGTGCTCTTCACTGACGAGTCGCAGTTTTGTCTCACCGGGGGTGATGGTCGGATTCGCGTTTATCGTCGAAAGGAATGAGTGTTACACCGAGGCCTGTATTCTGGAGCGGGTGGAGGGTCCGTCATGGTCTGGGTGGTGTGTCACAGCATCATCGGACTGAGCATGTTGTCATTGCAGGCAATCTCAACGCTGTGCGTTACAGGGAAGACATACTCCTCCCTCATGTGGTACCCTTCCTGCAGGCTCATCCTGACATGACCCTCCAGCATGACAATGCCACCAGCCATTCTGCTCGTTCTGTGCATGATTTCCTGCCAGACAGGAATGTCAGTGTTCTGCCATGACCAGCGAAGAGCCCGGATCTCAATCTCATTGAGCACGTCTGGGACCTGTTGGATCGGAGGATGAGGGTTAGGGCCATTCCCCTCAGAAATGTCCAGGAACTTGCAGGTGCCTTGGTGGAAGAGTGGGGTAACATCTCACAGCAAGAACTGGCAAATCTGGTGCAGTCCATGAGGAGGAGATGCACTGCAGTATTTAATGCAGCTGATGGCCACACCAGATACTGACTGTTACTTTTGGGACACATTATTCCATTTCTGTTAGTCACATGTCTGTGGAACTTGTTCAGTTTATGTCTCAGTTGTTGAATCTTATTATGTTTCTACAAATATTTACACATGTTAAGTTTGCTGAAAATAAATGCAGTTGACAGTGACAGGACGTTTCTTTTTTTGCTGAGTTCATATCCATGTCCATACTGTAATCAGGAGGCGAAAGAAACACACACTTATTTAGGCGAGGTGCTGGCTAGCGGAGTGGAACACTTAAAAAAAATAAAGGACAGCCGCACACTCTAGGAGCTCAGATGCAAAAATATTTATATCCAACGTATCGACAGACAAGTGGTCCTCATCATACTGTAATCAGGCCTGAAGGGAACTCAACATCCCATTGTAGACTTTAGCGAGTAGGAGCAGCAGCAGCCCACAATAAAGCAGTGGTATGTATGTTTCTGTATATGTTGTTGTTGTCCATCCAGCCCTGGGCTTGTTAACATGCTGCTCTGCTGGACTCTAACCATGTCCACAGCACGCTATAAACTCATTTCACATCGCGCCGCCATTCACATTCATCTGTTTTTATCTAAACATTTTATTGCTGAGCTGGTCCGACCAATGAGAGCCTTTAAAAGCACACTGTTTTATTATTTGTTTTACATTTTATTTAACCTTTGTTTAACTAGGCAAGTCAGTTAAAAACAAATTCTTATTTACAATGACGGCCTACCCTGGCCAAACCCTGATGACGCTGGGCCAATTGTGTGCAGCCCTGTGGGACTCCAAATCACGGCCGGATGTGATACAGCCTGGAATCAAACCAGGGACTGCCTCTTGCACTGAGACGCAGTGCCTTAGACTACTGCGCCACTCGGGAGCACCTTGATTTATAGACGTTGCTGGCTCCCACACAGTAGAAATATCAGCCCACAGAGAGATGCACGAGATTGAACTTCACTCAACATTCTAGAGTTTTCCCTATTAGTTAACACTGTCAACGTTTCCCTTTGCTGTGGCAATTGTGATCGAATCAATGCAATATTAGACACTTTCAATGCAACATACCCAGGGTTGGGGAGTAATGGATTACATGTAATCTGTTACATTTTTTATTTTTTTTCACCTTTATTTATCCAGGTAGGCTAGTTGAGAACAAGTTCTCATTTGCAACTGCGATCTGGCCAAGATAAACCATAGCAATTCGACACATACAACAACACAGAGTTACACATAGAATAAACAAAACATACAGTCAATAATACAGTAGAAAAAAAAGAAAAGTCTATATACAGTGAGTGCAAATGAGGTAAGATAAGGGAGTTAAGGCAATAAATAGGCCATGGTGGCAAAGTAATTACAATATAGCAATTAAACACTGGAATGGTAGATGTGCAGAAGATGAATGTGCAAGTAGAGATACTGGGGTGCAAAGGAGCAAGATAAATAAATAAATACAGTATGGGGATAAGGTAGGTAGATAGATGGGCTGTTTACAGATGGGCTATGTACAGGTGCAGTGATCTGTGAGCTGCTCTGACAGCTGGTGCTTAAAGCTAGTGAGGGAGATGTGTCTCCAGCTCCAGTGATTTTTGTAGTTCGTTCCAGTCATTGGCAGCAGAGAACTGGAAGGAAAGGCGACCAAAGGAGGAATTGGCTTTCGGGGTGAATAGTGACATATACCTGCTGGAGTGCGTGCTACGAGTGGGTGCTGCTATGGTGACCAGTGAGCTGAGATAAGGTGGGGCTTTACCTAGCAGAGACTTGTAGATAACCTGTAGCCAGTGGGTTTGGCGACGAGTATGAAGCGAGTGCCAACCAATGAGAGCGTACAGGTTGCAGTGGTGGGTAGTGTATTTGGCTTTGGTGACAAAACGGATAGCACTGTGATAGACTGCATCCAATTTGTTGAGTAGAGTGTTGGAGGCTATTTTATAGATGACATCACCAAAGTCGAGGATTGGTAGGATAGTCAGTTTTACGAGGGTATGGTTGGCAACATGAGCCAAGGATGCTTTGTTGCGATATAGGAAGCCGATTCTAGATTTAAGTTTGGATTGGAGATGCTTAATGTGAGTCTGGAAGGAGAGTTTACAGTCTAACCAGACACCTAGGTATTTGTAGTTGTCCATGTATTCTAAGTCAGAGCCGTCCAGAGTAGTGATGCTGGACGGGTGGGCAGGTGCGGGCAGTGATCGATTGAATAGCATGCATTTAGTTTTACTTGCATTTAAGAGCAGTTGGAGGCCACGGAAGGAGAGTTGTATGGCATTGAAGCTGAGGTGCACCCATGACCAGCTCTGAAACCAGATTGCATAGCGGAGAAGGTACGGTGGGATTCGAAATGGTCGGTAATCTGTTGGTTAACTTGGCTTTCGAAGACCTTAGAAAGACAGGGTAGGATAGATATAGGTCTGTAGCAGCTTGGGTCTAGAGTGTCACCCCCTTTGAAGAGGGGGATGACCGCGGCAGCTTTCCAATCTTTGGGAATCTCAGACGATACGAAAGAGAGATTGAACAGGCTGGTAATAGGGGTTGCAACAATTTCGGCAGATAATTTTAGAAAGAGAGGGTCCAGATTGTCTAGCCCGGCTGATTTGTAGGGGTCCAGATTTTGCAGCTCTTTCAGAACATCAGCTATCTGGATTTGGGTGAAGGAAAAATGGTGGGGGCTTTGGCGGGTTGCTTTGGAGGGTGTCGTGCAGTTGACCGGGGTAGGGGTAGCCAGGTGGAAAGCATGGCCAGCCGTAGAGAAATGCTTATTGAAATTCTCAATTATAGGGATTTATCGGTGGTAACAGTGTTTCCTAGCCTCAGAGCAGTGGGCAGCTGGGAGGAGGTGCTCTTATTCTCCATGGACTTTACAGTGTCCCAGAACCTTTTTGAGATGGTACTACAGGATGCAAATTTCTGTTTGAGAAAGCTAGCCTTAGCTTTCCTAACTGCCTGTGTATATTTGTTCCTAACTTCCCTGAAAAGTTGCATATCATTGGGGCTATTTGATGCTAATACAGAACGCCACAGGATGTTTTTGTGCTGGTCAAGGGCAGACTGTTCTGGGGTGAAGCAAGGACTACATCTATTCCTAGTTCTACATTTTTTGAATGGGGCATGCTTATTTAAGATGGTGAGGAAGGCACTTTTAAAGAATAACCAGGCATCATCTACTGACGGGATGAGGTCAATATCATTCCAGGGTACCCCGGCCAGGTCGATTAGAAAGGCCTGCTCGCAGAAGTGTTTTAGGGAGTGTTTCACAGTGATGAGGGGTGGTCGTTTGGTCGCAGACCCATTACGGATGCAGGCAATGAGGCAGTGATCGCTGAGATCTTGATTGAAAACAGCAGAGGTGTATTTGGAGGGCGAGTTAGTTAGGATGATATCTATGAGGATGCCTGTGTTTACGGATTTGGGGTTGTACCTGGTAGGTTCATTGATAATTTGTGTGAGATTGAGGACATAAAGCTTAGATTGTAGGATGGCCGGGGTGTTAACCTGTTAGGGCTAGGGGGCAGCATTTGCACGTCTGGATAATTTTTTTTTACCCGATTTAATCTGGTTACTAATCCTACCCAGTAACTAGAATATGCATATACTTATTATATATGGATAGAAAACACTCTAAAGTTTCTAAAACTGTTTGAATGGTGTCTGTGAGTATAACAGAACTCATTTGGCAGGCAAAACCCTGAGACATTTTCTGACAGGAAGTGGATACCTGATGTGTTGTATTGACTTTAAACCTATCCCATTGAAAAACACAGGGGCTGAGGAATATTTTGGCACTTCCTATTGCTTCCACTAGATGTCACCAGCCTTTACAAAGTGTTTTGAGTCTTCTGGAGGGAGATCTGACCGAACAAGAGCCATGGAACGATGATGTCCCATTAGACACCTGGCGCGCGAGTTCATGTTGGGTACCCTCGTTCCAATACGTTATAAAAGAGTATGCATTCGTCCACCTTGAATATTATTCATGTTCTGGTTAAAAAAGGCCCTAATGATTTATGCTATACAACGTTTGACATGTTTGAACGAACGTAAATATATTTTTTCCCCTCGTTCATGACGAGAAGTCCGGCTGGCTTAGATCATGTGCTAACGAGACGGAGATTTTTGGACATAAATGATGAGCTTTTTTGAACAAAACTACATTCGTTATGGACCTGTGATACCTGGAAGTGACATCTGATGAAGAGAATCAAAGGTAATGGATTATTTACATAGTATTTTCGATTTTAGATCTCCCCAACATGACGTCTAGTCTGTATCGCAACGCGTATTTTTCTGGGCGCAGTGCTCAGATTATTGCAAAGTGTGATTTCCCAGTAAGGTTATTTTTAAATCTGGCAAGTTGATTGCGTTCAAGAGATGTAAATCTATAATTCTTTAAATGACAATATAATATTTTACCAATGTTTTCTAATTTTAATTATTTAATTTGTGGTGCTGACTTGACTGCCGGTTATTGGAGGGAAACGATTTCCTCAACATCAATGCCATAGTAAAACGCTGTTTTTGGATATAAATATGAACTTGATAGAACTAAAAATGCATGCATTGTCTAACATAATGTCCTAGGAGTGTCATCTGATGGAGATTGTAAAAGGTTAGTGCATCATTTTAGCTGGTTTTATGGTTTTGGTGACCCTGTCTTTGACTTGACAAAACATTACACACAACTCTTGTAAATGTACTGTCCTAACATACTCTAAATTTATGCTTTCGCCGTAAAACCTTTTTGAAATCGTAAAACGTGGTTAGATTTAAGGAGATGTTTATCTTTCAAATGGTGTAAAATAGTTGTATTTTTGAAAAATTTGAATTTTGACATTTATTTGGATTCAAATTTGCCGCTCTTGAAATGCACCTGCTGTTGATGGAGTGCACCACGGGTGGCACGCTAGCGTCCCACCTAGCCCATAGAGGTTAAGCATGTCCCAGTTTAGGTCACCTAGTAGCACGAGCTCAGAAGATAGATGGGGGACAATCATTTCACATATGGTGTCGAGGGCACAGCTGGGGGCAGAGGGTGGTCTATAGCAAGCGGCAACAGTGAGAGACTTGTTTCTGGAAAGTTGAATTTTTAGAAGTAGAAGTTCGAATTGTTTGGGTACAGACTTGGATAGTAATACAGAACTCTGCAGGCTATCTTTGCAGTAGTTTGCAACACTGCCCCCTTTGGCAGTTCTATCTTGGCGGAAAATGTTGTAGTTAGGGATGGCGATTTCAGGGTGATCATTACATGTAAGGGATAACAAAAAAAACATTATCTGTTACATTACAAGCTTAACTTCTTGGGGCTATGTGGGACGCTAGCGTGCCACCCGTGGTGCACCCTATCAACAGCAGGTGCATTTCAAGAGCGGCAAATTTGAAACCAAATAAATGTCAAAATTCTAATTTTTCAAACATACAACTATCTTACACCCTTTGAAAGATAAACATCTCCTTAATCTAACCACGTTGTCCGATTACAAAAAGGTTTTACGGCGAAAGCATAAAGTTAGATTATGTTAGGAGAGTACATTGACAATAGCTGTGTGTAATGTTTTGTCAATTCAAAGACAGGCGTCACCAAACCATAAAACCAGCTAAAATGATGCACTAACCTTTTACAATCTCCATCAGATGACACTCCTAGGACATTATGTTAGACAATGCATGCATTTTTAGTTCTATCAAGTTCATATTTATATCCAAAAACAGCGTTTTACTATGGCATTGATGTTGAGGAAATCGTTTCCCTCCAATAACCGGCAGTCAAGTCAGCACCACAAATTAAATAATTAAAATTAGAAAACATTGGTAAAATATTATATTGTCATTTAAAGAATTATAGATTTACATCTCTTGAACGCAATCAACTTGCCAGATTTAAAAATAACCTTACTGGGAAATCACACTTTGCAATAATCTGAGCACTGCGCCCAGAAAAATATGCTTTGCTATACAGACAAACGGCCATGTTGGAGAGATCTAAAATCGAAAATACTATGTAAATAATCCATTACCTTTGATTCTCTTCATCAGATGTCACTTCCAGGTATCCCAGGTCCATAACGAATGTAGTTTTGTTCAAAAAAGCTCATCATTTATATCCAAAAAGCTCCGTGTTGTTAGCACATGATCTAAGCCAGCCGGACTTCTCGTCATGAACGAGGGGAAAAAATATATTTACGTTCGTTCAAACATGTCAAACGTTGTATAGCATAAATCATTAGTGCCTTTTTTAACCAGAACATGAATAATATTCAAGGTGGACGAATGCATTCTCTTTTATAACGTATTGGAACGAGGGTACCCAACATGAACTCGCGCGCCAGAGTCTAATCGGCCATCACCGTTCCATGGCTCTTGTTCGGTCAGATCTCACAGTAAAAGACTCAAAACACTTTGTAAAGGCTGGTGACATCTAGTGGAAGCAATAGGAAGTGCCAAAACATTAATCAACCCCTGTGTGTTTCAATGGCATAGGCTTAAAGGTCATTCAACACATCAGGTATCCACTTCCTGTCAGAAAATGTCTCAGGGTTTTACCTGCCAAATGAGTTCTGTTATACTCACAGACACCATTCAAACAGTTTTAGAAACTTTAGGGTGTTTTCTATCCATATATAATAAGTATATGCATATTCTAGTTACTGGGTAGGATTAGTAACCAGATTAAATCGGGTACGTTTTTTTATCCAGCCGTGAAAATACTGCCCCCTAGCCCCAACAGGTTAAAACCTGTTGGGGCTACAGGTTAGCAATGAACCCTGAGACGGGATTGCTAGCAAGGCTGGAAATTCAAAACATCAAAAATCTAATAATTTCAATTTCTCAAACAATCAACTATTTTACACAATTTAAAAGATAAACATCTCCTTAATCTAACCACATTGTTCGATTTTCAAAGAGGCTTTACGGCAAAAGCATAAAGTTAGATTATGTTAGGTCAGTACATAGCCACAAAAGTACAAACATCCATTTTCAATTCAAGGTCAGGCGTCACCAAAAGCAGAAACCAGCTAAAATTATGCACTAACCTTTGACAATCTCCATCAGATGACACTCCTAGGACATTATGTTATACAATACATGCATTTTTTGTTCCATCAAGTTCATATTTATATCCAAAAACAGCATTTTACAGTAGCGGTGAAATTCAGATTTTTTTCTTCTCTGAAATGCTTCCGGTGAACAACGTTATAAATTACAAAATATTATATAATACTATTCGAAAACATTGGTAAATTATAATATTGTCATTCAAATATTCATAGTTTAACATTTCGTAAATGCTACTGCATTGCCAGATTTCAAAATAACTTTACTGGGAAATCACAATTTGCAATAAACCGGGTGCTGTGCTAAGAACAATAGGCTAGGCTATACAGGTTAGCACCATCTTGTAACCATGTAATATCAAAATTACTATTGTCAATAATCCCTTACCTTTGATTATCTTCATCCATTGGCACTTCCAGGAATCCCATGTCCACAACAAATGTGGTTTCTTTCAACAAAGTTCATAATTGATGTCCAAATAACTCCAAGTTGTTAGCGCTTCGGTAGGCTACTAAAAAGTAGCGCGGGGGGGGGGAAGTCACGGCGAAAAGTAAAAAAAATAATCTATTTACGTTCGTTCAAACATGTCAAACGTTGTTTAGCATCAATCTTTAGAGCCATTTTTAACGTGAAACATCAGTAATGTTTCAACCCGACCTCTCCTGTGTCTTGAAAAACGTATTGGAAAAATGTATCGCATCACATGATTGCGCAGGTGCAGCCAATAATGAAGTGACGACATCCCAGGGAGGTCAACTTCCCTTCCTTGTCATCCGGTCTCTGTTGATCATAGACGCTTCAAACAACTTTATAAAGATCGCTGACATCTAGTGGAAGCCGTAGGAGTTGCGAAATGAATCCTTTCTCACTGTGGTATCTATTAAATAATGATTAAAAAAAAATAGTACAGCCACAAAATTCTTTTTTTCTCTCAGGTTTTCTCAGGTTTTTGCCTGCCATATGAGTTTTGTTATACTTACAGACACCATTCAAACAGTTTTAGAAAATTCAGAGTGTTTTCTATCCAAATCTGGTAATAATATTCATATCCTAGCTTCTGAGTTGGTGTAGGTGGCAGTTAAAAATGGGCACATATTTTTTTCAAAATTCTCAATACTGCCCCCTAGCCCCAACAGGTTAAATATTGTGCTCAGATTACAGATACTTTTGAAAAACTAGATGATTACTTCGAGGATTACTTTCCAATTCAGAAAGGATGTTTGCGGAAAATATCTTTGACACTGTTTTCTCAATGACATTCAAATCAGCATTGAAAAAAGGCACAAGTTTAAGTTTGTTCCACCTGAGTGAGTCTGACCACAGGTCAGAGACCACTATAATGACAGACAAAATGTGTTTGATGGATCGCGGGAAAAGAGCAGAAATAGGCTTTTGTAGGGTACAGTCCAAGCTATGTCTTCTAATGGTGCGACTGCTGTCGGCATCCAAAGATTATCCAACTTGAATAAACGCTTGGAGGTAAGGACGTCAGCAGCGGTGTAGTCTACAGCGATACGGGTATCACTTATTATTGATATCTACATACAGTAGCGCATTGATGTGAATCACACTGCTGCTCTCTCATTTAGGTATTTGCGCCTTACGGACTGTGGTTGTTGTGGATGGCTGTTCACAAATCTAAATGTATATTTGAACCCAATAATGGTTGAATTCAAGAGGTTTAAGCTGCCTATCAATCATTGTTTTTGAAACCAGTGGACAGCCAGTGAAAAATAAGCTCTTGCAACAGCTGAATACTGTAGTGTGGATCCCAGCCTATGGAATAAAAGTGGGGCTTTTATTACTCAATCTAATTCATGCTGATAAAAAAATACATCCATAAGCCTAATGGACACATGCTCAAACTCGCACTCTTTTGATAGACTTAAAGGGGCAATCTGTAGTTGCTACATCCATTTTTGAACTTATACATTATATATATTAATGTGAAGATACAATTGAATCGTATTATTATATGTAGTAGAAAGTGATGGGTTAGAAGAAGACTACATAACCAACCCTTACAGTAAAATTGAACATCCATGTATGGCCAGCTATGTAAACTTTCACATTGATTTGTCCTGCAATAGATGTTGTTCAGTTGGTAACATACATTTGTGTCTTCTTCTAATGACTCTTATGGGGAAAGTAATCTAAAAGTAACTGAATATAATCAGATTAGGTTACTAAATTTGGGTAATCCAAAAGTTACTTTACTGATTACAATTTTGGGCAGGAAACTAGTAACTGTAACGGATAACATTTAGAAAGTAACCTACCCAACCCTGAACATACCGAAACAAAACGAAATGTGCAAGAGAACCCATCTGAATTGCCTAGTGAAATAAAAACATTTAAAAACAATCTGAGTAGGATACTATTGTATTGACATGCAAGACTGGGCCCGGTGCGGCATAACCAATCAGAGCTGCCGTAGGCCTATATGCAAATAGACCATTGCCGTATATGGATCTGTGCCATTTACTTTGAACTGGACTGTGTTTACACTACAGCATGAGCGGTTGTGAGTAGATGTGCTTGTTTTGAGATCAAAGCGAGAACTGCATGTAGCCACGTGTGCACATTTTGTTCATATCCTTTGGTAGTTAGTGAGTTATTAGCCCAGTTATAGATAATTTGTTGTTAGCAATAGGGGAGTGATTGCTTCCTGCAAGAGCACAAAACGTGAACATTTCTAGACATCTTTGAAAAGCGAATCAGGTAAAGAGCTTTTTTTTTGTCTTCAAGGGGCAGTGTTGTATTTTGAGACGGTCTTGAATAAGCTAAGTAGCCAATAGGCAGAGGGTAGTGTAATTTGTCTGATTCTCTGTAATAATGGTATGGGACTAATAATGCATTTTAGTTTGTAAACTGTTTTCTTCCATCAAACAACACAACATTGTCAGCCACCTTGTCTGAAGGACAAGTAGATAAATAGGTTAATCTCAAGCCCTGCATGTTTTTTTCAATCCCACATTGAACACTACACATTGGCTGCTACTGTAAGCTGAATGATAGAACAGCTATTTCCATGTTAAAATGTTATGGGATGCATTTTCTCCATTGTTTTTGATGGTAGGCCACTCTGGTAGGCCTACATTATGATCAAATAACCACAGGAGCCTACTTGGCATCTGTTAAAACTGTAACTTAACGCGGGTACAGCCTCCGTTTTTACAGTTAACGCTCGCTGGAAGTTGCACAGAAGTTTGCGCTCAGCAGGTCTAAAATTTGCTCAGTGCGATTTCTTTTTTACAGGGACCATTGCCTATTTCTTTGAAGTTTTTCAATACATTTTACTTTTTAAATAAATACTTGTAGTCAGCTTGTGCAATACGTTATGAAATAAAGCAGATCCTGTTCTTCATTTCACGTGTCACATTATTTGGTCGCATACACATTATTGGTCGCATACACATATTTAGCTGATGTTATTGCGAGTGTAGTGAAATGCTTGTGTTCCTAGCTTCAAAATGTCCAGTAATATCTAACAATTCACAACAAAACACACAAATCTAAAAGTAGAAGAATGGAATTAAGAAAGATATAATATTAGGACAAGCAATGTTGGAGTCTGGAGTATAAATATAGTATATACAGTACCAATCAAAAGTTTGGACACACCTACTCATTCGAGGGTTTTTCTTTTCTTTTTACTATTTTCTACGTTGTAGAATAATAGTGAGGACATCAAAACTATAAAATAACACATATGGAATCATGTAGTAACTAAAAAAGTGTTAAACAAATCAAAATATATAGTATAGTATTTTAGATTATCCAAAGTAGCCACCCTTTGCCTTGATGACAGCTTTGCACACTCTTGGCATCGAGGTTACTACCGGTAGCAGATTTTTGAGGCGCCCCCTTGTGTACTAAGCCTGTAATACCAAATTTAACCCGGTATGAGAGAAGGATGGTATAAGAGAAGGACGGTATGACGATATGAGAAACTGGATACCGCCCAACCCTACTTCTAGTGCAGAAAAGGGTGTAACTTTGAACGGCACCTCCTGAACACATGCTTGCGTTCTCACTGTATTTATACGCAGCGTCTCTTACTCTCTCTCTGCATCTTTCTTTCCCTTTCTGTCTGTCTCTCTTTCATTCTTTTTTCTTTCTTTCTCACTTTGCTCTTCCCTCTGTCTTGAACTCACTCGCTCCCAATGCTCGACCTGCTTTCCTGGCCTTCCTCTTTATCTCCTCCTTCCCCTTTCCCATGCAGAGGTAAAGAGCGAGAGAGAAAAGAGAGTGACAGAGTGAGAGAGAATGTGATTTTTATGAAATACCTCATTAATGAAAGATGGAGGCTTGCTATTGGCTGTGTGTGAGAGGAGGAGTAGTTTGGGGTATCCTGTTGTGCGATCAGCCCCCATGAGGTATCGAGGGGAAGGGGCATGTGGAAAGAAGGATAGCCCAACCTTGACATAGATTACCTTCAACCTACACAGAATATAAGCCTACAAATGCATATCAACCTCTGGGTAGAAAGTGTTCATCCTCTGGGTAGAAATATCAGCTAATTCCACAGTTGTGATGAGTGGAAAAATAGGTTGTTGCATTGAGCATCGTGCAGCCTATAGACGGGCGGGTTGTTTAGCAACAAATCCAACACATGCGCAACTATGGGTCAAAACAGACGGGGTTGGCTTAGATTGTTGAAAACTATATTTCATCTCCAATGTTTATTGAAAACATAAATACATTTGCTCAATGAGGACTTGTTGTCTCTCAAATACATTATTACAGTTGTTGGTTAGCTAGCTAGCGAATTTTAGCCATATTAGCATTGACATGAAATCAGTCAAAACACCTCAAAACAAGACATGGTATCAAAAACAGGATGAAACTAGCTGACACGAGTCACTTATGATTCCACATATGGCAGTTTGCTGTAATTGTTCGTAGCTATCTGGCCATCCAGGATCACAACAACTCACTGACTTCTGCCCCATTGAAGTGTGCACATCGTTTTCGTGACGTTGTCAGCTAACCCATGGAACACCGTTAAAATCCAAAGTGGTCTGAAAATGTGAACATTAGATTATATAAGATCTGGAAGTAAGCTGATCCATTTATTTTATGTACTATGCATTTTATTGACCGAGAGAATTTTAAAATGGGCTAATAGTGGAAAAAAATGATCTGAATGTTTTTACCCCCAGACCATAAGACTCCTGAACAGGTAATCAAATGGCTACCCGGACCATTTGCATTGTGTGCCCCCAACCCCTCTTTTACGCTGCTGCTACTCTCTGTTTATCATATATGCATAGTCACTTTACTATACATTCATGTACATATGTACATACTACCTCTATTGGCCCGACCAACCAGTGCTCCCGCACATTGGCCAACCGGGCTATCTGCATTGTGTCCCGCCACCCACCACCCAACCAACCCCTCTTTACGCTACTGCTACTCTCTGTTCATCATATATGCATAGTCACTTTAACCATATCTACATGTACATACTACCTCAATCAGCCTGACTAACCGGTGTCTGTATGTAGCCTCGCTACTTTTATAGCCTCGCTACTGTATATAGCCTCGCTACTGTTTTTCACTGTCTCTTTACTGTTGTTTTTATTTCTTTACTTACCTATTGTTCATCTAATACCTATTTTGTACTATTGGTTAGAGCCTGTAAGTAAGCGTTTCACTGTTGTATTCGGCGAACGTGACAAATAAACTTTGATATGTCCCATTCTGGAATTATAAGCTAATAATTGGACTTTGTTTCTGTCTCTCCCCTTCCCCTCTCTGCATTCTCTCCTCTGATGACCATCTGCTGCTGTTGCTCTTTATTCAATGCTTCAACAACAGGTAAGAACTGATTTTGTGTAGTCATATTATGTATATGTTACTTACCAAAGATAAGACTTTATTGCAATCCATTCTTGTGCCATGCATTTTCCGTGATCCCCAATCTGGTCTTTTGGGGCCTCAGTGCGTGTAGGCGTGGAGACTTTTGTTCCGACCCAGCACTAACATACCTAATCAACCACTCACTACGCCCTTGATTGGTTGAATCAGATAATTCACCGCTGGACTGGAACCAAAGCGGTGACTAGTGAATAGAATAGGATGTTTAATCCATGGTATGAAATCAATGTTCAAGTCCATTTCAGTCTATTCTGTCTCATTAACCTTCCATAGTGAGCAACATGACAATGAGAATGACTCCCCAGTGTATTTGAATGAGTGGTGTGTGTGTGTGTGGTTGGGTGTGTGTGTTCGGTACGTGCGAGTGCGCATGTCATGGTCTCACTGGAAAACCTACACAGGCAGGTAATCAATACCACAATGCACCAGGCAGCTAAGAACCAAGGTGTGATTTGATTGGACGAGGGCAAAGGAGGTAGCCATTAAATGAGTGAAGGTGCAATGTGCCTTTTCAGAACGGAAACAGTGTGGCTGTCGTTATCTTTTTGATTTATATGAGTATATGGTATGAATATGTAGCATGGAGTACAGCTGTGTGGTCTCTGCGGAGTGTACATGAAGGTGGTTGTTGTGTGTGTACAATATGTGCATAATAACATATGCATCTGTCTGCATGCATGCTTTGTGTGTGTGTGTGTGTGTGTGTGTGTGTGTGTGTGTGTGTGTGTGTGTGTGTGTGTGTGTGTGTGTGTGTGTGTGTGTGTGTGTGTGTGTGTGTGTGTGTGTGTGTGTGTTTTTGTTCAAACTTGTCAAATGTGTGTGTTTCAAGCGTCTTAGTTCTAAAGATGGCAGTCGGCTCATCAGGTGGACTGTGGACTGTGCTCTCTCTCGGGGGGTGTGTGTGTGTGTGTGTGTGTGTGTGTGTGTGTGTGTGTGTGGTGTGTGTGTGTGTGTGTGTGTGGTGTGTGTGTGTGTGTGTGTGTGTGTGTGTGTGTGTGTGTGTGTGTGTGTGTGTGTGTGTGTCCATATGTAGATGAGAGTCCCTGGAAGATAGAGTGAAGTGTGTTTGTGTGGGAGAGTATTGAAACACTTCTGTCTTGTGTCTCCAACATCTGTGTGAGTAAACGTGTGTCTGTGTGTGAGAGTGTGTGGGTGTCTTAATAGTCCCTGCCATTGACTCCATCATTTGAAAGCCCCAAGAGATACAGCCTTAGCAGTACTAGCTCTCTCTCTCTCTGTTTCTCTCTCTCTCTCTCTCTCTGTCTTTCTCTCTCTCTCTATCTCTCTCTGTCTCTCTCTCTCTCTCTCTCTCTCTCTCTCTCTCTCTGTCTCTCTCTCTCTCTCTGTGTCTGTTTCTCACCTCTCCAGTGTTTGTAGATGCGTATGTGTGTGCAGATGTAGGTTGCTGGAAGGCACTACAGGAGCAAATATAAATCATACAGCAGACCAAGAATAATAAAACAATGCCTTGCAGCCTTGCAGAGGTATTTGTAAGTGATTATAGCATATGACAACAGCCACAACAGCACTTGTCTTCTGTACTGCCTTTGCGTTTTAAATTACCAAGGCAACTCTTCTGCAGCAATATGAACAGTACTTTTGATGGACAATATCACACGAATTGATTTGAATTTGAATTGAATATTCAGTGCACTCAGAATCCATACGATTAGTGGAGAGATGAGAGGGGATTTGTACATTAGGCTACATTAATATTATGTTGTTTTAGGCTTGTGTTTTGTGGCCTAACAACACAACACCTGCTTTGTCACTGTGCAGAAAGACTTTTACTAGCAAACTTGTAATACTGGTCTTAATGTAGAACCTCACAGGGCCCCTTTCATACAAAGTGCATTCAGAAAGTATTCACACCCCTTGACTTTTTCCAGATTTCTTTTGTGTTAAAGCCTTAATTTAACCTCTATGGGCTAGGTGGGACGCTAGCGTGCCACCCGTGGTGCACTCCATCAACAGCAGGTGCATTTCAAGAGCGGCAAATTTGAATCCAAATAAATGTCAAAATTCAAATTTTTCAAACATACAACTATTTTACACCCTTTGAAAGATAAACATCTCCTTAATCTAACCACGTTTTACGATTTCAAAAAGGTTTTACGGCGAAAGCATACATTTAGAGTATGTTAGGACAGTACATTTACAAGAGTTGTGTGTAATGTTTTGTCAATTCGAAGACAGGGTAACCAAAACCATAAAACCAGCTAAAATGATGCACTAACCTTTTACAATCTCCATCAGATGACACTCCTAGGACATTATGTTAGACAATGCATGCATTTTTAGTTCTATCAAGTTCATATTTATATCCAAAAACAGCGTTTTACTATGGCATTGATGTTGAGGAAATCGTTTCCCTCCAATAACCGGCAGTCAAGTCAGCGTCACAAATTAAATAATTAAAATTAGAAAACATTGGTAAAATATTATATTGTCATTTAAAGAATTATAGATTTACATCTCTTGAACGCAATCAACTTGCCAGATTTAAAAATAACCTTACTGGGAAATCACACTTTGCAATAATCTGAGCACTGCGCCCAGAAAAATACGCGTTGCGATACAGACTAGACGTCATGTTGGGGAGATCTAAAATCGAAAATACTATGTAAATAATCCATTACCTTTGATTCTCTTCATCAGATGTCACTTCCAGGTATCACAGGTCCATAACGAATGTAGTTTTGTTCAAAAAAGCTCATCATTTATGTCCAAAAATCTCCGTCTTGTTAGCACATGATCTAAGCCAGCCGGACTTCTCGTCATGAACGAGGGGAAAAAATATATTTACGTTCGTTCAAACATGTCAAACGTTGTATAGCATAAATCATTAGGGCCTTTTTTAACCAGAACATGAATAATATTCAAGGTGGACGAATGCATACTCTTTTATAACGTATTGGAACGAGGGTACCCAACATGAACTCGCGCGCCAGGTGTCTAATGGGACATCATCGTTCCATGGCTCTTGTTCGGTCAGATCTCCCTCCAGAAGACTCAAAACACTTTGTAAAGGCTGGTGACATCTAGTGGAAGCAATAGGAAGTGCCAAAATATTCCTCAGCCCCTGTGTTTTTCAATGGGATAGGTTTAAAGGTAATACAACACATCAGGTATCCACTTCCTGTCAGAAAATGTCTCAGGGTTTTGCCTGCCAAATGAGTTCTGTTATACTCACAGACACCATTCAAACAGTTTTAGAAACTTTAGAGTGTTTTCTATCCATATATAATAAGTATATGCATATTCTAGTTACTGGGTAGGATTAGTAACCAGATTAAATCGGGTACATTTTTTTTATCCAGACGTGCAAATGCTGCCCCCTAGCCCTAACAGGTTAAAGTTGATTAAATTGGGATTTTGTGCCACTGGCTTACACACAATACCCCATAATGTCAGAAATTCCTTCTCGAACATGTGAACTTTCATGTGCCTTAATATCAAACTTGTATGTCATCTGTAAATACGAATAAAATTGTTAAATTGTGAGCCTAGTTGGTTTAGCCACAGAAAAAGTCAGCAACCTTCCCGCTAACCATGACTGGCTGAGATAATGAGTGGGCTGGATATACCGAGAGATGAGTTTGGATTGGTCTGCGGTGTTGCATCTTGTGTCTATAAAATGAGCTGCTCATTATGAGTAAATAATCCTTTCTACTGCAGTTTTTTCAAAAGATATTATGTTAGCTATGGAGAACTGCAATTATGTTACTCAATTACTCAATAACATTGTGGCCCAGAATTTATCAGGCACTATCGACAAAGGTCAATAGGAAAAAGGTTATGATGGTGTCACGACTTCCGCCGAAGTCAGTTCCTCTCCTTGTTCGGGCGGCACTCGGCGGTCGACGTCGCCGGTCTTCTAGCCATCGCCGATCCACTTTTCATTTTCCATTGGTTTTGTCTATGTTTCCCACACACCTGGTTTTCATTTCCCAATTACTGGTCATGTATTTAACCCTCTGTTTCCCCCATGTCTTTGTGTGTGTTTGTTTATTGTTAGGACCGGTACGTTTACGGCTGGTTTGTTCCGGATGCTGTGTTCACCCGTGTTGTATGGCAACCATTATTGTTCGCACATTGGTTTTGTTACTTTGTGCTATTTTCTCTAGTAAAGTGTGTGGTTCACTCATCTCTGCTCTCCTGCGCCTGAGTTCATGCACCAGCTACACCCACCGCCTGACAGAAAACACACGCCAGTCGTCATACGGTCAGCAGGAGCAGATACCCCTGTTATTGGGGTCGAGGAGCGCATCCAGGAGCAAGCGACGATGCTCCATCATCTCGGCACTACCATGGATCGTGTCTTACGGACTATGGATCGCTTTGAGAGAAAGGGAGGTCCTCCAGCGCCTCGGCCAGCGCAACAAAGGTCTCCACTACTCGCCCCTCTTTCACCGTCCCAGTGGGATTCGTCTGGCCCTCCCCAGTGAGTATGATGGGACGGCTGCACAATGTCAGGGTTTCCTCTTAGAACTGGAGCTCTACCTAGCAACCGTCCACCCGGCGCCTTCGGACCGAGAGAGGGTGTCCGCCCTCGTCTCATGCCTCTCAGGGAGAGTCCTGGAGTGGGCCAACGCTGTGTGGGGAGAATGAGATGCGGCGCTGGACCACTTCGAAGATTTCACCTGCCGCTTCCGGGCAGTCTTCGACCACCCGCCCGAGGGTAGAGCGGCGGGTGAACGTCTCATACATCTGAGGCAGGGGACGAGGAGCGCCCAGGAGTTCGCTTTGGACTTCCGGACCCAGGCTGCTGGCGTGGGATGGAACGACAGGGCCCTGATCGACCACTATCGTTGCAGTTTGCGCGAGGACGTCCGTCGGGAGTTGGCCTGCAGGGACACCACCCTCACTTTCGATCAGCTGGTGGACCTGTCCATTCGGTTGGAAAACCTGCTGGCTACCCACGGACGTTCAGATCGGGGTCTGTCGGTTCCATCCCCCAGCACCACCGCTCCAACACCTATGGAGCTGGGAGGTGCTGCGCTTAGGGAGACCGGAGGAGGTTCCGTTTCATGCACCATCTGTGGCCGCAGAGGGCACACTGCTGGTCGGTGCTGGGGAGGTTCCCCTAGGTTCCCCAGGTGAGCCGGCACAATGCTCTCTGTTGCCCACATGTTTTTGAATGTTACTTTTCCTGAGTTTCCCCCGCATTCCCAGCATAAGGCGCTTGTCAATTCAAGTGCAGCTGGGAATTTCATTGCCCGTAGATTAGGGATCCCCATTGTTCCAGTGGATATGCCCTTCCCAGTTCACGCCCTAGAGAGTCGACCATTAGGGTCTGGGTTGATTAGGGAGGTCACCGCGCCCATGGGCATGGTGACGCAGGAGGCTCATAAGGAGAGAATCAGTCTCTTCCTTATTGATTCTCCTGCGTTTCTCGTGGTGCTAGGCCTACCCTGGTTAGTCTGTAATGATCCCACTGTTTCGTGGCAACGGAGGGCTCTCACGGGGTGGTCACGAGAGTGCTCTTGGAGGTGTTTAGGGGTTTCCGTTGGTGCTACTACGGTGGAAAGTCCAGACCAGGTCTCCACCGTGTGCATTCCCCCTGAATATGCCGATTTGGCTCTCGCCTTCTGTAAGAAGAAAGCGACTCAATTACCACCCCATCGACAGGGGGATTGTGCGATAAATCTCCTGGTAGACGCCGCACTTCCCAGGAGTCACGTGTATCCGCTGTCACAAGCGGAGACGGCGGCTATGGAGACATATGTCTCCGAATCCCTGCGTCGGGGGTACATTCGGTCTTCCACTTCACCCGCCTCCTCGAGTTTCGTGAGGTACAGTTACCTGCTACCTCTCATCGCCACGGCGATTGAGTCAATGCACGGGGCATGCTTCTTCACGAAACTAGATCTCAGGAGTGCGTACAACCTGGTGCGTATCCGGGAGGGAGACGAGTGGAAGACGGCATTCAGTACCACCTCAGGGCATTATGAGTACCTCGTCATGCCGTACGGGTTGATGAATGCTCCATCAGTTTTCCAAGCCTTTGTAGACGAGATTTTCAGGGACCTGCACGGGCAGGGTGTAGTGGTGTATATTGATGACATTCTGATATACTCCGCAACATGCGCCGAGCATGTGTCCCTGGTGCGCAGGGTCCTTGGACGATTGTTGGAGCATGACCTGTACGTCAAGGCTGAGAAATGCCTGTTCTTCCAGCAGGCCGTCTCCTTCCTAGGGTACCGCATTTCCACCTCGGGTGGAGATGGAGACTGACCGCATTTCAGCCGTGCGTAATTGGCCGACTCCCACCACTGTAAAGGAGGTACAGCGGTTTTTAGGGTTTGCCAATTACTGCCGGAGGTTTATCCGGGGTTTTGGCCAGGTGGTGGCTCCCATTACCTCACTGCTGAAGGGGGGTCCTGTACGTTTGCAGTGGTCGGCTGAGGCGGACAGGGGTTTTGGTCACCTAAGGGCTCTGTTTACCTCGGCTCCCGTGCTGGCCCATCCGGATCCTTCTTTGGCGTTCATAGTGGAGGTGGACACATCCAAGGCTGGGATAGGAGCCGTGCTCGCCACCGAAGCTCTGCCACTGTGCTTTCTTCTCGAAGAAGCTCAGCCCGGCAGAGCGGAACTATGATGTGGGGGACCGGGAGTTGTTGGCTGTGGTGAAAGCCTTGAAGGCATGGAGACATTGGCTTGAGGGGGCTAAACACCCTTTTCTCATCTGGACTGACCACCGCAACCTGTAGTACATCCGGGCTGCGAGGAGACTGAATCATCGTCAGGCAAGGTGGGCCATGTTTTTTTACCCGTTTTGTGTTTACCCTGTCCTACAGACCAGTTTCCCAAAATGTGAAGGCAGACGCACTGTCCCGGCTGTATGACACAGAGGAGCGGCTCATGGATCATACTCCCATACTCCCGGCCTCCTGCCTGGTAGCGCCGGTCGTGTGGGAGCTGGACGTGGACATTGAGCAGGCGTTGCGTACAGAGCCCGCTCCCCTCCAGTGTCCAGCTGGGCGTCTGTACGTTCCGTCTGCTGTCCGCGACCGGCTGATCTATTGGGCCCACACGTCACCCTCCTCTGGTCATCCTGGTATCGGTCGGACGGTGCGCTGTCTTAGTGGGAAGTACTGGTGGCCCACTTTGGCTAAGGATGTGAGGGTTTATGTTTCCTCCTGCTCGGTGTGCGCCCAGTGCAAGGCTCCTAGGCACCTGCCCAGAGGTAAGTTACAACCCTTACCTGTTCCACAACAGCCGTGGTCGCACCTGTCGGTAGATTTCCTGACCGATCTTACTCCCTCACAGGGTAACACCACGATCCTGGTCGTTGTGGATCGTTTTTCTAAGTCCTGTCGTCTCCTCCTTTTGCCCGGTCTCCCTATGGCCCTACAGACTGCGTTGGCCCTGTTTACACACGTCTTCTGGCACTACCAGGTGCCTGAGGATATAGTGTCTGATCGGGGTCCCCAGTTCACGTCGAGGGTCTGGAGGGCGTTCATGGAAAGTCTGCGCATCTTGGTCAGCCTTACCTCGGGTTTTCACCCGAGAGTAACGGGCAGGTGGAGAGAGTGAACCAGGATGTGGGTAGGTTTCTGAGGTCTTATTGCCAGGACCGGACGGGGGAGTGGGCGGCGTTCGTGCCCTGGGCAGAGATGGCCCAGAACTCGCTCCTCCACTCCTCAACCAACCTCTCCCCCTTCCAGTGCGTACTGGGGTACCAGCCGGTTCTGGCACCTTGGCATCAGAGCCAGATCGAGGCTCCTGCGGTGGACGACTGGTTCAGGCGCACGGAGGAGACATGGGACGCCGGCTTCAGCGGGCCGTGCTGCGCCAGAAATCCAGCGCAGACCGTCACCGCAGTGAGGGACCTGGTCTAGCTCTCGACCCAAAACCTGCCCCTCCGCCTGCCCTGCCGGAAGCTCGGTCCGCGGTTTGTGGGGCCATTTAAAGTCCTGAGGAGACTGAACGAGGTATGTTACAGGTTACAGCTTCCCCCCGATTACCGTATTAGCCCCTCGTTCCATGTGTCTCTCCTCAGGCCGGTGGTGGCTGGTCCGCTCCAGGAGTCTGAGGTGCGGGAGGTTCCTCCGCCCCCTCTGGACATCGAGGGGGCCCCGGCATATTCAGTTCGATCTATACTGGACTCGAGGCGTCAGGCAATGCGCCTTCAGTACCTCGCGGAGTGGGAGGGGTACGGTCCGGAGGAGAGATGCTGGGTTCCGGTGGAGGATGTGTTGGACCCTTCAATGCTGCTGGAGTTCCACCGTCTCCGTCCGGATCGCCCTGCGCCTCGCCCTCCGGGTCGTCCCCGAGGCCAGCGTCGGTGCGCTGCTGGAACCGCACGTCGAGGGGGGGTACTGTCACGACTTCCGCCGAAGTTGGTTCCTCTCCTTGTTCGGGCGGCGCTCGGTGGTCGACGTCGCTGGTCTTATAGCCATCGCCGATCCAGTTTTCATTTTCCAATTACTGGTCATGTCTTTAACCCTCTGTTTCCCCCATGTCTTTGTGTGTGTTTGTTTTTTGTTAGGGCCGGTACGTTTACGGCTGGTTTGTGTTCACCCGTGTTGTATGGCAACCATTATTGTTCGCACATTGGTTTTGTTACTTTGTGCTATTTTCTCTAGTAAAGTGCGTTGTTCACTCATCTCTGCTCTCCTGCGCCTGACTTCATGCACCAGCTACACCCACCGCCTGACAGATGGACTACTTTCTGGATGATCATGCCATGCAATGCTGACTCCCTCTCATTTCATAACACTTTTTGAAATCAGTGGAACACAACGAGCCAAACAAGCTGTGCAAACTTAAAGGAAACAACACAGGATGTATTATAAAAGGGGCTGCAGTCTGCCATGAAGCTTTCATCCATGTACACAGGTAAGAATCTAGCTACAGATTCAGATATTGTACATTTCTAATTTTGACAGAAAGTTATTTTGATTGCAAGCTAAAGCTTGCTGTTAGCTAGCCAGCTGGAGTTTGATGGCTGGCTTGCTAACTAACAATGAACCTAACATTATTTGGTTAACTTTAGCTTGCTATGACAATCGGTTTGTATTGCTAGTAACGTTACTCTATGATTTGGGATTAGAGTTCATTTTCTAGCTAGCTACCTAACGTTAACGTGACATGTCTAAACAAAAGATCCCAAGTCAAAGCTTGCTGTTAGCTAGCTAACGTTAGCTGAGGTTAAATGTCTGGCTTGCTAGCTAACATTAACTTATGTGTATGAAATGTGTGTAACGTTAGTGATGTTTTCTCAGAATGCCATTTCATATTGCTAGTTATAGCCTAATGGTGGCTAGCTAACATTGAACTTATTGGTTAACTTTAGCAAGCTATGACAATTGGTTTGTATTGCTAGTTAAAGCTTGCTGTTAGCTAGCCAGCTGGCGTTAGATGGCTGGCTAGCTACAGTAGCTAACATTACCTGTATGAACTGTATGTAGTGATGTTATCTCAGAATGCCATTTCACATCTATTGTATAATAATGTTGAAATATTTGTATCTGGAATTTGTCTTTCAGCATTAATCAGTAGAACACGGCTGACTCTAATCCACCAGTCATACAGTCATCAAAAAGAGAGCTGGCCCAAGCAACCAAAGGCAGCAGGCAAGTCATCAACTACATGCACCATTGCTTCACGAACTACGGAGTTGGGAAAACACGTGTGGACCTGAGTTGTGATAACTGCAGTGGCCAAAACAAGAACTAGTTTGTGCTCTGGTATTGTGCCTGGTGGACCAATCACAAGCTCCACCAGAATCTGGACCTTCACTTCCTGATCACAGGCCACACCAAGTTTGCCCCTGACTCATGCTTTGGCCTCATCAAGCAGCGCTTCAGAAAGACCAGAGTGAATACTTTGTCTGATATTGCTGGTGTTGTGAAGGACAGCACTGTGACAGGGGTCAACATCCCACAGTTGGTTGGACTGGAGGATGGTACAGTGCAGGTGGAAAGCTATGGCTGACAACAACACCTGACTCCGTACTTCAGGCCGCTGCCACAGATCAAGCAGTTCCAGCACTAAGGGTAAAAAAATATTTTCTTTGTATGAGGTCATTCTTATCTAAACGTGGGAGGTGAATTGATGTTGTGCAGGGTTGTAATGTCTTCAGATTTTTTCTTATTCCCTGTTTTACAGCTTCGATGCTCTGGAGCCTGGTGTTGTCGCCAAGGAGTGTTCGGACTGTTGGGACCAGGTTTCAGCTGCTGCGCAACGCTGACATCCTTCCTCCCATAAATGGTCTGCCTGTAAAAGCACCACCTGGACTGGACACCGCTAGACAAACTATCTTTTTGACAAGATCAGGGAGTTTTGTGAAAAAGAGGCTATGGACATCACATGCCCTGCACCAAAGTCAAGGGCAGGATAGAAACAGGCTTTCCGAATATACAGTGCCTTGCAAAAGTATTCATCCCCCTTGGTGTTTTTCCTATTTTGTTGCATTAAAACCTGTAATTTAAATTGATTTTTATTTGGATTTCATGTACTGGACATACACAAAATGGTCCAAATTGGTGAAGTGAAATGAAAAAAATAACTTGTTTCAAAAAATTATAAAAAACAAAAAAATGAAAAGTGGTGCGTGCATATGTATTCACCCACTTTGATATGAAGCCCATAAATAAGATCTGGTGCAACCAATTACCTTCAGAAGTCACATAATTAGAAAAAGATATCAGAAACTTTCAACATCCCATGGAGCACCATTAAATCTATTATTAAAAAATGGAAAGAATATGGCACCACAACAAACCTGCCAAGAGAGGCCCGCCCACCAAAACTCACAGACGAGGTAAGGAGGGCATTAATCAGAGACGCAACAAAGTGACCAAAGATAACCCTGAAGAAGCTGCAAAGCTCCACAGTGGAGATTGGAGTATCTGTCCAAAGGACAACTTTAAGTCGTACACTCCACAGAGCTGGACTTTATGGAAGAGTGGCCAGAAAAAATACATTGCTTAAAGAAAAAAATAAGCAAACACATTTGGTGTTCGCAAAAAGGCATGTGGGAGACTCTCCAAACATATGGAAGAAGGTACTCTGGTCAGATGAGACTAAAATTGAGCTTTTTGGCCATTAAGGAAAAAGCTATGTCTGGCGCTAACCCAACACTTCTCATCACTCCGAGAACACCATCCCCACAGTGAAGCATGGTGGTGGCAGCATCATGTTGTTTGGATGTTTTTAATCGTCAGAGACTGGGAAACTGGTCAGAATTGAAGGAATGATGGATGGCTCTAAATACAGGGAAATTCTTGAGGAAAACCTGTTTCAGTCTTCCAGAGATTTGAGACTGGGACCGAGGTTCACCTTTCAGCAGGACAATGACCCTAAGCATACTGCTAAAGCAACACTTAAGTGGTTTTAAGAGGAAACATGTAAATGTCTTGGAATGGCCTAGTCAAAGCCCAGACCTCAATCCAATTGAGAATCTGTGGTATAAAGATTGCCGTACACCAGCGGAATCCATCCAACTTGAAGGAGTTGGAGCAGTTTTGCCTTGAAGAATGTGCAAACATCCCAGTGTCTAGATGTGCCAAGCTTATTGAGACGTACCCCAAGAGACTTGCAGCTGTATTTGCTGCAAAAGGTGGATCTACAAAGTATTGACTTTGGGGGGGTGAATAGTTATGCACGCTCAAGTTTTCTGTTTCTTTTGTCTTATTTCTTGTTTGTTTCACAAGAAGAAATATTTTGCATTTTCAAAGTGGTAGGCATGTTGTGTAAATCAAATGATACAAACTCCCAAAAAGCCATTTTAATTCCAAGTTGTAAGGCAACAAAATAGAAATGCCAAGGGGGGTCAATACTTTCACAAGCCACTGTAGATTCCCTCGTTCATGCGTGGTTTGGACAGACCCTTCCTCAGCACTATCTGCATTGCCTCTATTCACATGACTCTCTACTAACACACACGCCATACATTGCTGCTATTTTTTTATCCTGTTGCTCAGCCACTTTACTCCTGATTGTATGCATGTAACTACCTCGCGTATCACTGATATCGTTATTGATGTTGTTCTTGTACATACTGTATATTTTATTTATATTGACACTATCTATTTCTGATATTGCTACTATGTAAGTAACCATTTGGCTGTACCGTTCACACCTTCTGTAGAGACCCATCCACTTAGCAAGACTTAGCAAAATATTGATATATAAAATGAATATTGATATGTGTGGTCGTAACATGATTTTGTGACATACCACAACAATATCATGTGACCGTGTCAAGTGTCCACCACTTAAGTACATTGTGTCGATAGCTATCCGTCAATAAAACATATCTTTTTTTTAGATACAATTGTGCCCTCTGTTTTAATATAAGGACTTTTTTCGAGTAAGACAATTTAGTCAATTTCCACCACTGGATGTGGCTGGGGGTTATATCATTTCTTTCACATGACCCATCAATTTAGACAAGTGTATCTGGGTAAGCATCATCTAATATAAAATATTTTTATCTGGACACTTTCTGTTTACCTGGAATTTTTTCTTATTGTAGGCTACTACCACTTTTAGTCTTTAGCACATGGTCTCATGTGAATCTTTAAAGAGGTGGGTGGGGCTGGCTTAAGAGGGGGTGAATAATGCTGAATGGGTGTAGACAAAGGAGAGCTTTCTAGTAGGTACCAAAACATTCAAAGGCCCTTTTCTCAAATGTGAGTTTGCAAGTGTATCAACTTTCAAAGTAGAATTACTTTCCCATTGTTCCTCAGAAATGCTGTGTATGATATACCATTTTGTAGCTCTGATTCTCTACTTTTATCCAATGTAAAAAAAAATGAAATTCTAATTTTGCTACATAAGACCGGATCCGGGTGGGGAGTCACAAATGTGCTTAACAAGTCATAAGTTGCATGAACTCACTCTGTAAAATAATAGTGTTTAAAAATGATGTTTGAATGACTACCTCATCTCTGTACCCCACACATACAATTATCTGTAAGGTCCCTCAGTCGAGTCGTGAATTTCAAACACAGAATCAACCATAAAGATCAGGTAGGTTTTCCAATGCCTCACAAAGAAGGGCACCTATAGGTAGATGGGTAAAAAAATACATTGAATATCCCTTTGAGCATGGTGAAGTTATTAATTACACTTTGGATGGTGTATCAATACACCTAGTCACTACAAAGATACAGGTGTCCTTCCTAACTCAGTTGCCGGAGAGGTCAGGGATTTGCTAATTGAGTCTGTACAGAATAAAACATATTCCAAAACATGCATCCTGTTTGCAATAAGGCACTAAAGTAAAACTGCAAAAAAATGTGGCAAAAGAAATTAACTATAAGCATTATAAAAAGCGTTATGTTTGGAGCTAATCCAACACAACACATCACTGTGTACGACTCTTCATATTTTCAAGTATGGTGGTGGCTGCATCATGTTATGGGTGTGCTTGTCATCGACAAGGACTAGGGAGTTTTTTTAGGATAAAAATAAACAGAATAGAGGTAAGCACAGGCAAAATCCAAAAGGAAACCTGGTTCAGTCTGTTTTCCAACAGGCGCTGGGAGACAAATTCGCAATAACCTAAAACACAAGGCCAAATGTACACTTGAGTTGCTTACCAAAACAACATTGAATGTTCCTGAGTGGCCTAGTTACAGTTTTGACTTGAATCGGCTTGAAAATATATGGTGAGACTTGAAAATGGCTGCTTAGCAATGATCGACAACCAACTTGACAGAGCTTGAAGGATTTTAAAAAGAATATGTGCAAATATTGTACAATCCAGGTGTATTTGTGTTTGTATTTATTATGCTACTCTTCCTGGGGTCCAGCAAAATTAAGGCAGTTATACAATTTTAAAAACATTACAATACCTTCACAACAGATTTCACAAGACATGAAGTGTGTGTGCAACGCTCTTAGAGACACAGAAAGACTTACAACTATAATCGCTGCCAAAAGTGATTCTAACATGTATTGACTTGGGGTTGACAGATGTCAGATTTTTTTCTTCCACTTTGACATTACAGAGTATTTTGTGCAGATCGTTGACCAAAAACAACAATTAAATCCATTTAAATCCCACTTTGTAACACAACAAAATGTGTAAAATGTCAAGAGTTGTGAATACTTGGTGATAAGAGAAGTCTTGTGTGTGTGTGTGTTTGCATAGGTTTGTGTAACACCTTGTCTGTATAATGGGATGTAAATAGGCCAATATACAAATTCCATCTGTGGCAGGACTAATGCATATTTCAGATATTCAGAGCTGTCATCAATCATCCTGTGACAGCTACAGATGCTTCCCTTCTGGAGGAAACTCCATCACAACACACACACACGCACGCACGCACGCGCACAGACACACACACGCACACACACACACACACACACACACACACACACACACACACACACACACACACACACACACACACACACACACACACACACACACACACACACACACACTCACAGACACATGCACGTACGCATGTATGCACATGAACACACACACACTCAGTTGTTGTGATGTTCTATCCTCCTGACATCTGAAATAGTTGATCACATGCTTGCATGCATGTTTGAACTTGCCTTATTTTTTCCTAAACTGAGTCAAAGTCGCTGAGAAAACTCCCAAACTGCATTGATGTTCATCATCAACCCAAGTTCTGGAGGAGGCAGAAAGGCATTTCCGTGCAGCTGCTGTTTGCTGTGCTTTGCACTCTGTCGACTGCTGTTTAAAAATAGCAGCCTGAAGTGGTGCAGAAGAGTAGCCACTCGACTGTGGACTCCACTACCGAGTACGCACTAGTGTGTGGGTGGTAAACTGCACCCCTAGGCCATAGGCTTCGAACAACAGTACTTCATTGAAAATATTATCTTTTGGTAAAATATAGCAGAGCCTGTAAAGAGATGACTCATAGCATTGTGTCCTTAGAACTGATGCCTCTATAGTTATGATAGCTCTAGTTAATACTCGGTAGACTCACAGTAACTGCATACGATCGCTTTCAACTTTAAACTCGCTATGAATGCCTTATTATAGTCAGTCAGAAATCATATTACCTTTGTTAGTAAATATGATAAAATACATTACCGTTCAAAAGTTTGGGGCCACTTAGAAATGTTCTTGTAAGAAAAGCAATTTTTTTGGTCCATTAAAATAACATCAAATTGATCAGAAATACAGTCGTGGCCAAAAGTTTTGAGAATGACACAAATATTAATTTTCACAAAGTCTGCTGCCTCAGTTTGTATGATGGCAATTTACATATACTCCAGAATGTTATAAAGAGTGATCAGATGAATTGCAATTAATTGCAAAGTCCCTCTTTGCAATGCAAATGAACTGAATCCCCCCCAAAAAAATTCTACTGCATTTCAGCCCTGCCACAAAAGGACCAGCTGACATCATGTCAGTGATTCTCTCGTTAACACAGGTGTGAGTGTTGACGAGGACAAGGCTGGAGATCACTCTGTCATGCTGATTGAGTTCGAATAACAGACTGGAAGCTTCAAAAGGAGGGTGGTGCTTGGAATCATTGTTCTTCCTCTGTCAACCATGATTACCTGCAAGGAAACACGTGCTGTCATCATTGCTTTGCACAAAAAGAGCTTCACAGGCAAGGATATTGCTGCCAGTAAGATTGCACCTAAATTAACCATTTATCGGATCATCAAAAACTTCAAGGAGAGCGGTTCAATTGTTGTGAAAAAGGCTTCAGGGCGCCCAAGAAAGTCCAGCAAGTGCCAGGACCGTCTCCTAAAGTTGATTCAGCTGCGGGATCGGGGCACCACCAGTACAGAGCTTGCTCAGGAATGGCAGCAGGCAGGTGTGAGTGCATCTGCACGCACAGTGAGGCAAAGACTTTTGGAGGATGGCCTGGTGTCAAGAAGGGCAGCAAAGAAGCCACTTCTCTCCAGGAAAAACATCAGGGACATACTGATATTCTGCAAAAGGTACAGGGATTGGACTGCTGAGGACTGGGGTAAAGTCATTTTCTCTGATGAATCCCCTTTACGATTGTTTGGGGCATCCGGAAAAAAGCTAGTCCGGAGAATACAAGTTGAGCGCAACCATCAGTCCTGTGTCATGCCAATAGTAAAGCATCCTGACACCATTCATGTGTGGGGGTTGCTTCTCAGCTTTTGCCTAAGAACACAGCCATGAATAAAGAATGGTACCAACACATCCTCCGAGAACAACTTCTCCCAACCATCCAGGAACAGTTTGGTTGAGATGAACAAAGCCTTTTCCAGCATGATGAAGTGGCTCGGGGAACAAAACATCGATATTTTGGGTCCATGGCAAGGAAACTCCCCAGACCTTAATCCTATTGAGAACTTGTGGTCAATCTTCAAGAGGCGGGTGGACAAACAAAACCACACAAATTCTGACAAACTCCAAGCATTGATTATGCAAGAATGGGCCACCATCAGTCAGGATGTGGCCCAGAAGTTAATTGACAGCATGCCAGGGCGGATTGCAGAGGTCTTGAAAAAGAAGGGTCAACACTGCAAATATTTACTCTTTGAATCAACATCATGTAATTGTCAGTATAAGCCTTTGACACTTATGTAATTGTAATTATACTTCAGTATTCCATAGTAACATCTGACAAAAATATCTAAAGACACTGAAGCAGCAAACTTTGTGAAAATGTATATTTGTGTCATTCTCAAAACCTTTGGCCAGGACTGTACAGTGTAGACATTGTTAATGTTGTAAATGACTACTGTAGCTGGAAACGGCAGATTTTTATGGAATATCTACATAGGCATACAGAGGCCCATTGTCAGCAACCATGATTCCTGTGTTCCAATGGCATGTTGTGTTAGCTAATCCAAGTTAATCATTTTAAAAGGCTAATTGATCATTAGAAAACCCTTTTGCAATTATGTTAGCACAGCTGAAAACTGTTGTTCTGATTAAAGAATCAATACAACTGGCCTTCTTTAGACTCGTTGAGTATCTGGAGTATGAGCATTTGTGGGTTTAATTACAGGCTCCAAATGCCCAGAAACAAAGAACTTTCTTCTGAAACTCATCAGTCTACTCTTGTTCTGAGAAATGAAGGCTATTCCATGCGAGAAATTGCCAAGAAACTGAAGATCTCGTACAACGCTGTGTACTACTCTCTTCATAGAACAGGGCAACTTGGCTCTAACCAGAATAGAAAGAGGAGTGGGAGGCCCCAGTGCACAACTGAGCAAAATGACTACTATTTCAGGCAGAGTTCCTCCTTCCGGTGTCTGTGTTCTTTTGCCTATCTTAATATTTTATTTTTATTGGCCAGTCTGAGATATGGCTTTTTCTTTGCACTCTACCTAGAAGGCCAGCATCCCTTAGTCGCCTCTTCACTGTTGACGTTGAGACTGATGTCTTGCGGGTACTATTTAATGAGTCTAGTCAACAGGCAGTGATTTATGGGATTTGATATGAAACATGCAATTGAACCCATAAGTGTATGAATGTGTTTTAGTGTCAGTTTGAGTCCGGGATTGGAACCAAAGCTTTTATGGAGGAACTTTGAATTTCAGAGAGTTGGCTAATGTTGGACCAGAGCTAGCTAGCTAGCTAATAAGCTTGTGTCTGCAGAGCTGCACCAGAATTAAAAACTGATTTGACCTTTTTGTAGTTAATAAATCCAACTTGAAACATAATAACTTCTAGTATCCTCAATTAACTAGTATTGAAAACGTTAATCCATTCTTCTGTTATTACAAATCTCTCCCTAATTTCTGAATCACGCTTGTGAAATCAGTAGGCTTCACGCACACACAGGTAGCCTACATGGGGCAGGTAGCCTACACGCACACACACTGGCAAAGATTTTCAGCTGGCAGACAGACACTGGAATACGTTTCTGAGTGACAGAGGGAGGGCTTTGTTCCGTTTTTTTGTGGGACTGAAAAAAATGCCCAGAACGTAAAGGAACGTTATTAACTGGTTCCCATTCTTATAAAATAATGGTTCTCTTCCGGAACAGTATAGATCACTTTCGTTCCTGGTTCTGATTCTGTTCCTCAAAAAATTGCGTTATTTTCCGGTTTTCTGTTCTGCTCCCTGAACAGGTTCCAACCCCTGGTTTGAGTTGGTAATGAGATTTGTCAGATGTGTCATGCTGGTTATGTAGATGTGTTAGTGTTAAAGGTCAGGTGACAGGTCATGACCAGATCATACCCCACCCTTTGACCTCCCTGACAGCTGACCTCTCACCATTGATCCGTAGAGCATCGTCCCTCCAGGCAGACATGTTTGTGTGTGTGTGTATGTGTTCACAAGTATAGTGCCTACAGTGTATGTGTGTATACAGTAGTGCATGTGTACACGTGTACTGGTGTGTGTTTCTGTGGGATTGCAAGATTGCGTGCCTACAGTGTTTGTATACAGTGTATTCGTAACGTATTCTGACCCTTTGACTTTTTCTACATTTTGTTATGTTACAGCCTTATTCTAGAATGGATAAAATCTATGATTTTCCCTAATCAATCTACACAAAATATCACATAATGACACATTTTTGCAAATGTGTTAAAAATAAAAAGCAGAAATACCTTGTTTACACAACTATTCAGAGCCTTTCCTATGACACTAGAAATGCCATTGATCATCATTGAGATGTTTCTAAAACTTCCACCTGTGGTAAATTCAATTGATTGAACATGATTTGGAAAGGCACACACCTGTCTATATAAGGTCCCACAGTTCACAGTGCATGTCAGAGCAAAAACCAAGCCTTGAGGTCGAAGGAATCGTCCATATAGCTCTGAGACAGAATTGTGTGGAGGCACAGATCTGGAGAAGGGTATCAAAACCTTTCAGCATTGAAGGTCCCCAAGAACACAGTGGCCTCCATCATTCTTAAATGGAAGAAGTTTGGAACCACCAAGACTCTTCCTAGAGCTGGCTGCCGGGCCAAACTTAAGCAATCGGGGGAAAAGGGCCTTGGTCAGGGAGGTAACCAAGAACCCACCAATCAGGCCAATATGGTAGAGTGGAACCCGCCAAGACAACTCAGGAGTGGCTTCGGGACAAGTCTCTGAATGTCCTTGAGTGGCCCAGCCAGAGCCCGGACTTGAACTCGTTCGAACATCTCTAGAGAGACCTGAAAATAGCTGTGCTGTGGCACTCCCCATCAAACCTGACAGAGCTTGAGAGGATCTGCAGAGAAGAATGGGAGAAACTCCCCAAATACAGGTGTGACAAGCTTGTAGCGTCATACACAAGACTTGAGGCTGTAATCACTTCCAAAGGTGCTTCAACAACGTACTGAGTAAAGGGTCTGAAAACTTATGTAAATGTAATATTTCCGTTTTTTATTTTTAATACATTTGCAAAAATGTCTAAAAACCTGTTTTTGCTTTGTCATTATGGGGTATTGTGTGTAGATTGATGAGGAAAAAAGCAATTTCATCCATTTTAGAATAAGGCTGTAACGTGACAAAATGTGGAAAAAGTCAAGGGGTCTGAGTACTTTCCGAATCCACTGTATGTGCGTGTGTAAACATTTGTACGGGTGTACATGTGTGTGCGTGGATATGTGTCTGCATGTACACAATACGCTTACAGAACCCCAGCAACCAAACACCCTGTCCCACAGGAACTATTGAACATGTCAACAGTCGCCTAATTGACACACTGGACGTTTAGCATGGATGGGCCTCCTCATTTTCCACCTGCTTACATGTATCCCACTCCACATGTAAGTGGATTTAGTATTGTCTGAAGTTAAAGCAGTGAGATATAGCTAGACGATTAATCAGTTATTGAATTCAAGCCAGGTTCTATCCCCAGCTCTCGGACTAGAGATCCTCAGGGTTTGGCTGGTTGGACATCTAGCCTTGAGAGTTTTGATGACATCGTCCTCGAGGGGCTTTGGGTTGTATTGATCTTAACAGGCGAAGGAGGGATGGGGGCGTCACAGGGAAGGCTAGAGGGCGGAGAAATCAATGGGGTTGTGCTGCTAATTCAGTTGCGTTGGTCAGATGTGTGTGTGTGTGTGTGTGTGTGTGTGTGTGTGTGTGTGTGTGTGTGTGTGTGTGTGTGTGTGTGTGTGTGTGTGTGTTCTAGTCTTAGTCTAGTCTTTGCTTAGCATCAGGGGAGTTGACTTAGTAGCTCATACTCTCACTGCTATTTAGCTCATTGTAAAATGTAAACTGAGTCATTCTCTGTCCTGTGCAGTATGTCTCATCTTCCCCTCACTCTCATCTTCTTATCCTGCCAACAACAGAAGTGAATATTTCCTTACCTCAACAATGTTACAACAGAGGTGGATTACGAGACTGTTGATCACTTCTGTCTTTTACTGCCTATCTATACACTTTACACATTCTACTTTCATTTGGATCCAGTTATCACTAGTATATTCTGTTATATATATTTTTATGGGATTTGGCTTGTTACAATACAATATGTGCCTGGCTGATTCAGTCTCTCTCTCTCTCTCTCTCTCTCTCTCTCTCTCTCTCTCTTTCTCTCTCTCTTTAACGCCCACAGCTTCACTGAGCACACGTCATCTCTCTTTCATTCTCCAATCTCTTTCACCGTATTCCCTATATTTTCCTGTTCTTTCACTGACTCACACTCCTAATGTGTTTGCCTTTTGGTGCCGTCACACGCGCGCACATGCACGCACGCACACACGCGCACGCACACACACACACACACACAGTCTTGTATCGCTAATCTTGTGAAGACACACAATTCAGTCCCATTCAAAATCCTATTTTCCCTCACCCCAACCCTAAACCTAACTTTTACCCTAACCCGTACTATTACCCTTACCCTAACCTTAACCCTAACCCTAACCTTAACCCAAAAACCTAACCTTGACCCTAACCCTAAACCTAACCTTAGCTCCTAAACCTAACACTAAAACTAACCTGAGCTCCTAACCCTTAACATAATTCTAACACTAATTCTAACCTTAACCCTAAACCCCCTAGAAATAGTGTTTGACCTCGTAGGGACCAACAAAATATCCCCAGTTGGTCAAATTTTTGTTTGTTTCCTATTCTTGTGGGGACTTCTGGTCCACATACACACGCGCGCACACACACACACACACACACACACACACACACACACACACACACACACACACACACACACACACACACACACACACACACACACACACACACACACACACACACACACACACAAAATCTATTCGAGGCAATTACATCAATATCAAATATTCATTACCTGTTGTAAAGTGGTTGCTGGGGTCTCTAACCCATGTTGGCCAGGCAATCGAGCAGCAGTCCCCGAGCTCCGCTGACAGCAAGATCAATGGCACATTGTGAATGTCGTCCAGGATTCCATTCCAGCTCTAACTGCCTAACATAAAAGAGCCCTGAGGCTGCCATCTTGGCTCAAAGCCACTGGTGCTTAAGGCCCCGGTTTCCCAGTTTCCTCGCCCCTTTGGGGAAACCCATGGGGAAATCACCAGTCAAATGTAGGATATGTACATCTCCTCTGAAATGTAGGCCAGGTAATAAAAACGGTGGATATGCAGTATCTGGTGGTGTTTAGACACAGACCTTTTAGTAGAAAGTGACACCCTATCCCCAGCGGCAGCTCTTTGAAAAATATGGATGTCGCCATTGTGTGTGGGTGTGTGTCATAAAATAAAGCCATTGCTTTCTCTGCATTGATTCTTTCATGTTGCTGTTTATATAGAAGTTGACATTTACTTTGCGATGCACAATGGCGAGATGGGAGACGTTGGCCTCGGGTGGCTTGATACAGTGGTTTTTATGAGGAGCTTTGAGGGATGTTTTCTATTATATAGAGTTGTTGTGGCCTGACTGATGCTCTCTCTCTTCGTCTGTATGTGTGTGTATTCTTTATCTGAGGGAGATGACCAGGAAAGGGGGGATACCTAGTCAGTTGTATAACTGAATGCCTTCAACTGAAATGTCTTCCGCATTTAACCCAACCCCTCTGAATCAGTGGTGATGGGGGGCTGCCTTAATCGCCCGGGGAACATTGGGTTAACTGCCTTGCTCAGGGGCAGAAGGACAGATTTTCTTTACCTTGTCAGCTCGTGGATTCGATCCAGCAACCTTTCGGTTACTGGCCCAACGCTCTAAGGCTTTAGTGTACTCACTGACACTCCCTACTCAATGACATTCACTCTGGTTCCCTTCAGTGGGACTTTGTTCGATACACAAGGCAAAGGTAACTCTGTACCCGGAGTCATTGTGTGTTTCAGCCCGGCACAAAAACACCTGATACAACTGGTTTGAACAAGACAGGCCTACTCATTCAGCTACTCTGTGTTTGACCCTCTTTGCTTTGTGTGTGTGTGTGTGTTTGTTTGCGCACGTGTGCATGTGTGTGTCTGTGTCCGTGTCTGTTTCAGATGTGGGGTTTAACTAACACACTCTTCCTGTGTTGCGTTTATTATGTGTTTGACGTTTTTTTGCTGTGTGTGTGTGCGTGTGTGCGCGCGTGTGTGTGTTTGACACACTATTTGCTAATGTGTGTGTTTCAGGCCTGGTGAAGCTGGGAATCCACTGTGTCACGTGTCAGAAAGTGGCCGTCAAGATCGTCAACAGGGAGAAACTCAGCGAGTCTGTCCTCATGAAGGTAAGACCAGGGGCATGACACTACATGTTACAATGGAGAGCCATAAGGCCTTTGTTGTTGTTAGTGTAGTAAAAGAGGGTAATATGACTTCCTGTTACTGTAGTAGAGAGAGTAGCGTGTTGTCCTGCGGTAAAAGATATGCCCTCCTAACCTTTCATAGCTCTTTATCTTTGTGTCTCGGTGTATGTGTGTGTGTGTGTGTGTGTGTGTGTGTGTGTTTCTGTGTGCATCTTTCTGTCAGTGTGTGAGTATTGGGGCCTAAGACTGACAACATATGTTGAGCAACTTATTCTGCATTTCTTCATTAGACCAGTCCTCATCAATAGCCAGACTAGACTTTGCTTCTCTGCAATAATAAGGCCTTATGGTGGAGTATACCATGGGAGTTAGGAGAATGGAGCAGGCCTTAATCTGATCTAGTATAATTACCCTTCATGGGATGCAGCATATTCTCTATCTCAGGAAAACACGCTGAAGCATCTCATTGGGATGTAATTGGATCGTGGGCAGATTACATTTGAATGGGGTGCAGCACATACGTACAGCATGCTGTATGTGCTCTCACATGCACACACGCACACACCACACACACGCACAGGATGAGATCATCATGACACACTTAGCACGCACGAACGCTGGCACACACACACACACACACACACACACACACACACACACACACACACACACACACACACACACACACACACACACACACACACACACACACACACACACACACACACACACACACACACACAGACACACTTCAGTAGTGCCAACACTTCAATAGAGTGAGATAGATGGTGTACCAGTGCAGGAGGTTAGTGTGGTGCTTGGCACTATCACACTGCTTTGTCCACCGCATAGAGAAAGGGTTACAGGCAGCCATGGGTGACAAATGTTCTTAATAAAAACACCCTGGCTGGTGTGTGTGTGTGTGTGTGTGTGTGTGTGTGTGTGTGTGTGTGTGTGTGTGTGTGTGTGTGTGTGTGTGTGTGTGTGTGTGTGTGTGTGTGTGGACTAAATATCATGACTCCAGTGGGCCCACTAGGAATGGGGGAGATTTTCTGTTGACAAAGCACATGCTTTACTTTCCCTCATTCCCATGGTCACCCCTCAGTAGGGCAGTTAAACATGTGTGTGGTTTGTCAGTCTGCGCAGGAGTGTCTAGGTTGCTGTGCACATGCGTGTGTGCACTGTGCACTAACCAAGGCAGTGGAAAGAAAGAGTGGAGTTTGGTAAGATGTGAGTGTGTGTGTGTGTGTGTGTGTGTGTGTGTGTGTGTGTGTGGTGTGTGTGTGTGTGTGTGTGTATACAGTAATATTGTAAATAAAAAATATATGAAATAATTTGTGAAAGTGCAAACACACTCTTGCCCTCTCATATGGTGTGTACGGTGTGTGTGTACAGTGTGTACAGTGTGTGTGTGTGTGTGTGCAGTTAGCATGGCAGCAGTCAGCTAAACGGGCCATTTCAGAGCTGCTGCCTCTCCTTTCCGCTGATGTTGTTTTTTCAGCCTAATGAGAGAACAAGTGGGATGGAGAGAATGGGAGAAAAGAGGGGACCATTACTCCACCCATCACGCCTACTCAAACACTTTTACCCTCTCACTCTTCATTTCCACGGCCTTGGTTTGGTTGGGTAATGGGTCGTTAACTCTGATTAGGGTGTGTGTGTGTGTGTGTGTGTGTGTGTGTGTGTGTGTGTGTGTGTGTGTGTGTGTGTGTGTGTGTGTGTCTGAAGTTAGTTTGAGTTGAATTACACATTTTCCCTCATTCTATCAGGCTTTATATTTCAAATGTGTTCAAATCTTTCTTTCCTCTCTTTCTCTCTCTCTCTCTCTCTCTCGCTCTCTCTCACTATATATATATATATTTCTCTCTCTCTCTTTCTCTCTCTCTCTACTCTGCCAGTCTCAACATCTGAGGGGCGTGTTGTCATAGGAACAGGGAGTGATTGGCTTTGAAAAGGGGAGGGGAGAAAATGACGTCTTCCCAGCATGAGTTATTGGCCGTCTGTCTTTCCCCCTACACAATGCAGATCCACCAGACAACACACCACACGCGCACTCCGAGACAACAACATGTTTAAAACATATTCCCTTCCTCTGTTGTCTCGCCTCAAAACTCATTCGTACTTTGGCATTTTCAAAAGGTTTGATTTTCAACGCAAAGTGTACTCCTGAATCCTGATGTGTTTCTTTGTTTAAAAGGCTGTTGCCGCAGGTACACTAGATCTGTTTTTTCATCTTTTCAGTTTGTTATTGTGTGTGTGTGTGTGTGTGTGTGTGTGCACGCGTACACGTGCGCATGTCTTTCTACCCCTCATTCCGTACTCCCCTGGTCTCTAACTTATTTTCCTTCTCTCCCTTCATCGAAAATGAAAGACAAAACCTATTTCTTGTCTACTCTCTCTCATGTTGGGACTAACACTGTTCTCCATCCCTCCTTCCTCTTTGTTTGTCTCACTCATCTCTCTCCATCTCTCTCTGGCTTTTGTAGCAGTATTAGCATGGCATTTGCATGTGTTTCTGCATTTTGCGTATGTGTGCGTGTGGTCCTAGACTGATGGTGTGTTTGTAACAGCTGAAGTCAGTCTGAGCACACACAGACCAGCGACTTGACATTTAGAGACCGGAGGAGACGAGAGGTTGCAGAGCCAGAGTACACCACCTACATCATCTCCAGCACCCTCCTGTGTTAATGATGTCATCCCTGGCATTTAGACTAAGAATATCGAGTGAGAATCATTGGAAATGATACAACAGAACTGTAGTCACATGTTCTATATATTTACAATCATCTAATCTCACTCCATATTACAACTTCCTACTCTGCTCTATGGATATAGCTATACTATAATGCAGCCAGGTCACACCAAATCCACTGCAGTATGTTTTTCCAGGTCCCCAGGGACGTCGGGAGATGCCTTGTGCATGCATGCAATGTCAATATCATCCACTAGGTGCAACGCGAGTGCTTGTTACCATCTAGTAGACTCGCGTTAGGGTGTTGTAGATGGGGATAGAGGAAGGGTTTAAAATGTGAGCTACAACTCTGAGGATTGTGGGTTCAATCCCAGTTCTGGGCACTTGTTTTTAGTTTTTCTTTTTTTCAGTTTGAACCCTTTCCCAAACCTTAACCCTTACCTTAATCACTCCGAATTAATGCCTAAACTTAACTGTCAAGTTTTTTTGGTTTGAACCCTATCCCAAACCTTATTGAAATTGTTTTTATTTTACCTTTATTTAACTAGGCAAGTAAGTAAATTCTTATTTCACAATGACAGCCTACACCGGCCAAACCAGGACAACGCTGGGCCTATTGTGCGCCATCTATGGGACTCCCAATCACGGCCGGATGTGATACAGCCTTAACCCTTACCTACTTTAACGTCACCCATAGATGTTTATCCACACCCGCCTGGACAAATATTGAATACTGAAGTGAGACCGTGAGATCTTGTTGTATAATGAATCTTCACTTCTCCTACAGTGACACAAGCTGTGGGGTTAGAACATACACAGAGGTGTGGATGTCCATTGATGTCCATTGATGTACAACACACGTGTGTGGGCACAGGCACACTGTACAGTGTGAATTGTATTTTATGTCTGTGAGTGTGTGTGTGTGTGGGTGTGTGTGTTTGTGTGTGTGTGTGTGCGCCTGTGTGTGTGTCGTCCCAGGCTCAGCAAGGGGTATGGCATCCAGAATTTAGTCCTAAGGGAACATTTAGCATTTGTAAGCCAGGGAGATGGTGGAGATGGGAGGGAGGGAGAGGGAGACAGTCAAGGTGGTAGGGGTGGATGGAGTGTGGCGAATGGAGGGATGGTGGCAGGGATGAGGAGAGGGGGGCTAGCGGCTGTTAGAGGACCTCCTGGTGAGACCAGATAAGTGTAGAAAATATGTCATGATGGCAGGAAATTGGTTGTGAGACGGGGGGGGGGGGGGGGGGTTATGTGTAAAATATAAACTCAGCAAAAAAATAAACGTCCCTTTTTCAGGACCCTGTCTTTCAAAGATAATTCATAAAAATCCAAATAACTTCACAGGTCTTCATTGTAAAGGGTTCAAACACAGTTTCCCATGCTTGTTCAATGAACCATAAACAATTAATGAACATGCACCTGTGGAACGGTCGTTAAGACACTAACAGCTTACAGACGGTAGGCAATTAAGGTCACAGTTATGAAAACTTAGGACACTAAAGAGGACTTTCTACTGACTCTGAAAAATACCAAAAGAAAGATGCCCAGGGTCCCTGCTTATCTGCGTGAACATGCCTTAGGCAAGGAGGCATGAGGACTGAGGATGTTGCCAGGGCAATAAATTGCAATGTCCGTACTGTGAGACGCCTAAGACAGCGCTACAGGGAGACAGGACAGACAGCTGATCGTCCTCGCAGTGTCAGACCACGTGTAACAACACCTGCACAGGATCGGTACATTCGAACATCACACCTGCGGGACAGGTACAGGATAGCAACAACAACTGCCGAGTTACACCAGGAACGCACAATCCCTCCATCAGTGCTCAGGCTGTCCGCAATAGGCTGAGAGAGGCTGGACGGAGGGCTTGTAGGCCTGTTGTAAGGCAGGTCCTCACCAGACATCACCGGCAACAACGTCGCCTATGGGCACAAACCCACCGTTGCTGGACCAGACAGGACTGGCAAAAAGTGCTCTTCACTGACGAGTCGCGGTTTTGTCTCACCGGGAGTGATGGTTGGATTCGCGTTTATCGTCGAAGGAATGACTGTTACACCGAGGCATGTACTCTGGAGCGGGATCTATTTGGAGGTGGAGGGTCCGTCATGGTCTGGGGGCGGTGAGTCACAGGATCATCGGACTGAGATTGTTGTCATTGCAGGCAATCTCAATGCTGTGTGTTACAGGGAAGACATCCTCCTCCCTCATGTGGTACCCTTCCTGCAGGTTCATCCTGACATGACCCTCCACCATGACAATGCCACCAGCCATACTGCTCGTTCTGTGCGTGATTTCCTGCAAGACAGGAATGTCAGTGTTCTGCCATGGCCAGCGAAGAGCCCGGATCTCAATCCCATTGAGCACGTCTGGGACCTGTTGGATTGGAGGGTGAGGGCTAGGGCCATTCCCCCCCAGAAATGTCTGGGAACTTGCAGGTGCCTTGGTGGAAGAGTGGGGTAACATCTCACAGCAAGAACTGGCAAATCTGGTGCAGTCCATGAGGAGGAGATGCACTGCAGAAGTTAATGCAGCTGATGGCCACACCAGATACTGACTGTTACTTTTTTTTACCCCCTTTGTTCATGGACACATTATTCCATTTCTGTTAGTCACATGTCTGTGGAACTTGTTCAGTTTATGTCTCAGTTGTTGAATCTTGTTATGTTCATACAAATATTTACACATGTTAAGTTTGCTGAAAATAAACGCAGTTGACAGTGAGAGGACATTTGTTTTTTTGCTGAGTTTAATAGGAGAAGCCACTGTCGAGGTTTTCTTGATCTTGGTCTTAACGTCTCTTGCTTGACTAGAATCATTTCATCTCTGCTCTCAACGAGTGGCTGACTTAGTTAATGGTGTCCATACTTAGTTAATTGTGTTGATACTACTGAGTACTTTTTTTACACACTGTGTGTGTGTTTGTGTGTGCGTATGTATGTGACTGTTTATATGCATTTACAGCTTAGTGAGTCTATATCGTGTTTGTGCGTGCGTGTATACATGTGTGCGAGCATGCTTGTGCGTGTCTATGTTTGAGCCCTTGAGAGCGAGAGAGATGGCGCTGGTGGAGGGGGGTGTTACCGGGTGAGGAGGCTAAAGAGAAAAAGGGGGATAAAATTAAAGAATACAGATTGCAATCCGCCACAGAGAGAGCATCTGCCCTTTCTTGATGAATCACAGCTGACCTTAATCTGCTTACCCTGACATCGCCATGACAGCACCATCACTTCCCCTTCTCTCTTTCTCTCTCTCCCTCTCTCTCTCTCTCTCTCTCTCTCTTTCTTGCTCTTTCTCTCTCTCTCTCTCTCTCTCTCTCTCTCTCTCTCTCTCTCTCTCTGTCTCTCTCTCTCTTCCTCAATTAAATTCAATTTGAAAGGCTTTATTGGCATGGAAACGTGTTTACATTGCCAAAGTAAGTGAAATAGATAATAAACAAAAGTGAAATAAACACAAAAATTCCAAAGGACTGGAGTCCTTTCAAATGTCTTATGGCATTTACAATGTCTCTATTCCTTTGGAACTCTCTCTCTCTCCTCTCTCTCTCTCTCGTGCTTTCTCTCCCCATCTTTCTCTATCTCTCTGAACCCCCCCCCCCCTCTATTTCTTTCTATTTTTCTCTATTTTTCTTGCTCTCTCGCTGTATGATTATGCTATAATGTATTCTGTGTAATGTAGTCATCATCATTGCAGCTGGGAACAGGGGAGACGCTCAGCTAGCTATTTCTCAGCCCGTCACCTCCAGAACTCTCATATGAGAATGAATGGCCTTCATATGCTCTCTCCCCAGCCCTGGCTAGTTATCATTTACATACCACGAGGAGACCTTGGAGTTACAGAGTGCAGACTAACTCTATGAGTCTTTTTTATTTCATATACAGTATTTGCATAGATACGCTTTGATTGGAAACTAGATGGAAACATACGAGTCAAACCATTGTTACTAATAAACAATCTAAAGCTTTCAACGAGGTACTCAATTCAATCCAATCCTCAAATCAACTTTAAGTAATTAATAAGTAATTGTTAAACATGACACTATGTAGTGACAATCATAATATGGTGGTCTCCCATCTGAATGAGTGTGGCGTGACTGCATCAATTACCCAGTATTCCCAATGTGTACGCAGAACATCCTCCAGCCAACTCACATTACGCCAACACAGCACGACTCTGCTTACAGTTCTCAGCTCCAGACTCATTCAGGCTCCTTCAAAACTAAAAACAGTCAAACATCCCATCCCCTCTCTCATTCTCTCTCTACTCCTACAGTAGGCTGTCCTCTCAAAGCTCATTGGAGAAGGAGGTCCAGGGGAGGGACCTTGGATCCTCTCCTCCAATGTGCTTTGAGACAAATTGAGGAAACAAGAACTGAGGAAGCAAGGATTTGACAGCTCGTAACGTTTTCGGACACAGTCCTCGTTATCACAGCAACAGATGGTGGTTTGATTTCTGAGAGAATGTTCCAATTGACGTCCCTCTCCATGGCCCTGAGCTCCGTATTGCATTTCAATTAAAGTGGGATTTGGAAGAGCTGCGAACAAGCGGCTCCCAAATCAATCCTTATAATTCATTAAGAATGCTCAGCCCACGCAGAGCTAGGCCATTGATTGGTCAGGAGAGGCCGGATGGTGTGATTATTGGACGTGTGTGTGTGTGTGTGTGCGTGTGTGTGTGTGCGGGTGCTTGTGTGTTGTGTGTGTTTACCCCTGAGTAACTTTCAGAGGATGCAGAGAGATGAATGTCAGTCAGTTTGGCCTTCCTTGGACATCTTTGTGTGAGCGAGAGAGAGGGTGTGCGTGTGTAATCCTCTGCCGTAGGATAGCCTGTAGGATTATCTGGTTCATTCACACTGTGTCGACCGAGGAGCAGCTTGTTTGATTCAATGATGTATGGTGTTGAGGATCTGTGAAGGTGCTATTGACTCACCTTGAACCCACACACTCTTCAGCGTATGACCTTAGTCATTGTCTATCACACTGTAGAAGACTTCTCTGAAAGAGCAGAGCCATTGACACCACATCTCAATTATTCTGTAACTCAGGAGGAAGGCTTTCATCCATCTTGTCTCTCAACCCACCTACATCATACATACTACATCGTTAGTAGTCCTTACTAATGAACACATCACTGGTTCTCAGTGTATCTTTAATCTCTAGAGATCCTCACTAGTTTTATTACAGGGCTCTGTGTATCCTCTGACCACATGCCAATACACACACAGGCACACACACACAAACACAAAGTTTAGTTTTAGTTTAGTTTATTAATTCGACCATTTAAAAAAAAAAAAACACACATAGAACTTGAAAAAGCCACACATGCACATGAGTAAAATCATTGAGGATAACACACAATAAAGTCTGGGACTTATTTCCATTGTGGTCCTCTTGAGACAAGATGAAGACAAACAAACACACACACTGAGGAATGATACTGCAGCAGACGCACAGCTGTTCAGGACCAGGTCCCTCTGTGGAGATGGTGAATGGATGGGTGAGCTGAGCTCGCTCATGGGTTCAGTATGACAGCAACATCAGTTGACGAAGACCTCTCCATACAGTGCCCTCGTTTATGGTGTGTGTGTGTGTGTGTGTGTGTGTGTGCGCACGTGTGTTTCTGTGTGCGTGTGTGTGCAAATGCACATTTCATGAAGAGGGAGTTGGTGGGCTGTGTTAGGGAGATTACAGACTTCCTGTGGAAGAATTTTCCATTGATCCCAGTGCTCAGAACACTGCTAGTGGGAGAGAGGAAGAGCCTAAGCATTACCGATCTATTAACACGTGAGACACTGATTGGAGTGTATGTGTGTGTGTTCGTGTGTATGTGTGTGTGTTCATGTGTGTGTGCATGTGTGAGTGTAAGAGAGCGAGCGAGAGAGAGAGAGAAATAATTAGAGAAAGGGAGAGTGAGGCTCCACATATTTTTGTGCGTACCATTATGCGTTCATTCATATGTATCCCTGTAATGTGTATGAGAGTGCATTGTGTATGGTTTTGCATATCTGTGTCTAGTTTTGCATATGGATTTTTTTCTTAATGACTTTGTGTTGGTGATAATGAACCTGTGTTAATCCCTCAGAGTTAATGCATAGACACAGTAGCTAAATCCCTGAGATAAGTGAGACCATTGGTGTTAATGGAGAGACCCTAAAATGGCGCCGGAGCAGAAGGCAGACGTTTTACCCTCAACGATTGTGTTTTTGACGTGCCCTCAACCGATTGTGTTTTTTTGTTTGTTTATCTGCGTTGTTTGTAACTTATTTTTTTACTCATTTTGTACATAATGTTGCCGCTACCGTCTCTTGTGAACGAAAATAACTTCTAGACATCAGGACAGCGATTACTCACCACGGACTAGCAGAATCCTTGTTCTTCTTTCACGACACTGATGAGCCCAAGGTGCAGGATATACGGCTCCCTCGGGAACAGGCCTCGAGCCCCGTGATCTGCGTGAAGAGGAGGCGGAGAAAGAGAGGCTGGAGAGCGGGCTGCCTGCTGGGAAGGCGATCGAATAAACCTCCACTTCCCTCAATTCTGCAAGCAAATGTGCAATCTTTGGACAATAAAATCGCCGAGTTACGCTTAAGATTAACTACCAACAGGGACATTAAAAACTGTAACATCTTATGCGTCACAAAGTTGTGGCTGAATGACGACAACATCAACATACAGCTGGCTGGTTAAACGATGTACCGGCAGGATAGAACAGCGGCATCTGGTAAGACAAGGGGCGGCGGTCTATTTATTTTTGTAAACAACAGCTGGTGCACGATATCTAAGGAAGTGTCGAGCTATTGCTCGCCTGAGGTAGAGTTTCTCATGATAAGCTGTAGACCACGCTGCCTACCGAGAGTGTTTTCATCTGTACTCTTTGTAGATGTTTACATACCACCACAGTCAGAGGCTGGCACTAAGATAGCATTGAATGAGCTGTATTCTGCCATAAGCAAACAAGAAAACGCTCACCCAGAGGCGGCGCTCCTAGTAGCCGGAGACTTTAATGCAGGGAAACAGTTTTACCAAATTTCTATCAGCATGTTAAATGTGCAACCAGAGGGAAAATAACTCTGGACCACCTATACTCCACACACAGAGATGCATACAAAGCTCTCCCTCACCCTCCATTTGGCAAATCTGGCCATAATTCCATCCTCCTGATTCCTGCTTACAAGCAAAAATTAAAGCTGGAAGCACCAGTGACTAGATCAATAAAAACGTGGTCAGATGAAGCAGATGCTAAGCTACAGGACTGTTTTTCTAGCACAGACTGGAATATGTTCCGGGATTCCTCCAATGGCATTGAGGATTACACCACATCTGTCATTGGCTTCATCAATAAGTGCATCGATGACCCACAGTGACCGTACGTACATACCCCAACCAGAAGCCATGGATTACAGGCATCATCCACACTGAGCTAAAGTCTAGAGCTGCCACTTTCAAGGAGCGGGACTCTAACCTGGAAGCTTATAAGAAATCCCGCAATGCCCTCCGATGAACCATCAAACAGGCAAAGCATCAATACAGGAGTAAGAGCTGCCCAGTGACACAAGACTACCAGACGAGCTGAACTACTTCCATGCTGGCTTCGAGGCAAATAACACTGAAACATGCATGAGAGCACCAGCTATACCGGAAGACAGTGTGATCACGCTCTCCACAGCCGATGTGAGTAAGACCTTTAGACAGGTCAACATTCACAAGGCCGCAGGGCCAGACAGATTACCAGGACATGTACTGCGAGCATGCGCTGACCAACTAGCAAGTGTCTTCACTGACATTTTCAACCTCTCCCTGTCTGAGTCTGTAATACCAACATGTTTGTACCGACTCCGTGAAGCACCATAGTGCCTGTGCCCAAGAACACTAAGGTAACCTGCCTGATCACCGACAACAACGAGACAGCCTATAGGGAGGAGGTCAGAGACCTGGCCATGTGGTGCCAGGACAACAACCTCTCCCTCAACGTGATCAAGACAAAGGAGATTATTGTGGACTACAGGAAAAAGGGGACCGAGCACGCCCCCATTCTCATCGATGGGGCTGCAGTGGAGCAGGTTGAGAGCTTGAAGTTCCTTGGTGTCCACATTACTAACAAACTAACATGGTCCAAGCACACCATGACAGTCATGAAGCGGGCACAACAAAACCTCAGGAGACTGACAAGATTTGGCATGGGTCCTCAGATCCTCAAAAGGTTCTACAGCTGCACCATCGAGAGCATCCTGACTGGTTGCATCACTGCCTGGTATGGCAACTTCTCGTTTTCCGACCGCAAGGCACTACAGAGGGTAGTGTGTACGGCCCAATACATCACTGGGGCCAAGCTTCCTGCCATCCAAGACCTTTATACCAGGCGGTGTCAGAGGAAGGCCCTGAAAATTGTCAAAGACTCCAGCCACCCTAGTCATAGACTGTTCTCTCTGCTACCGCACAGCAAGCAGTACCGGAGCACCAAGTCTAGGTCCAAGAGGCTTCTAAACAGCTTCTACCCCCAAGCCATAAGACTCCTGAACATCTAATCAAATGGCTACCCAGACTATTTGCATTGCTCCCCCCTCCCCTCCACTGCCAATCTCTGTTGTCATCTATGTATAGTCACTTTAATTAACTCTACCTACGTGTACATACTACCTCAACTAACCGGTGCCCCCGTACATTGATTCTGAACCGGCACCCCCTTGTATATATTGTTATTTTTATACTGATGCTCTTTAATTACCTGTTACTTTTATCTCTTATTCTTATCCGTATTTTTTGAAACTGCACTGTTTAGGGGCTTGCAAGTAAGCATTTCACTGTAAGGTCTACACCTGTTCTATACAGCGCATGTGACTAATACATTTTGATTTGATTTGACTGTAGAAACAGTAGTGCTTTATTAACACATTATTACCAGGGATTTGAAAAGGATCAGTGAATAGGATCAAGTAGCCTATGCCTACCTGGCAGAGTGATATCATGATGAGTTGCATCAATCCAGTGGGCATTTGTTTTGCCATCTCTGCAATTACATGAGCGCTACAGAAACATTGCTAACCAACGGTCTCTTGCTAGTGCCACCTACATTAAAATGGTAACTACACCCCAAAATCCTAATGTATTATTCATTTTTTCCAGACCTCCAAAGTGGTCTCCTGATGCGGTTTAACCTCTATGGGCTAGGTGGGACGCTAGCGTCCCCCCCGTGGTGCACTCCATCAACAGCAGGTGCATTTCAAGAGCGGCAAATTTGAATCCAAATAAATGTCAAAATTCAAATTTTTCAAACATACAACTATTTTACACCCTTTGAAAGATAAACATCTCCTTAATCTAACCACGTTTTACGATTTCAAAAATGTTTTACGGCGAAAGCATAAATTTAGAGTATGTTAGGACAGTACATTTACAAGAGTTGTGTGTAATGTTTTGTCAATTCAAAGACAGGGTCACCAAAACCATAAAACCAGCTAAAATGATGCACTAACCTTTTACAATCTCCATCAGATGACACTCCTAGGACATTATGTTAGACAATGCATGCATTTTTAGTTCTATCAAGTTCATATTTATATCCAAAAACAGCGTTTTACTATGGCATTGATGTTGAGGAAATCGTTTCCCTCCAATAACCGGCAGTCAAGTCAACACCACAAATTAAATAATTAAAATTAGAAAACATTGGTAAAATATTATATTGTCATTTAAAGAATTATAGATTTACATCTCTTGAACGCAATCAACTTGCCAGATTTAAAAATAACCTTACTGGGAAATCACACTTTGCAATAATCTGAGCACTGCGCCCAGAAAAATACGCGTTGCGATACAGACTAGACGTCATGTTGGGGAGATCTAAAATCGAAAATACTATGTAAATAATCCATTACCTTTGATTCTCTTCATCAGATGTCACTTCCAGGTATCACAGGTCCATAACGAATGTAGTTTTGTTCAAAAAAGCTCATCATTTATGTCCAAAAATCTCCGTCTTGTTAGAACATGATCTAAGCCAGCCGGACTTCTCGTCATGAACGAGGGGAAAAAATATATTTACGTTCGTTCAAACATGTCAAACGTTGTATAGCATAAATCATTAGGGCCTTTTTTAACCAGAACATGAATAATATTCAAGGTGGACGAATGCATACTCTTTTATAACGTATTGGAACGAGGGTACCCAACATGAACTCGCGCGCCAGGTGTCTAATGGGACATCATCGTTCCATGGCTCTTGTTCGGTCAGATCTCCCTCCAGAAGACTCAAAACACTTTGTAAAGGCTGGTGACATCTAGTGGAAGCAATAGGAAGTGCCAAAATATTCCTCAGCCCCTGTGTTTTTCAATGGGATAGGTTTAAAGGTAATACAACACATCAGGTATCCACTTCCTGTCAGAAAATGTCTCAGGGTTTTGCCTGCCAAATGAGTTCTGTTATACTCACAGACACCATTCAAACAGTTTTAGAAACTTTAGAGTGTTTTCTATCCATATGTAATAAGTATATGCATATTCTAGTTACTGGGTAGGATTAGTAACCAGATTAAATCGGGTACATTTTTTTTATCCAGCCGTGCAAATACTGCCCCCTAGCCCTAACAGGTTAAGCATTGTTGTGGAATTAGATCATCTAAACTATTAGATTTTTTTTTTAACTCTCATGCTGTCTCTGATTCATATATGATTCTGTTTTCACTGAATACTAACACAGTCTGTTCGGCTAATGATAGAGCTAGAGGGAGTGGAAAGAGAGGGACAAAGGATAGAGGGAATAGGGATAGAAAGAGGGAAGGATGCAGCGAGAGGGGAAGAGAGAACATCTGCACTCCTCCAGCTACTCTAAAGAAATGGTTATGATGCATGACGCACACAAACACACACGTACACACACACACACTCTCATATTCCTCACAGGGGGATGCCACTTGCGCTTTTGACGTACCCTGTCTCGTTAGCACTGATTAGCCCAATCATGAACTACATTCATCCTCAGCCAACTACACTACCCACAATTCCCTCTGGAAACCACAGGCCGTCTTAACCAATCAGAGCCTGAGATGCTGGGACTGGGACTTAGCCTACAATAGTCCATCAATCACATCTATTAGCCTGAGTAGCACATTGTTTTATAACAACTGATTATAATGGTGCGACTGATGGCGCAGACAGACATGGAAGTTCTGCTTATAGCTCCTAAGCAACTTTGCAGTCATTTGTTTTTTTTGTGTGTTATTTGTTACGTATCCCAGAACGTTTTTTTGTGTTATTACATACAGCCGGAAATAACTTTTAGATATCAGAGCGGCAGTAACTCACCAGCACTACGACCAGGAATACAGCTTTCCCGAATTGGATTCTTTGTTCGTACCCCCCAGGGCAATTTAACTTATCCAAGAGGCTACTCCAAGATGTAACCGGTGGAGAAGAGGTATTCGGGGTGGACATCTGGTCCGACCATCCACTGCTTCCAAGTATATTACTTGCTAATGTTCAGTCTCTGGCCAATAAAGTAGACGAGCTCAGGGCGAGGATCTCCTTCCAGAGAGTCATCAGGGACTGTAACATACTCTGTTTCACGGAATCATGGCTCTCTCAGATATACTGTCCCCGTCCATACAGCCAGCTGGGTTCTCAGTACATCGCGCACACAGGAATAAAGATCTCTCTGGGAAGAAGAAAGGCGGTGGTGTATGTTTCATGATTGACATCTCATTGTGTGATTGTGATAATATACAGAAACTTAAGTCCTTTTGTTCACCCGACCTAGAATACCTCACAATCAAATGCCGACCGTATTACCTCCCAAGATAATTATCTTCGGTTATAGTCACAGCCATGTATATTCCCCCTCAAGCCGATACCACAACGGCCCTCAAGGAACTACACTGGACATTATGCAAACTGGAAACCACATATCCTGAGGCTGCATTGATTTTAGCTGGGGATTTTAACAAAGCAAATTTGAGGAAAACACTACCGAAGTTCTATCAACACATTGACTGTACTGTAGTACTCACTCTGGAAAAACACCGACCACTGCTTCTCCCCCTTCCGGGATGCCTACACAGTCCTCCTCCGCCCTCCCTTCGGTAAATCTGATCATGACTCCATTTTGCTCCTCCCTTCCTATAGGCAGAAACTCAAACAGGAAGTACCCTGGCTAAGGTCTATTGAACTCTCGTCTGACCAATCGGAATCCATGCTTCAAGATTGTTTTGATCACGTGGACTGGGATATGTTCCGAGTAGCCTCTGAGAATAACATTGACGTATACACGGACATGGTGAATGAGTTCATCAGGAAGTGTATAGGGGATGTTGTTTCCACTGTGGCTATTAAAACCTTCCCAAACCAGAAACCGTGGATAGATGGCAGCATTCGCGCAAAACCGAAAGTGCAAACCACCGCATTTAACCATGGCAAGGTGACTGGGAATATGGTTCAACACAAACAGTGTAGTTATTCCCTCCGTAAGGCAATCAAACAGGCAAAATGCAAGTACAGAGACAAAGTGGAGTCGTAATTCAACGGCTCAGACATGAGACGTATGTGGCAGGGTCTACAGACAATAAAGGATTACAAAAGGAAAACCAGCCACGTTGCGGACACTGACGTCTTGCTCCCAGACAACACTTTCTTAGCCCGCTTTGAAGATAACACAGTTCCACTGACGCGGCCCACTCCCATGGACTGTGGGCTCTCGTTTTCCATGTCCGACGTGAGTAAGACATTTATGCGTGTTAACCCTCGCAAGGCTGCCAGCCCAGACAGCATCCCTAGCTCCATCCTTAGAGCATGCGCAGACCAGCTGGCTGGAGTGTTTATAGTCAGGCCGCACCCGCAGGGCTCCCCAGAGGGTGGGTCAGCCCAATGCATCACCAGGGGCACACTGCCTTTCCTCCAGGACATCTACAGCACCCGATGTCACAGGAAGGCCAAAAAGATCATCAAGGACATCAACCACCCGAGCCATGGCCTGTTCACACCACTATCATCCAGAAGGCGAGGTCAGTACAGGTGCATCAAAGCTGGGACCAAGAGACTGAATAACAGCTTCTACAGTTTCTTGCAAAAGTATTCATCCCCCTTGATGTTTTTCCTATTTTGTTGCATTACAACCTGTCATTTAATGGGTTTTTAATTTGGATTTCATGTAATGGACATTCACAAAATAGTCCAAATTGGTGAAGTGAAAAAAAAGTAAAAATTAAAAGGGGTGTGTGCATATGTATTCACCCCCTTTGCTATGAAGCCCCTAAATAACATCTGCTGCAGCCAATTGCCTTCAGAATTCACATAATTTGTTAGATTCCACACAGGTGGACTTTATTTAAGTGTCACATGATCTCAGTATATATACACCTGTTCTGAAAGGCCCCAGAGTCTGCAACACCACTAAGAAAGGGGCACCACTAAGCAAGCGGCACGATGAAGACCAAGGAGCTCTCCAAACAGGTCAGGGACAAAGTTGTGGAGAAGTACAGATCAGGGTTGAGTTATAAAAAAAAGAAACAAAACTGAACATCCCACGGAGCAACATTGAATCCATTATTAAAAAATGGAAAGAATATGGCACCACAACAAACCTGCCAAGAGAGGGCCACCCACCAAAACTCATGGACCAGGCAAGGAGGGCATTAATCAGAGAGGCAACAAAGAGACCAAAGATAAGCCTGAAGGAGATGCAAAGCTCCATAGTGGAGATTGGAGTATCTGTCCATAGGACCACTTTAAGCCATACAGAGTTGGGCTTTACAGAAGAGTGGCCAGAAAAAAAGCCATTGCTTGAAGAAAGAAATAAGAAAACCCGTTTGGTGTTGGCCAAAAGGCATGTGGGAGAACCCCCAAACATATGGAAGAAGGTACTCTGGTCACATGAGACTAAAATGTAGCTTTTTGGCCATTAAGGAAAACGCTATCTCTGACGCAAACCAAACACCTCTCATCACCCCGAGAATACCATCCCCACAGTGAAGCATGGTGGTGGCAGCATCATGCTGTGGGGATGTTTTTCATCAGCAGGGACTGGGAAACTGGTCAAAATTGAAGGAACGATGGATGGTGGTAAATACAGGGAAATTCTTGAAGGGAACTGTTTCAGTCTTCCAGAGATTTGAGACTGGGACGGAGGTTCACCTTCCAGCAGGACAATGACCATAAGCATACTGCTAAAGCAACACTCAAGTGGTTTAAGAGGAAACATTTAAATGTATTGGAATGGCTTAGTCAAAGCCCAGACCTCAATCCAATTGAGAATCTGTGGTATTACTTAAAGATTACTGTACAGTAGCAGAACCCATCCAACTTGAAGGAGCTGGAGCAGTTTTGCCTTGACGAATGGGCAAAAATCCCAGTGTCTAGATGTGCCAAGCTTATAGAGACATACCCCAAGAAACTTGCAGCTGTAATTGCTGCAAAATATGGCTCTACAAAGTATTTACTTTAAGGGGGTGAATAGTTATGCACGCTCAAATTTTCTTTTTTGGGGGGCTTATTTCTTGTTTGTTTTACAACAAAAAATATTTTGCATCTTCAAAATGGTAGGCATGTTGTGTAAATCAAATGATACACACCCCCCAAAATCCATTTTAATTCCAGGTTCTAAGGCAACAAAATAGAAATGCCAAGGGGGTGAATACTTTCGCAAGCCCCTGTATCTAAAGGACGTTAGACTGTTAAATAGCCATCACTAGCCGGCTACCCCCCGGTTACCCAACCCTGCACTTTAGAGGCTGCTGCCCTATATACATAGACATGGAATCACTGGTCACTTTGATAATGTCAAGGGGTGAGTGTAGCTGGTGCATGGAAGTCAGGCACAGGAGAGCAGAGATGAGTGGACAAAGCACTTTACTTAGGCAATCATCTGAACAGAACGCAACCGCGTCACACAACAAATGCCCAAAGAACAAGTAAGGCAGCACAAAGTACAAAACCCAAGTACAAAGTACTGGCTGCCCCAAAGCACGGGTAATAAAACAAAAAACCCGGCGCTAACCAGCCGGAAGCGTGCCAACCTTGACAATAAACAATTTCACACACAGACATGTGGGGAACAGAGCTCTTTTTAGCATCCAAGGCATTGACAAAATAATTAACAACTAGCATGGTTGCTGTGGTAGTACTATGCCCAGGCCAAACCCTGATTGGTTTATATGAAAAATTCAATTATCAGATAAAAAGGAACAAAGTTGTACATTAACAAAGGATTCAAGAATCTTAGCTAAACAAGGTAGTCTTGAAATGGGGCGATAGTTGTCAAGATCATTTGTATCCCCACCCTTATGGAGTGGCAGCACATATGCAGATTTCCATGCTTTAGGAATACTTCCTGATAACCATGTTAAATAAAAAATGTGGGCTACTGAGCCAGCAATAAAGGGAGTTGCACACTTAAGCAGACCAGGATCCAAATGATCAGCCCCTGTGGATTTTTTTTTGTCTAATGTTAGCAAAGCATCCAGGACTTCTTTGTCAGTGAATTTCCAAAAAGAAAACTCCTGACCAGCATTTTCAGTATCATTCAATAGATTTTCACCATCAACATCCAAACTACGCTTTTCAAGAGCTGGCTTTGAAATACATTCAAATATATTGCCTGCAGAGATAAAAAGGTGATTAAATGCATTAATGATATCAATTTTGTCAGTAATAGGGCCAGAATCTAAATTAACTTACTTTCATTAATCTGATGACTGTTATTTATCTAATCAAATAACTATGTTTACTTGTCACCCGATTAAATTAGAACAATTAACTTATTAGGATTTCGGACACCATGAGTGCGGTTCTTTAAAGAGTTACCATCTCCCGAATTAAACTCCAAAGGGTTTTACCTATCACATCCATAAACAGTAAATGTATTAATCATAACCTTGTATCATATCATCATTCTGAACAGTCGTAACCTTGCATCTGCAAATACCTGAGCCTTACTTATGATGCAGTACTACACAAATAAATTGGTTTAATTATTTATTTACTAGCTAACTAACACAGGATAAACTACTCACACTTATACTTTACACACGAACCCCCGCCCGCTTGGAGTAAGAAATCATGAATGTATTTACGTGAAAATCCTTGGTTTCTTTCGGTGGACAGGGCCTTCTTGGAAAGGGGTTTGGGCCTTTTCGCAGCACTCTTGTAAGGCTCTGATTGTCCAAAAGGGGTCCCCAACCATCTTCTACTGTTGTTCTCCTCTGCAGTCATCCGGTATCCGGTGACTTGTCGTGTAGTCATGAACAGAACTTCAGAGTTTATTCTACTTCCATTTGCTCTGGAAGATGCTTCTTTGAAGATAGGCTAGCTTTTCTAGATACTTTACTTAGGACAGCTAATCAGCCGTACCAGTGATTGTCCGGGAGGTGAGTTTATCGTCTCTACCTCGTGTTGAGATTCAGAGTTCAAACCACTTTAAAAGTGAACTGCAGCTCTACGTCTTGCTGGTATAATATGTTAATTCTTAACCCATCATTTTATACAGTTCGTTCAAAAGGAGCGGTTCCGTCAGGCTGACACGCTCTCTGACCTCACTCAAGGGGGTGGTGACTACTTACTGTGCACAGTTACAGAAACAATTTCCTCTTATAGTTTCTAAAATCACACCCTTCTCTTAACAAAAACACTTAGGGTCTTAGATTTTTAGTCTGGCAGTCCTTACCCTGGTCTAGTAGGTGTCCCGTGGACCAGGAAACTAGTGGGTTATGTAGCGCTAGCCTGGGTTACCCTAGGATAAGGGGGTTCTCGGGAGCAGTATCAACAGAAAACTAAGAGTCTCAGAGTGGTTCACCCCAACCTGCAGTAGAATGGGCTTGGTCTGATATTCCACCTGACCGGAGTCAATGGGGCATCCATCGAGGGCATGCATCTGCAGTATTGATCAATGAAATTATCCGCGGCCCCGCGTCCACAAAGGCTTGAATCTGGTGCTGACGGTTGTCCCAGTGGAGGGTTGCGGGTAGTAACAGACGGTGACTGGGTAGCTGGGAGGTAACTGCTCAGCTCATCAGGGTCTCTCCCTGTCCTGGCGAGCACTGGCGTTTCCCGTCAGCTCTGGACAGGTAGCACGGAGATGACCGAGACCTCTGCCATGGAGACAGCAGCCATGCTCCGGTGGGCTCAGACGAATGTGACCCCCCCCCCCCCCCCCCCAATGGCGAAGTCAGCAACTGGTCTGACCCTTTGGTGGAGGGTGAACAGTCGGCTGGCCACTTCTCGTCCGTCGACTGGTTGGTCAAACACTCGTCGCAGCTCGGCAGTGAATGTTACTATGGATCTGCAAGATGGAGGCTGCTCTTCCCACACGGCCGTTGCCCATGCCAGGGCCTTGCCCGAGAGTAGAGAGATGATGTAGTCGATCATGGCCTGATCTGTGTGGAATGAGGACGACTGTAGCTCAAACACCAGAGAACACTGAGTGAGGAACCCCTTGCATCCTCCCGGGTGGCCATCATTCCATTCGGGAGCTGGGATCTTGGGTTCCCGGCGCAGGTTCCCTGGAGGAACCACAATGATGTCTGTAGCACTGGGCGATGAGACCTGGGTATTGGTTCCTCCTTGGTTGGGGGCGTGCCATGGTTGGAGGGACTCAGAAAGTGCCCGACGGGTCCCAGAGATTTGGGAGAGCTGTTCTTGCTGCCGTCCTAACAGTTCTCCTTGGTGGGCTACCATATTCCGGATCTGGGTGATCTCGGCTGTGTCCATGTTGTGGCAGAAGCTTGCTGTGACGTGGTAAGGTTGGATCCAGCTGCAGAGGAGAGACCAGATGAGGAATCAGTGTTTAATTAAGGATAAACATAATACTCTACTGAGAAACGGTAGCCGCAGGATCACAGTGCACTTGAAAAAACAACAAAAAACAACAAACACTAAGTCTTGAAAACGCACACGGTAAACAATTCAAGCTTCTGCAACGAACCACAGAAAACACAGCTCTTTCAACATGGACAAAATCATGAAATAATAAGACACACCTGAGTCCAATAAAAGTCTCTAGTGTGGTCTCTGCTGCCCTCTGGTGCCAGGAGGAACCATGACAAAAACATTTGAGAAGTGGTTCAGAGGCAACTCTGGGTCAGGTATAGATTCAATACAACCAAAGTCACCAAAATAAAGGTCACTAAAAAAGGCCTGTTCATTGAAATGTTTAAAATTCCTCTTGTTGATAAAACGAGGTTTGGACCTAGGCATCCCTATATTCCTGACACATACAATGGGACAGTGGTCACTAATATCCAAAGCAAATTCCGTAGGGTCTTTTAAGTTTGGACGAGTAGGTTTTGTAATCAGTTAGGTCAAATTTAGATTAGTACAAAAATCCTTTAAACAGTCAGCATCCTGTGTTCCCCATGCAAGATAAAAAGCGATCTCCAGCGATCAACATCTCTGGGGTAGTAAAAATGTCAATTAAATCATTGAGTTTGTTTAGTACACACTTCTTGGCGGAGGGTGGACGATAGATTCCTATAACTGTTATTTCTGAATTTGAACCCAACTGAAGACTTAAAGCCAACAATTCAAGGACTGGAGGTAGCCTTTAACAGAGAGACAGAAATAAGATTATTTGTGTAAATAGCAACACCACCACCTTTGCCTTTCATATCAGCCCTAAACACATTGTAACCATCCAAAGCAACCTCAGAATCCAGGGTTTTATCAGTTAACCAGGTTTCAGATCAAATAAAAATATCAGGGTCTGCCTGAGAGGCCCAGATCTTGACATGATCCATTTTAGGTAATGAACTATGAATGTTAAGATGTAAACCTTTTCTGTATTTAAAGTCACACAGAGTTTCAATACAAGTTAGATTACTTTGAGTCTCCTGTTGTTCTGAAATCTCAAAGATTGGATTATACCTATTAGGAAAAGAAAACAAAGTAGGACTAGCAATTACATTTCTCCTGTTACCACCATTAGGCATGTCACCACTTTCAGATACAACATGTGAAACTCTCACAGTGACCAAAGAGGAGATGGTAAAAATGTACTTACATGTAATGCAAATATTGTCCTCACATCAATTTAGTTGACCAAGAACCTTTCCAATGTTTAATGACAACAGCCGGGAGCCGTTTTCACCGAGGTGAATTCCGTCTTCCACAAAGTAGCCTGGCCTATTCCAGAAGGGGTCAAAATTGTCAACGAAGGACATGCCCAAGTCCACTGGTGAAGAGACCAAAGACGGCTAAAACGGCGAGGAGATGGAATTGTTCTACAATTATATGTTCTGCTAATTTCTGAGCATTCTCCAAGAGCTGTAAGAAATGGTCTCTTACCTTTACAGATTTCACACGCATAATATCATTAGACCCAATATGCAACACAACTGTTTTCAGAGCAGAAATCTGTTTCTTGATGGTGGGCATGATTTCTAATAAATCCAATACCCTAGCTCCAGGAAAACAAAGTGTACAGGTATTTCGGACTTCCACCAATCTAACCATGGAGCTTCCCATAATAATGCTTGATGGCTGTTGTCCATTTCGAGCCGGAGCCCTCAGCCCAACCCTAGCCCCGCCAGGGGCTCCTCTATCTCGGCCCCCACAATTGACAGGAATAACAGACCCCGGTGAAGCTCGTCATAATATTTATATATTTCTTAATTCCATTCTTTTACTTTTAGATTTGTGTGTGAATTGTTAGATACTACTGCACTGTTGGAGCTAGGAACACAAGCATTTCACTACACCCGCAATAACATCGGCTAAATATGTGTATGTGACCAATAAAATGTGATTTGATTTGAATGGTAGAAGCTTCTTACAGCACAATACATCTTCTTGAGGGAGTTAGTCTTGGTACTGAACAGTGAAAATACATGATCATTTTCATCAGGTGTTGCACTATACACGCACCATGGTGTATGAAATATGCTACGGCTGGTTTAGTTCAAAGAGACCATTCGGTATGACGCGCGTACACAAAGACACCCACCGACCCACACACCCACCCCCCCACACACACACACACAAACACCCTCTCTCAGGAGCCTACAGGAGCAGCTGTAGACCTGACACGTTATCTCACCTAATTTCTCTAAGGTCTGTTGTGTGACCTCCTCACTTTATTACTACACATTAACACACCATATGTGGAATAATTGAGCATAATACATTGCGTTGTCTTTCTCCATCTCAATGGTAGGGTGGGGGGGTGGTTGTTTACCTTGTACATGGGTTTAATTACCGGCACTGAAGTGTGTGTGTGTGTGTCACTGATACAAGGCGATGACAGGGTGGATGATAGGGGGAGGGGGAGGTAGGGGCTTATTAGATATGACGGCAAAGGAATGGGATGCACCTCCATGCTTTTCCCTCCCCTACACTCCTCCATTCCGTCCTTCCATACGATTATGTCCGGATCCGCATTCCCCTTGTTTTCCAAAATTGACTTCACAGGAGTGTTCAGAACCATACCAACCCCACATATCATTTTGACAATTACAATTACCGTGTTTGTTTATTAGCGTTTTCAAACCCACTGTGCTGGAATTATATGTTCTATTTATAATTCTCTCATGTTGTAACCCCAAATCGTCCTCTATAGTTCCATACAAGCCTTTTAAATCGATTTTGGAATTTTCACTTATGATCTGGCAACCTCCCTTCTCTAATGATAGCCAAATTAATCTACCCATTACAGTTGCAATTTGGATGAGTTTTTGTCATCGGTAATAGTAAGTCAGTTGACCTTGAGTCTGTCTGTGGGAAAAGTGGGGGGTTTGGCAGGGTGGGTTTCCCTCAGGGGAAATGGGCTGGATAATCTGTCCTGTTTACTGGGAGATCGGCTAATAGGTAATAATCCAATCTAGCAACCCTAACCAAGAATAACCTCTCATTGTACTGATCATATGCACTTTATTAGTGATGTGTGTGTGTGTGTGTGTGTGTGTGTGTGTGTGTGTGTGTGTGTGTGTGTGTGTGTGTGTGTGTGTGTGTGTGTGTGTGTGTGTGTGTGTGCATACTGGTGCGGCATGCATATACAGTTGAGGTCGGAAGTTTACATACACCTTAGCCAAATACACTTAAACTCAGTTTTTCACAATTCCTGACATTTAATCCTAGTAAAAATTCCCTGTCTTAGGTCAGTTAGGATCACCACTTTATTTTAAGAATGTGAAATGTCAGAATAATAGTAGAGAGAATTATTTATTTCATCTTTTATTTCTTTCATCACATTCCCAGTGGGTCAGAAGTTTACATACACTCAATTAGTATTTGGTAGCACTGCCTTTAAATTGTTTAACTTGGGTCAAACGTTTCGAGTAGCCTTCCACAAGCTTCCCACAACAAGTTGGGTGACTTTTGGCCAATTCCTCCTGACAGAGCTGGTGTAACTGAGTCAGGTTTGTAGGCCTCCTTGCCCGCACACACTTTTTCAGTTCTGCCCACAAATGTTCTATAGGATTGAGGCTTTGTGATGGCCACTCCAATACCTTGACTTTGTTGTCCTTAAGCAATTTTGCCACAACTTTGGAAGTATGCTTGGGGTCATTGTCCATTTGGAAAACCCATTTGCGACCAAGCTTTAAGTTCCTTACTGATGTCTTGAGATGTTGTTTCAATATATCCACATAATTTTCCTGTCTCATAATGCCATCTATTTTGTGAAGTGCACCAGTCCCTCCTGCAGCAAAGCACCCCCACACATGATGCTGCCACCCCCGTGCGTCACGGTTGGGATGGTGTTCTTCGGCTTGCAAGACTCCCCCTTTTTCCTCCAAGCATAACGATGGTCATTATGGCCAAACAGTTTTTTGTTTCATCAGACCAGAGGACATTTCTCCAAAAAGTACGATCTTTGTCCCCATGTGCAGTTGCAAACCATAGTCTGGCTTTTTTATGGCGGTTTTGGAGCAGTGGCTTCTTCCTTGCTGAGCGGCCTTTCAGGTTATGTTGATATAGGATTCGTTTTACAGTGGATATAGATACTTTTGTAACTGTTTCCTCCAGCATTTTCACAAGGTCCTTTGCTGTTGTTCTGGGGATGATTTGCACTTTTCGCACCAAAGTATGTTCATCTCTAGGAGACAGAACGCGTCACCTTCCTGAGCAGTATGACGGCTGTGTGGTCCCATGGTGTTTATACTTGCGTACTATTGTTTGTACAGATGAACGTGGTACCTTCAGACGTTTGGAAATTGCTCCCAAGGATGAACCAGACTTGTGGAGGTCTACAATTTTTTTCTGAGGTCTTAGCTGATTTCTTTTGATTTTCCCATGATGTCAAGCAAAGAGGCCCTGAGTTTTAAGGTAGGCCTTGAAATACATCCACAGGTACACGTCCAATTGACTCAAATGATGTCACGGTTGTCGTAGGGTAATGCGGACGAAGACGCAGCGGGGAAATGTGCACTCATCTTCTTTTATTTCAACGGACAAAGAAGGTAAACCAAAATAAACACGTTCACAACAAAAACACAACGACTAATAACAGGCCGGTAAGGCACAGAGCTATACACAGCACAATCTCCCACAAAACACTAAAACAAACACATACCTATATATAGGACCCTCAATCAGAGGCAACTACAAAACACCTGCCTCCAATTGAGAGTCCAATCCCCAATTAACTAAGCATAGAAATACAAATTACTAGACTAAACATAGAAATAAATAACCATAGAACATTGCCCAAAACCCAGAATAATAAATCAAACACCCTACTAAACACACAACCACCCCGAACCACATAAAACAAATACCCCCTGCCACATCCTGACCAAACTACAATAACAAATAACCCCTATTGCTGGTCAGGACGTGACAGTACCCCCCCCCCCCCCCCCCCCCCACACACACAAAAAACAAAATCACCCTAAAACAAAAAAAAATCCCCTAAACTAAAGGGAGGGAAGGGAGGGTGGCTGCTGTCAACGACGGCTCCTGTGCTACACCCCCCCCTCCCCAACCCACCTATACTGGAGGTGGCTCAGGCTCAGGTCTACTTCCCCCACCCAACCTGTCCACCCCTGCAGAATACTCAGGGCTGTGGAGCGTGCTGGGTGCTCCGGACTGTAAGCCGACTCTGGAAGCTCCCGACTGTAGGCAGACTCACTCGGTTCCGATCTGTAGGCAGACTCACTCGGTTCCGGACTGTAGGCAGACTCACTCGGTTCCGGACTGTAGGCAGACTCACTCGGTTCCGGACTGTAGGCAGACTCACTCGGTTCCGGACTGTAGGCAGACTCACTCGGTTCCGGACTGTAGGCAGACTCACTCGGTTCCGGACTGTAGGCAGACTCACTCGGTTCCGGACTGCAGGCAGACTCACTCGGTTCCAGACTGCAGGCAGACTCACTCGGTTCCGGACTGCAGGCAGACTCACTCGGTTCCGGACTGTAGGCAGACTCACTCGGTTCCGGACTGTAGGGCGTCTCTCCTGGTTCCGGACAGTGGGCCGTCGCTCTTGGTTCCGGACAGTGGGCCGTCGCTCTTGTTCCGGACAGTAGGCCGTCTCTCTTGGTTCCGGACAGTGGGCCGTCTCTCTTGGTTCCGGACAGTGGGCCGTCTCTCTTGGTTCCGGACACTCTGGACGAGGCACTGTTGCCGGATACTCTGGACGAGGCACTGTTGCCGGACACTCTGGATGAGGCACTGTTGCCGGAAGAAATGGACGAGGCACTGTTGCCGGAAGTTCTGGATGAGGCACTGTTGCCGGAAGTTCTGGACGAGGTACTGTTGCCGGAAGTTCTGGACGAGGCACTGTCATCGGAAGCTCGGAACTGGGCTGACGCACTGGAAGCCTGATGCGTGGGGCTGGTAGTGGAGGTACCAGACTGGGGACACGCACCTCAGGGCTAGTGCGGGGAGCAGGAACAGGACGTACTGGACTGGGCTGATGCACTGGAAGCCTAGTGCGTGGGGCTGGTACTGGAGGTATCAGACTAGGGACACGCACCCCAAGGCTAGTGCGAGGAGCGGGAACAGGACGTACTGGACTGGGCTGACGCACTGGAAGCTTAGTGCGTGGGGCTGGTACTGGAGGTATCAGATTAGGGACACACACTAAGGCTAGTGCGAGGAGCGGGAACAGGACGTACTGGACTGGGCTGACGCACTGGAAGCTTAGTGCGTGGGGCTGGTACTGGAGGTATCAGATTAGGGACACACACTAAGGCTAGTGCGAGGAGCGGGAACAGGACGTACTGGACTGGGCTGACGCACTGGAAGCTTAGTGCGTGGGGCTGGTACTGGAGGTATCAGATTAGGGACACACACACTAAGGCTAGTGCGAGGAGCGGGAACAGGACATACTGGACTGGGCTGACACACTGGAAGCTTAGTGCATGGGGCTGGTACTGGAGGTATCAGACTAGGGACACACACACTAATGCTAGTGCGAGGAGCGGGAACAGGACATACTGGACTGGGCTGATGTACTGGAAGCCTAGTGCATGGGGCTGGTACTGGAGGTATCAGATTGGAAACACACACCTCAGGGCTAGTGCGTGGAGTGGGAACAGGACATACTGGACTGTGCTGATGTACTGGAGGCCTGGTGTGTGGTGCTGGTACTGTCTTCACCAGCCGGCTAGCACGCACCTCAGGACACGTATGGAGAGCTGACTCAGGTGACATCAATTTACGGACACGCTCTGTAGGGCGAATGTCGTGCCTAATACACCAACACAGTAGCTCTCTCATAGTTTTCATCTCCAATTTTCCCATCAACTCCTTAATAGTCTCTGCTTCGCTCACCTCCAATTTTACCCCGACTGGCTCTGGTACCATCCTCGGCTCCGCCGATCTGTCCATGTGCCCCCCCCAAAAAAAAATCTTGGGGCTGCCTCTCTGGTTTGAACGCTATCGGCGCGTACAAAGTCTCGTACCGATGCCTCTCCGCCTTGGCTGCCTCTATTTCCTCCGGAGGAAAACGGTAGTCCCCAGCCTGATGCCAAGGTCCAGCCCCGTCCAAAATCTCCTCCCAAGTCCAATTTCCATTATAGTCCATATCATTTTTCCGTTGCTCCTTACCCCGCTGCTTGGTCCTTGGTTGGTGGGAGATTCTGTCACGGTTGTCGTAGGGTAAAGCGGACCAAGACGCAGCGGGGAAATGTGCACTCATCTTCTTTTATTTCAACGGACAAAGAAGGTAAACCAAAATAAACACGTTCACAACAAAAACACAACGACTAATAACAGGCCGGTAAGGCACAGAGCTATACACAGCACAATCTCCCACAAAACACTAAAACAAACACATACCTATATATAGGACCCTCAATCAGAGGCAACTAGAAAACACCTGCCTCCAATTGAGAGTCCAATCCCCAATTAACTAAGCATAGAAATGCAAAATACTAGACTAAACATAGAAATACATAACCATAGAACATTGCCCAAAACCCGGAATAAATCAAACGCCCTACTAAACACACAACCACCCCGAACCACATAAAACAAATACCCCCTGCCACGTCCTGACCAAACTACAATAACAAATAACCCCTATTACTGGTCATGACGTGACAAATGATGCCTATCAGAAGCTTCTAAAGCCATGACATCATTTTCTGGAATTTTCCAAGCTGTTTAAAGGCACAGTCAACTTAATGTATGTAAACGTCTGACCCACTGGAATTGTGATACAGTGAATTATAAGTGAAATAATCTGTCTGTAAGCAATTGTTAGAAAAATGACTTGTGTCATGCACAAAGTAGTTGTCCTAACCGACTTTCCGAAACTATAGTTTGTTAACAAGAAGTTTGTGGAGTGGTGGAAAAACGAGTTTTAATGACTCCAACCTAACTGTATGTAAACTTTCGACTTCAGCTGTATATAGATGTGTGTCTAATATATATTTTCTATGCATATATGGCTGTAATTTTTTGAGAACTTCTTCATGGTATGAAAATACATTCTTAAATTGATTTCCACAGGACATTAAAGAGTGTGTGAAAGTGTGAGGTTATGTGGCTTCAGGTGTACTGTCGCTGATTCTAGCACCGAGCATTAAAATCCCTGCCGTGAATTTCGCTAGCACCTAGTGTTAGCGTCGCTGTTGTAAATGGATAAATGTCGCTAGCACCTAACTTTAGCATCCCAGTTGTAAACATATAAACGTTGCTAGCACTTAGCATTAGAATCCCTGTTGTTAAGGCCTTGATAGCACAGCACGTTGCAGAGAAAGAGCCAGAGAGTGTGAAAGAGAGAAAGACAAATAAGAGAATAAGAGAAAAGTTAGAGCGAGACAGACAGAGAAAGGGACAGGAGGAAATTGAAAAGGAAACGTTTTCATTTTGAGTGTTGCTGTAACCAAGAAACTCTCGCTCAGTCCCTCTCTCTCCATCCCTCCATCTATCGCTCTCTCTCTGAATCTCTCTCTTACTCATTTTTAGATTTACATTTTAGTCATTTAGCAGACGCTCTTATCCAGAGCGACTTACAGTAGTGAATGCATACATTTCATTTCATGCATTTTTTTTTGTTTTTTTGTACTGGCCCCCCGTACTCCTTCCCTCCTTCTTTCATTCCCTGTCTGTGAGAGAAGGCAGAGAGAAGGAAGGCAGAAAGGGGGAAGCTGGCATGACAGAGGGCTTGGTGGGGCCAGCCACTGGGCGACAGGTACCCTAGTGGTTAGAGCGTTGGGCCAGTAACTGAAAAATTGTTGAATTGAATCCTTGAGCTGACAAGGTAAAAATCTGTTTTCTGCCCCTGAACAAGGCAGTTAACCCACTGTTCCCCGGTATAAATAAAGGTTAATAAATAAAAAAAGATTAAAGGGTTTCATTATTTATTTCCCCCTGCTCCAAGGCTCCAGCCCCGATCCCAGTGACAGAACCTTTGAAGATTTGGGGCTTTGATGGCAATAGAATTACGATTTTGTCGGTTGCTTCTGTCCCCTGTGCCTCACTTTCCTAGTTCCTACCTCTCTTCCCTCGCCTCTCGTCTTGTCTTTCTCTCACCCTCTACCCTTTCCCCCTTTTCCCTGTGGGTGTGTTAGTGCCCCTTTGTTGGTATGTGGGTAGAGGTATGGCTCGCTGGCAGTTGGAGGGGTAAAGTAGGTATGTAAACATATACAGGAGAGACCTACTGCAAGATATCAAGGCAAGAGCACCTTACAGCGCTCGTCCATATATTTTTATATTGTTAATTCCATCCCTTTACTTAGATTTGTGTGTATTAGGTATTTGTTGTGAAATTGTTAGATATTACTTGTTAGATGTTGCTACACTGTCGGAACTAGAAGCACAAGCATTTCGCTATACCCACAATAACATCTGCTAAACACGTGTAGGTGACCAATCAAATTTGATTTGATAAACATACACCTTGAGGAGGACAATGGCATACTCACATGAGGATTTCAGGACTTCAGGACAATTGGGCACTTAAGAGAAATAGCACTTAAGGACTACATTGGGACACATCACCTTGCGGCAGCTCACAGCTGACCTAAGACAGTTGGGACCCATGGGCCGTTACAAGACATTGCGTATTACTCTGTGTATGTGTGCCACCAAATCTGCATAGAACCCAACTTTAGAATCATGCATGCACACCATGATTCCACGCGAGCTAATTGGCTCACTGGGTCCAGATGTCATGTGTCATGGTGTAATAGTCCTCTCTGTGTATCCAGATGTTGCACAAACTCTCAAGCAACTCTCATATGTTCTGATGCTAGGCTAGTATGACATACTGGGTGTTGAACCCAGTGCCTCCAAACATTAAGACTTTGTTAGCCCATTGAGTTAAATCCCAACTCTGGCAGCTAGCACAAGTTCTCCAGGTCTCAGACAAGGTTAATGATCACACGATTGTGTAGTTCACTGAACCACCTCTGCTACGCTAACGTATCAAAAAACCTTTGTGTGTTCCAACATCCTATCCTAATAGCGTAGGAACGATCAGCCAGTGAGAAGCCCAGTCAATAGGACATTCAGTACAGTATTAACACAGGATTAGTTTGATCAGCTGGAGCAGGTATTCACACTGATACCACTCCACTGGTTAATGATTAATAACGCTTATTCAATTCAAAACTGATGACTTCATGTGTTCTTTATTGACATTTGAAGAGGGAACGGATATACAATATGAATACGAAAATTAAATACCAGTTATTTGGCAAACCCAGTTTAATATTCTCTGAATGTAGAGGCAGTCTCTAATGTACTGTAAATGCTGACCTGTGTAGGGAATTGTGAATACATTGTGTTGCTTTTCTGTATTTATGGTTTATGGTACCTGTGTCTTTGGCTAACAAGCCAGACCCTTTATTGAAGCAATTAGAGTGAGACTTATTGAGAGAAACAGTTGCCAGCTGCACAGCTTCATCCCTCATGTTTTCACTGAGCTGGCATTTATACTGCTAGCATTCTGTAAATCCAACTCAGCACTCTAGACTGGAGGTGTTGTTGGTGGGGGGGGGGTGGTTGTGCTGTGTGTGTGTGCATGCGAGTGTGCGTGCGTCTGTGTGCATGTGTGTGCGTGTGCGTGTGCGTGTGTGTGTGTGTGTATGTCTATCCTCCTGAGGTTTGCACTAGGCATCTTGCAGGTAGATTTGGTCATACTGAAGCTACTGCAGCATATTAACATATTCATATAACTCATGTACTGTTTACCTAATTTAATGGTTAGCAAATGTTGATCTATGCTTATAAGCATAAAGTGTACTCCCCATTGAGCTTCCATTGCCCCTGTAATGTGTTGTCTCAAAGCAGGAAGTGTAACAGTTGTTTGAATCGTGAAGCTTTATTGAGTTTGACAGTATCACACAAAATGGAGGGTGCCACACGACATTCATGATGATGTCAGTACGGGCTAAATGTTCATGACACAGATGACACACAAACAATAGCTGTTTTGTCTGGATGTAAGGAGGCTACAAAAATGCAGTTGACATTTTTATTATTGGTCACTAATGTGTCTTTTCATTATGTTTTTTTTCTGTGACTATGTATGAACTATGAACTATAAAATGTACATACACCTTAGCCAAATACTCTTAAACTCAGTATTTCACAATTCCTGACATTTAATCCTAGTACGAATTCCCTGTCTTAGGTCAGTTAGGATCACCACTTTATTTTAAGAATGTGAAATGTCAGAATAATAGCAGAGAGAATGATTTATTTCAGCTTTTATTTCTTTCATCACATTCCCAGTGGGTCAGAAGTTTACATACACTCAATTAGTATTTGGTAGCATTGCCTTTAAATTGTTTAACTTGGGTCAAACGTTTCGAGTAGCCTTCCACAAGCTTCCCACAATAAGTTGGGTGACTTCTGGCCCATTCCTCCTGACAGAGCTGGTGTAACTAAGTCAGGTTTGTAGGTCTCCTTACTCGCACAGGCTTTTTCAGTTCTACCCACACATTTTCTATGGGATTGAAGTCAGGGCTTTGTGATGGCCACTCCAATACCTTGACTTTGTTGTCCTTAAGCCATTTTGCAACAACTTTGGAAGTATGCTTGGGGTCATTGTCCATTTGGAAGACCCATTTGCGACCAAGCTTTAACTTCCTGACTGTTGTCTTGAGATGTTGCTTCAATATATCCACTTAATTTTCCTTCCTCATGCAGCCATATATTTTGTGAAGTGCACCAGTCCCTCCTGCAGCAAAGCACCCCCACAACATGATGCTGCCACCCCCATGCTTCACGGTTGGGATGGTGTTCTTCGGCTTGCAAGCCTCCTCTTTTTTCAGTTCTATTTTTGTTTCATCAGACCAGACATTTCTCCAAAAAGTACGATCTTTGTCCCCATGTGCAGTTGCAAACCGTAGTCTGGCTTTTTATGGCTGTGGATATAGATACTTTTGTCTGTAAACAATTGTTGGAAAAATTACTTGTGTCATGCACAAAGTAGATGTCCTAACCGACTTGCCAAACTATAGTTTGTTAACAAGAAATTTGTGGAGTGGCCGAAAACGAGATTTAATGACTCCAACCTAAGTGTATGTAAACTTCCGACTTCAACTGTAGGTGTACTGTTTGTGAAAGAACATGACACAAATGTATGTATTAGCTGTACACACAACACGGTATTTGTGAGTGATATGGTTTGTGGCCAATAGAACCCAATGTTCTATGCAAGGAACATATGTACTGTACCTTTCTATCACATCAATAAACCTACCTCAAGTTTAGCCCAAGGTCCTTTGGAAAATGTTACCACATTATCAGGTGCTGAGGTTCTGTACGCAGTGCCGTTATGGTTTAGGGACACACACACACGCATGCGTGCACACACACATTCCAGAGTGTAAAAAACAGTAGTTGAAATGTCCCCCCTACCTGCTGTGTTGTGGTGTATTACAATAGAGTGATATCAGATATCAGTGTGTGATTAATGAGTTAAATTAGCTGGTGTGTGGTTGCGCTGTGGCAGGAGCAGGACCTTAACAAGTGGTAGGCATGTCGCTGTTCCCGTAGGCCCTGGCATTGACCCAAGCTGCCAGGCTAGACATGGGCTCTGGCACTGCCAGTCCGTCTTTTATTCCCAACGCTTCTCGCTGTCTCGTTCTTTATTTTTCTCCTATGCACTCTCCCTTTCCGTTCCTCGTTGCTCACTCTTTGTGTCTGCACATTCTTCTCTTCATTATTTAGGCCTTAGCACCAAACCGTTTTTTTGAGTGGGCTCCAATGAGGGCTCTATGTTAACGACCTCATGGATGGTCAGTACTTACAGTACATCCACAGCTCCATCTAGGAGCTATGCGTTTAAAAAAAAATTTTTTCAGGGCCATTAAAGTCTTCCATAAGTACTTTGAATCACACACTAATATTCTTAATTTCCTCTCTTTTCTCCCTCTTTTATTCTCTTTCTGCAGGTGGAGCGAGAGATAGCCATTCTGAAGCTCATAGAGCACCCTCACGTTTTAAAGTTGCACGACGTCTACGAAAACAAGAAATATTTGTGAGTATCCTTTCCAAATCTATTTGGTTCACTGAAACGCTGTAGCAAATGTGCTTCCCTTAAACTGTTACATTGCATATTTGGAGAAGCACCAGTGCATAGCAACATGTTAGCAAACAAGCTAGGCAAGTTGAAAATCACTTGAGAAACGTATTTTCCGGGGGCCATTTTCACACTGGCGTGCAATGTTTCATTGGGTCTCCCTCAGTTTAACCTGCCTATTCGGACGCCTGTTGGTTTAATGTAGATCCATATGTTATCTTATGTATTAATCTCTCCTGTGTCCCTGCTCCAATGGCTCTGCTAAATGCACTATTCAATAATTGTTAAAGGCGCCAGCGACAACCGGTTTGGGGATTTGTTTTCCTAATATTCCGCTGACACAGACGAATCGCCGACAAGGACGCAAAGTGTTTGCCTCGGATACATTTTCCCACTCACAGTTCATGTGTGAATGTGTTCCTAATTTAACTAGCGGTGACAGGTGAACGCTTGAGCAGATCCCTTAATCTGCTAATAAATCAGGAAGTGGTGTGGGTGGGAGAGAGGGGGGTTGTGGGAATATGGAGTATTCTGCTATAGGGATACCACAGGGTGTTTTCAGTGCTTTCTCACACATACAGAACAGTAGCTACCTTAGATAATATCACAAGTTACCACGTATACTCTCACAGTAGCAACTGCTGTAGGAACAACTATAGAGTAGAGGAACTTCTATGGATAGAAGACCATTACTCCAAATGTTTGAATTACATGTTAACACTTGAGGATGCACTAAAAGCAGTGGTTTCTGGATCAACATTAATTAAGGATTGGGTGCCACATTAACTTAACAAAAATGTAAATGCATGGTCAGCTTGAGGAGAGCTGGTCCTGGCCTTTCACTACAAGCAGTCCTGGATCTTGTAGACTATCTCTATAATACCGAATCAGACACACATAGCTATAGAGATATGATATCATGTATATAATATGATATATACAGCTTTAGACTGTGTATCTAACGTGTGTGGTTCCCTCCCTCCCCAGGTATCTGGTGCTAGAGCACGTGTCAGGGGGAGAGCTGTTTGACTACCTGGTCAAGAAGGGACGGTTAACGCCCAAGGAGGCCAGGAAGTTCTTCAGACAGATCATCTCAGCTCTGGACTTCTGCCACAGTCACTCCATATGGTGAATCATCAATCAATCGATCAATCAATGAATCAAATGTATCGATAAAAGTCCTTTTTACATCAGCAGTTGTCACAAAGTGCTTTGAAAGTATCCCTGCCTAGATCCTAAAGAGCAAGCAGAAGTAGAAGCTCAGTCCTACTTTCTGGGACAGTGTCTGGTCTGCCATTTCCATTTTATCTGTGAGAGGAACACTGACCCTATCAGAGAGAGAGAGAGAGAGACACGACATGAGAGAGGCCTGCTCCTGACACTGGGCTCTTGGAAAGTGGAAACATTAGCGTCTGATCAAAGGAAATTATAGTACAGTGTGTATATTTTTTGGGAAATTACCCGGGACTACATTCCTGGGAAGTGCATAATTCTAGTCCTGTAGGATTGTCAGGTTTTCTTGTTATCACCTCTGCATGGTACTTGGGTAAATTATGTTTTTCTCTCTCTCTCTTTCCCTCTCCCTCACCCTCACCCTTTCTTTCTTTCTTTCTTTCTTTCTTTCTTTCTTTCCCTCTTACCCTTCTCCCTCTTCCTCCCTCTTTCCCACCTCCTCTCCACAGTCACAGAGATCTGAAGCCAGAGAACCTGTTGTTAGATGAAAAGAACAACATCAGGATAGCAGACTTTGGAATGGCGTCTCTGCAGGTCGGGGATAGTCTGCTGGAGACCAGCTGCGGGTAAATCAACGGGTGTGTGTGTGTGTGTGTGTGTGTGTGTGTGTGTGTGTGTGTGTGTGTGTGTGTGTGTGTGTGTGTGTGTGTGTGTGTGTGTGTGTGTGTGTGTGGACTAAATATCATGACTCCAGTGGGCCCACTAGGATGGGGGAGATGTTCTATGTATGTGCTAGTGATGCGCTGGTTGACCCATAACCCACAGTCACTTCGGTTACAGTATATGCGCAGGGCAGGCGGTTTTAGGGTCATTAAATATTGTGTGAATGAAGGGCGGGTGTGTGGCGTGCGGGTTGAATAAAGAGAAAATAATACCTTAAATGTATAATTCTTGTGCAATTCATAGGCTACATTGAGGTTTTTCTTTCAATATTTTAGGCGATCTGGCATTAGTGCGTAAGCCTAAGCTTTAGTGCCTAACTGAACTGTACGCGCACCAAAGAGCCTACGCTCCAATCGCCAAATGCTTTTGGGAACGGCAGAAAAAGTTGTCCACGGAGGCAAAATGAACAATGTCAGAATTTTGTTCAATAATAGAAAAGCTGTGAAAAATAAAGAGAAGGGAGGGGACAGAAAAGTAATGTTTGGGAAAGATATGGTGAAATGGTTAAAGAGGATGATATCAGTGTGTGATGATTGTGAGGCGCTACACAAATTCAACAGTCACAAGACAGGGACTCCAAATAGGCCTATGACACGTCAAGGGAGCTGTAACCTACTGTTCAGGTGGGTTAAATGGAAACTGAAATCTGGACATGACTATAGGTCTATAACCTCTCACATAGCCTTAATATTAACTCCTGCAGAATTTAAGCATTTCGTGTAGTAAAATGATAGGCTACATCAGATGTAGGCAACATTTTGACCCGTGAACAGGAGTGGAGAAATGTGATTTATTTTTTTCAGCATCTTAAGAGGATGTGAATGCGCAGTTAGATAGCCTACTGTCTGTAAAGGTGCTCTCTTTATCAGCAATATAAATAAAAGCTGATAGAATTTCAACCACATAAAATATGCATCCATGCCGAATTACATTTTTTTATCAGAAATGTGTTGGGTCGTTCACAGCTTTCCATTTTACAACTGGTCAAACTGACTCATTTTGCACAGAAAATCGTTCCTTTTTTATATTTTTTATTGCATTTTCTCCTCGGCCCCTAAACGTCTTTGCTCCGCGAAAGAAGCAGAGATGACAGAGAACATTACCGTTGTCACCTAGATTGGACCGTGCATTCTATCCATTTATGACATTATTCATTATTCTTAGTATTTTAGTGACAGAAGAGAAGCTGCATGTATCTAATTATAGACTAGTTGACTAACAAATAGCCTACCAAAATGTCAGAAAATATAAGTAGAAACATATCTAAATAAGGCCCCAAAAAATCCTGCACCCCCTGTCAAAAAATATGTTTGCCTTCTCTGACTGTAGCCTGCAGTGCATTTTCAATTTTAGTGGGTTAGGGTCGAGGTGCAGGTTTCAGATTGTCACTCTATCACACATAGTCGGGCAGTTGTGGATGGGTTATTAGCAATTGCGGGCGGGTGCGGGTGAATGAACAGCTGATCCGCGCACCACTGGTGTGTGCGTGCGTGTGTCCAATCCCTACATAGTCCGCAAGCCATGTGTGTGTATATAAGAGCATGCTTGTGTGTGTTTGCACCTGTATATATGTGTGTCCACGTGTGTGTGTGTGTGTGTGTGTGTGTGTGTGTGTGTGTGTGTGTGTGTGTGTGTGTGTGTGTGTGTGTGTGTGTGTGTGTGTGTGTGTGTGTGTGTGTGTGTGTGTGTGTGTGTGTGTTTGCGTGGTCAGTAAGATCTTTAGCCCAGATAACCAGGGCCAGTATAGCCTACCCTGCATCTTTACAGATTAGCCATGTAGCAATGCTAAGTCTCTGTCCATTATCATCTGGAAGACAGACAGTGTGGCCCAGCACAATGTGACAGAGGAGATAAGAGTAGGAAGTTGGCGTGACAGGCTAACGTGCTAACCCAGGTGAACTCTGTCGAGGGCTTAACTCTTTGTCCCCATTTCAAATGCACAAACACAACTAGGTCATGACTCAACACAAATGAACAGCCCAAAAAACAGTAAAAAAAAACATCTGCTTTGTTTTCTCGGGCAAAGTCATGCGTCTGACAAGCACGTTGGACACTGTGTGACTGTGTTCCAAGGTGTCCTTTTCAAAGACACTGAATTCAGGCGATGGCCATGTCACATCCCTGACCTTAAGGACCCTTGTGGTTGTATAATTATGCCTTTTTCATTTCCTGTGCCCTGTTGTCATAGTGACACATGCAGTTTTTCTTTTGCAGGGTTACATGGGTCCACATTCAATGGTAGTATTGGAACTTTACTCTCGAATCACTGTACATATACAGGTAACATTTGTCTTAATAGGGCATTGGGCCACCACCAGCCAGAACTTCAATGCACATTGGCATAGATGCTGCAAGTGTCTAGGAACTCTATTGGAGGGATGCGACACCATTCTTCCAGGAGAATTTCCATCGTTTGATATTTTGTAGATGGTGGTGGAAAACGCTGTCTCAGGCGCCACTTCAGAATCTCCCATAAGCTTTCAATTGGGTTGAGATCTTACTTACTTACTGACTTTATTGTCCTCATGGGGAACTTTTGTTGCAGTGTCATGTACACATTTAAAGTGGCGTTTAAATACAAAACAAAATTGACAATACAACTTTCATAACAGTTACATACCAATAAAACATTTTTTTTTGGCCTTACTGAGTTAATAGGAACATTAGCCCGAGCTATTTAGGAGGGATATCACACCTGGCACAATTGATTGTCTAGTTCTGTTTTTCCTGCTGAGGGGTGCCCATACCTGCGCCCAGAGGGGAGTAGTTCAAAGTCCGGGTACAGGGGGTGGCTTGCGGAGGGCCCTGACCTTAAAGATCTGGTGATTGAGACGGCCATGGCATATGGTTTACATGCTCATCAAACCATCCAGTGACCACTCCTGCCCTACTTTCAATAAAGCACCTGCTTTCAATGGATGGATGGCGCTGTGGTCTCAGCAGCGAGCTCCTGCTCCATAGACTGTGGGTTCAATCTCTGCTCCTGGCACTCATTTGTGGGCGGCAGTGTAGCCTAACGGTTAGAGCGTTGGTCCAGTAACCAAAATGTCGCTAGCAAGGCACTTAGCCTTGATTGCTCCAGGGTCGCTGCTGATAATAGCTGACCCTGGCCATGACCCCACTCTCTGAAAAGTAAAAAAAAAAAAAAACAGACCCTAGGCAACACAGTGACTAGGGTCTGGTTTCAATGATGGACTATTTTGGCATAGAGGGACTAAGTCACTGCCATATGCCACTACTTTATCCGCTTGAATAAAATTGATGTAGGCAGTGACGTAGTTCCTCTATGCCAAAATAGTCCATAATTGAAACCAGACCCTAGTCACTGTGTTGCGTAGTGAGGGTGTCTCAGGGGGATTTGGGATATGCAAAAAACACATTTCTAATTCACACTTGTACATATATAATACACGCTTGTACATGTGTAAAATAGGACAAATATAAGCACCCAGCAAATTATTGTTAATTATTTATTATCTACTTTGTTTCCCTCATTTACTCGAGTGTTTCCAATATTTTGGCAGTTACCGGTACAGTATATCATTTGTTGAATATAAAAAGGTGGCATGATGACAATGGAAAAATCTCAACTTTTATCCTTGCTTCGTAGAGGTATAATATCACTCTCACAGTGATAGATTCTTCTCTCCCTTGCCCTCTGGCCGACGTTCATAAACATATGATGGAATCTAATCTTTATCAGATAAAAATGACTGTACTTTGCATGAAGGACACATTGAGGAATCCTTCATTTCACGTACCTAATGTAAAAAACATTCAACATGAAATATCGTTTAGATACAACTAAGGACAAGTTGTTCTAAACAATGTGCTAAACAAAAGATTTAGGTTTGCATGCTCTGACACTGCTCTGTTCGACTAGGGCAAATTGACTGGTTTTGCATACGTTACCGTAATTCAATTTGACTCTGGCAATCAGGAAGCTTGTGTTTACAGAATGTACGTGTGTGTGTGTGTGTGTCCTTACATGTGTGTTGCGTTGAGAACAAGGCAGATGCACAGCAACACTCAGTGTGTCAAAGTAACTGTATCTTTATTAACGAATAACACACAACACAAACAGACCAGATACTTACTACACACACTGTTTGTACACATAATATAAATTCATGGGTATGTGATGTTAGATGGTAAGATTAGTGAGAGGAAGGGAAGGACAGGGAGGGAGTGGGACTTCGCAGTCTAGGTAGTCATGTGAATCCAGTGGTAAAAACACACAGGCATGTGTTGATAACAATCACACCGCTGTCGTACCTCTTCTAAAGGATGAGGTAATCTTCCTACCCATGAATAATCTTCCTACTAACTAAGAATGAAATGCAAATATATAGTAAAGTCAGTGGTGGAAAAAGTATCCAGTTGTCATACTTTAGTCAAAGTAAAGATACCTTAATAGAAAATGAGTCAAGGAAACGTGAAAGTCACCCAGTAAAATACTACTTCATTAAAAGTCTAAAAGTATTTGGTTTTAAATATACTTAAGTATCAAAAGTAAATGTAATTTCTAAAATATACTTAAGTATCAAAAGTAAAAGTGAAAGTATAAATAATTTCAAATTCATTATATTAAGCAAACCAGACAGCACGATTTTCTTGTTTTATTATTTTACGGATAGCCAGAGGCACAATCAGACATAATTTTCAAATGAAGCATTTGTGTTTAGTGAGTCTACCAGATAAGAGGCAGTAGGGATGACCAGATATGTTCTCTTGATGTGTGTGAATTGGATCATTTTCCTGTCCTGCTAAGCATTCGAAATGTAACAAGTATTTTTGGGTGTCAGGGAAAATGTACATTATTATCTTTAGGAATGTAGTGGAGTAAACGTAAAAGTTGTCAAAAATATAAATAGTAAAGCAAAGTACAGATACCCCAAAAACTACTTAAGTAGTACTTTAAAATATTTTTTACTTAAGTACTTTACACTACTGAGTAAAGTATGTTCAAATCACAGGGTATGTTCAAACCAGTTTTGTAGTCGCATGACAATTACATTATGACAAGGTGCATAATTCCTGTATAGAATTCAGTACACTCAGTAGAGTGTTGGTTCATCCTCTACACAATGTGTGCTCAGCACTGTGGGTGCACATACAATCGTAGCCATTCGTAAATCAAAGCACAAGTCAGTGGCTGACATGCATTTGGGCATATCCAAAAATCTATTTTGTGCAGTAGCTGACTAAATACGGAGTGTCATTTTTCCTGACTGTGATTCTATATTTATTAGGGCAGCAGCTACTCTTCCTGGGGTCCAAACACATTAAGTCACTTACATTACACATAAAACAAAAGATAAAACAGTACATCATTCAACATTATTACACTACTACATATCGGCAATACAAAATGTATAATTCCACCATACAACAATATTACAATGTACTGTACGTGTGTGTAGAGTGTGTGTGCTAGCGCCTGTGTGCGTATGCGTGTGTCTGTACCTGTGTGTGTGTGTCTCTTCATAGTCCCTGCTGTTCCATAAGAGTTTTTTTTATCTGTTTAAGAGTGTACCTCTGCTAATAGAGCTGATACATGTATATTCCTACCACCTATTGGGGACATTTGCAGCAGTCACGCATTCCTCAAGCTAACTCTCCTTACGTTCAGAACAGTGTGTGTGTGTGTGTATGGGTATGTGTTTGTGAGTTTACGTAATGTGTGTGCACACGTGTTCTGGTAACTGTGTTTTATTAGGTGTGTGTGTGTGTGTGTGTGTGCATTGCCTTCTATAAAGCTGTTGTGCATGTCTCACTTTACAGATCTCCTCACTATGCCTGCCCAGAGGTCATAAGGGTAAGTGTACTCCCTCTCCACCTCTCTCTCTCTCTCGCTCTCTATTTCTCTCACCTCAGTGTTGTATCTCTCTCTTTTTCTCTCTCTCTTTTCTCTCTCTCTCTCTCCCTCCCATAATGGCATTGCAGCACAAGCCCATGTGCCCTCCAACCATTCACTTTAGAGTGCTCTACTCTCAGCTCTGTATACAATGAACCTTCTCTCAGCTCTTCGCCCCTCAGGCAGTGGCAATGCCACACAGCCACGTGTTGTGTCATCACAAGTCGTCTGATATACTGTAAGCAGTGCAGCTGTGAATCAGGTGTATGCAAGGTGGATATGTGCTTGCATTGTCAGGTAGGATCCTGCAAGTAAGCATTTCGTTGGACGGTGTATACCAGGTGTATCCCGTACATACAACTAATAAAAGTTGAAAGTTGAAACAAAAACTATGCTGTATGCCAGCTGTCATGCAGTTGGTTACTTACAGTGCCTTCAGAAAGTATTCACAACCCTTGACTTTTTTCACATTTTGTTATGTTACAGCCTGAATTTAAAATGGATAAAATGTAGATTATGTGTTACTAGCCTACACACAATACCTCATAATGTCAAAGTGAAATTATGTTTTTAGAATTTTTTTAAAATTAATAAAGAATGAAAAGCTGAAGTATCTTGAGTCAATAAGTTTAACAAGTATCATAATAAGTTCCATGAAAAATAATAGTATTTAAAATGATTTTTCAATGACTACATAATCTCTGTACCCCACATACAATTATCTGTAAGGTCCCTCAGTCAAGCAGGGAATTTCTAACTTAGATTCAACCACAAAGACCAGGTAGGTTTTCCAATGCCTCTAAAGAAGGGCAACTATTTGTAGATGTGTATAAAACATAAAAAAAAAAAGGTTTTTTAAAAAGCAGACATTGAATATGCCTTTGAGCATGGTGAAGTTATTAATTAGACTTTGGATGGTGTATCAATACACCCAGTCACTACAAAGACACAGGCGTCCTTTCTAACTCAGTTGCCGGAGAGGAATGAAACCGCTCAGGGGTTTCACAATGAGGCCAATGGTGACTTTTAAACAGGTACAGAGTTTAATGGCTGTAATAGGAGAAAACTAAGGATGGATCAACAACATTGTAGTTACTCCACAATACTGACCTAATTGACATAGTGAAAAGAAGGAAGTTTGTACAGAATAAAAATATTCCAAAACATGCAACCTGTTTACAATTGTATTTATTTTTTATTTCACCTTTATTTAACCAGGTAGGCCATTTGAGAACAAGTTTTCATTTACAACTGTGACCTGGCCAAGATAAAGCAAAGCAGTGCGACACAAACAACAACACAGAGTTACACATGGAATTAACAAAAGTACAGTCAATAACACAATAGAAAAAATCTACATACAGTGTGTGCAAATGAGGTCAGATTAGGGAGGTAAGGCAATAAGTAGGCCGTAGTGGCGAAGTAATTACAATTGAGCAATTAAGCACTGGAGTGATGGATGTGCAGAGGATGAATGTGAAAGCAGAGATACTGGTGTGCAAAGGAGAAAAAAAATAACAATATGGGGATGTGGTAGTTGGATGGGCTATTTACAGATGGGCTATGTACAGGTGCAATGATCTGTGAGCTACTCTGACAGCTGATGCTTAAAGTTAGTGAGGGAGATATGAGTCTCCAGCTTCAGTGATTTTTGCAATTCGTTCCAGTCATTGGCAGCAGAGAACTGGAAGGAAATGCAGCCAAAGGAGGAATTGGTTTTAACACAGTAACACAATAAGGCATTGGTTTTAACACAGTTACAGTTTACACAGTAACACAATAAGGCACTAAATTAAAACATATATATATATATATATATATATATATATATACATGTTTTTTTTTTTACTGTTTTAATTTAGTGCCTTATTGTGTTACTGTGTAAACTGTAACTGTGTTAAAACCAATGCCTTATTGTGTTACTGTGTAAACTGTAACTGTGTTAAAACCAATTCCTCCTTTGGCTGCATTTCCTTCCAGTTCTCTGCTGCCAATGACTGGAACGAATTGCAAAAATCACTGAAGCTGGAGACTCATATCTCCCTCACTAACTTTAAGCATCAGCTGTCAGAGCAGCTCACAGATCTGTATATATATACTGTATATATATACTGTATATATATATATATATATACAGTGTGGGAAAAAAGTATTTGATCCCCTACTGATTTTGTACGTTTGCCCACTGACAAAGAAATGATCAGTCTATAATTTTAATGGTAGGTTTCTTTGAACAGTGAGAGACAGAATAACAACAAAAAAATCCAGAAAAACACATGTCAAAAATGTTTTCAATTGATTTGCATTTTAATGAGGGAAATAAGTATTTGACCCCTCTGCAAAACATGACTTAGTACTTGGTGGCAAAACCCTTGTTGGCAATCACAGAGGTCAGACATTTCTTGTAGTTGGCCACCAGGTTTGCACACATCTCAGGAGGGATTTTGTCCCACTCCTCTTTGCAGATCTTCTCCAAGTCATTAAGGTTTCGAGGTTGACGTTTGGCAACTCGAACGTTCAGCTCCCTCCACAGATTTTCTATGGGATTAAGGTTTGGAGACTGACTAGGCCACTCCAGGACCTTAATGTGCTTCTTCTTGAGCCACTCCTTTGTTGCCTTGGCCGTGTGATTTGGGTCATTGTCATGCTGGAATACCCATCCACGACCCATTTTCAATGCCCTGGCTGAGGGAAGGAGGTTCTCACCCAAGATTTGACAGTACATGGCCCCGTCCATCGTCCCTTTGATGCGGTGAAGTTGTCCTGTCCCCTTAGCAGAAAAACACCCCCAAAGCATAATGTTTCCACCTCCATGTTTGATGGTGGGGATTGTGTTCTTGGGGTCATAGGCAGCATTCCTCCCCCTCCAAACACGGCGAATTGAGTTTATGCCAAAGAGCTCCATTTTGGTCTCATCTGACCACAACACTTTCACCCAGTTGTCCTCTGAATCATTCAGATGTTCATTGGCAAACTTCAGACAGGCATGTATATGTGCTTTCTTGAGCAGGGGCACTTTGCGGGCGCTTAAGGATTTCAGTCCTTCACGGTGTAGTGTGTTACCAATTGTTTTCTTGGTGACTATGGTCCCAGCTGCCTTGAGATCATTGACAAGATCCTCCCGTGTAGTTCTGGGCTGATTCCTCACCATTCTCATGATCATCGCAACTCCACGAGGTGAGATCTTGCATGGAGCCCCAGGCCGAGGGAGATTGACAGTTATTTTGTGTTTCTTCCATTTGCGAATAATCGCACCAACTATTGTCACCTTCTCACCAAGCTGCTTGGCGATGGTCTTGTAGCCCATTCCAGCCTTGTGTAGGTCTACAATCTTGTTCCTGACATCCTTGGAGAGCTCTTTGGTCTTGGCCATGGTGGAGAGTTTGGAATCTGATTGATTGATTGCTTCTGTGGACAAGTGTCTTTTATACAGGTAACAAACTGAGATCAGGAGCACTCCCTTTAAGAGTGTGCTCCTAATCTCAGCTCGTTACCTGTATAAAAGACACCTGGGAGCCAGAAATCTTTCTGATTGAGAGGGGGTCAAATACTTATTTCCCTCATAAAAATGCAAATCAATTTATAACATTTTTGACATGAGTTTTTCTGGATTTTTTGTTGTTATTCTGTCTCTCACTGTTCAAATTTAATTACTATTGAAATTATAGACTGATCATTTCTTTGTCAGTGGGCAAACGTACAAAATCAGCAGGGGATCAAATACTTTTTTCCCTCACTGTATATAAATAACTTTATGTCCTGAATACAAAGCATTATGTTTGAGGCAAATCCAACACATCACTGAGTACCACTCTTCGTATTTTCAAGCATAGTGGTGGCTGCATTATGTTATGGGTATGCTTGTCATTGGCAAGGACAAGGGAGTTTTTTAGGTATACAAAGAAACAGAATAGAGCTAAGCACAGGCAAAATCCTAGAGGAAAACCTGGTTCAGTCTGCTTTCCAACAGACACTGGGAGACAATAACCTAAAACATAAGGCCAAATCTACACTGGAATTGCTTATCAAGACGACATTGAATGTTCCTGAGTGGCCTAGCTGCAGCTTTGACTTAAATTGTCTTGAAAATCTTTGAAAAGACTTGAAAATGGCTGTTTAACAATGACTAACAAATAACTTGACAGAGTTTGAAGATTTTTTTTAAGAATAATGTGCAACTATTGTACAATCCAGCTGTGCAAAGCTCTTAGTGTCAAATGTAGTTCTGCAGGAGGGGTGAAGTCAGGCGCAGGAGACTTTGGTACGTGAAACACGTTTAATGAAGAATGCAAGTCCAAAGAACTGAACCGACAAGGCAGGGTAAAAATAATTCCAAAGCGAGTCAAACACAGTCTAGGAATGTAGCGGGACGCAGCCCAGCAACCCTAAAGCCAAAACGCGTAACGTATTCTTAAGGACAAGAAAAAATAATCCCCCAACCTACAACAACAGACACGAAACAATCCCGCACAACCCCACACACAAAACAGACAGACTGAATACCCCACTAATTAATAAACACAAAACAGGTGCTACCCTAACCAGACATTACCAAACGAAACAGAAAAGGAAATCGGTGGCAGCTATTAGGCCGGCGACGACGACCGCCAAGCGCCTCCCGAACGGGGAGAGGCGCCACCTGTGGACATGGTGACACTTAGACACTTACCCAGAAAGACTCACAGCTGAAATCACTGCCAAGGGTACTTCTACAAAGTATTGACTCAGGGGTGTGAATACTTATGTAAATTAGCTATTTCTGTGTTTCATTTTCAATAAATTTGCATACATTTCTGAAAACAAGTTTTCAGTTTGTCTTTATGGGGTATTGTATGTAGATGTGTGAAAAAATATATATTTAATACATTTTGAATTAAGGTCCAGGAATGGCTGAATAATTGCAACATTTACCTAGAGCAAACGCTGCAGATAGCAGTACTGTGTTATTTGAAAAGTCATAGTCAATCGATCAATAATATAATAATTATTTGATCAAAAATATTTATCTTTAATTTACAATCTGTAGAAACTATGAGAATAGAAAAGTTCAGAACTTTTGGGAAGCATCACAGCACAGTTGAAAAATATATGGCAAATAGAAATCCAATATGGATGGTGTTAAGAGATAGATGGAAGGGGTTGAATGGAGCTGAAGGGTGGGACTAATAACAACAAAATAACAAATGTAAAACATACAGAGTCTGTAAAATGTATATACAGTGGTTGCTCAACTAAAAGTTTTGAGATTATGCTGCGAGACTTAGAGGTCATTTGTGGTTTAGTATAGTACCCTGCGTCACTGCTTCATTGCTCCAGACCAGAGCAAGAGGGAGTTAGAGCACTGATTCTACTTTATGGTACCAAAGCGCTAATGTGTGTCTAACTGACAATGAATGGGTGACATAAACCAAATAGAAACTGATAATTGTGCACGACTTCAAAATTGAATTTCAATGAACTGAATGATGAGGATGAAGAAGGTGATTGTTTTTAGAACTATAGTGTAAGAATTTCTATTCCTCTGTCCTGCACGCTCACACTCTGAAAAAGACAGTGTGGTTTTTATTTTAAGGTTAAGGTTTTTAATTCTAAGAGAAACTAAAATGTTGAGTTATATTCCATGATGTTCTTAAGATATATGTGTTGACTGAATATAAGCAAGTGACGTCTGCTAAATAATAAAGTTGATGGCACAGTCATATAGCCTCGGCACCTTCATAAAGCTGAGTGACTCACTCATTCATGGCTTTGGATCAAAATAAATAAGTACCAACATTCTTTCTGATAGTCTTTAATAAAGAAATGTTTTGGTTATCCTGACCTGGACAACATGTATTACTTTGTGCAAGGCAATTGATCAGCATTAAAACTTTGTGGATGGGGCCTCCTGAGTAGCGCTGCGGTCTAAGACAATGCATCGCAGTGCAAACTGAATTGCTACAGATGCTGGTTAGATACCCGTGCCGGCTACGACTGGGAGACCCATGAGGCGACAGTGGGCTTTTGGTTTCTCTCCCTCTAAAAACAGAAATAAATAATTCTAAATAACAAACTGGCTTTATTTACAAATTAGTAAGAATGTCTCACCCCATGTTCAAGAATGTCTTTTTTCTCACTCACTTTAGGTTATTTGAAAACAAAATCATCTCCAAAATATTGTTATTTTTTAAACAAAGCGATTAGTATTATTATTATTAATTAATTTAGAATTATATAAAAGCCCCTTAGATATTCTCACAGATCAGATTTGCCCTAACGAAAAATGCCCATTAGATATTCATTTAGAATCCTCCAAGTCACGTCATTGAATTTTTTTTTTTTTCGATATACTGTAGGCTTACTGTAGGCGACATGAGTCTCACTAGTGTTGAGTAATGTGCTGTTAAAAGTGGTGTAGGTCTTATTTATTTAAAAAGCATATTGAAGTTAGAAGCAATAGGATTTGAAGCAATAGTCTACCCTCTGTGATCAACTATTTCAGCACAGTTTTGCGCAGCTCTGAGACAGGCATGAGGACTGGTCTTGATAAATCAATTTGATTTTGATTTTCACTGAATCTCTGTTTGGGTATTGGTTAGACTACAATTAGGTTGTGTAAATGTTTTGCTCTTAGTACTGTGACCTACTCCCGACCGAAACACTAAGGGTTTTGTTTTTCGTTTTTCTTGGAATAGAAACACTATAATATTAATCAAACGAATTAAGCAAAATTTCTTCAAATAAATCCCATATACTATGTTCTTACAAAAATATATATGTTGAAGGCTATCAAATGCTTTTCAAAGATGCCCTCTGGTAGTCAAACTAGAACTAACTAGCATTAATGGTAACAATGGTTAACAATTAAATAACGTGTCATAGAATTCAGAGGCAGCCCTCAAGGTATGCTGCAGTATGACGCAACTTTTACAGGAACAACCTATGTTGGTTCAGAACTTTTGTGAAATAGCACAGTTACAAATATATGGCAAATAGAAATCAAACTGGATGGATATCAGAAATAGAGGAAGGCAAGGACTAAAAACAAACAAAATATAACTATTGTAAAATAGATTGTGTCCGTAAAATCTATATAGTATACAGTTGATGTCAAAGTTTACATACACTTAGGTTGGAGTCGTTAAAACTCGTTTCTCAACCACTCCACAAATGTGTTGAAGCAACATTTCAAAACATCAGTCAGGAAGTTAAAGCATACTTCCAAAGTTGTGGCAAAATGGCTTAAGGTATTGGAGTGGCCATCACAAAGCCCTGACCTCAATCCTATAGAAGATTTGTGGGCAGAACTGAAAAGGTGTGTGCAAGCAAGGAGGCCTACAAACCTGACTCAGTTACACCAGCTCTGAGGAATGGGCTAAATTGACCAAACTTGTGGGAAGCAAATCTTGTAGAAGGCTACCCGAAACGTTTGACCCAAGTTAAACAATTTAAAGGCAATGCTACCAAATACTAATTGAGTGTATGTAAACTTCTGACCCACTGGGAATGTGATGAAAGAAATAAAAGCTGAAATAAATCATTCTCTCTACTATTATTCTGACATTTCACATTCTTAAAATAAAGTGGTGATCCTAACTGACCTAAGACAGGCAGATTGTTGTAGGATTAAATGTCAGGAATTGTGAAAAACTGAGTTTAAATGTCTTTGGCTAAGGTGTATGTAAACGTCTGACTTCAACTGTATATATGTATGTGTATTTGTATGTATGTGTATATGTATGCATGTTTATATATACACTAGCTTTCAAAAGTTTAGGGTCATGTAGAAATGTCCTTGTTTTTGAAAGAAAAGCACTTTTTTTGGTCCATTAAAATAACATCAAATTGATCAGAAATATAGTGTAGACATTGTTAATATTGTAAATGACTATTGTAGCTGGAAATGGCAATTTTTTTAATGGAATATCTACAAAGGCTTACAGAGGCCCATTATCAGCAACTATCACTCCTGTGTTCCAATGGCACGTTGTGTTAGCTAATCCAAGTTTATCATTTTAAAAGGCTAATTGATCATTAGAAAACCCTTTTGCAATTATGTTAACACAGCTGAAAACTGTTGTTCTCATAAAAGGATCAATAAAACTGGCCTTGTTTAGATATTTTTTTTAATGGGGGATTGGAAATGATGCAGACAATTACATTGATGGAAGCTACAATCTATGCGCAATATTAAAGCTAATCCAACACACCCCCCTCCCACAAAAATAAGAAAAAAAGCCTGTAACAAAATGTGTAATAAATCAAGGGGTATTAATACTTTCTGAACTCACCCAAGGGAGTATTTTAAAGGTTAATCTGAGGTTTTCAGTTCATAAAAATAATGTGGAATCTGTATCTCACCTCCATAACAAAATGCATAATTGATTACATCTTTCTCTCTTTTTTTGTCTGTCGTTATCTCTCTCTTACTCTCCCTCACCCTTCCTCACCCTCTTTCTCTCGCTCCCTCTCTCTCTCTCTGTATCTCTCTCTCAGGGGGAGAAGTACGACGGGAGGAAAGCAGACGTGTGGAGCTGCGGGGTCATCCTCTTTGCACTTTTAGTGGTGAGTGATTGACAGCTGCCGTTGCCCTGACGATGACCCTGACACGTCCCGTTGAATTAGTGTTGTGGTTTGATGTGAGTTAAAGTGACAGGGGACGTAGCTGCATGTGACACAATAAGTCTTCATAGGAAGCTGCACCTCAGTGAGTCGCTGGCTTTGGTCTACAGTGACTTGCATAAATGTCTTCATTATGATTTTAAATACCCTGGGGGGGAATTTGAGGTAAGGGACAGGAAAAGGTTTGGAGACATAACTTAATAAATGTGGTAAAACAAACTTCTTGCCAATGGCCTGTGATTCTAGATCTTGTCTGTATAGAATGTTAGTGAAAGATGACATTAGATTATTGGATCAGGACTGAAAATGAAATCAGCACCCTCCATCTTTCATCCCCATGTGATTGGTTGATTCATCATGTTTCTGATTGGAGCAGGGATTTCCTGGGCTGGCTTGACTGTCAGCTTTGTACTGACACACATATGCTCATTAATCAGAGTCTGTGTCATCAGCATTCACACACCGCTATGATTAGACAGTGACAAAGTGGGGAAGCCGAGAACAAAGGAAATAATAGGCTATGTGTCTGTGTGTGAGGGTTTCTCAATTTTTTTGTCAATATGGCCATCAATTATTTCTCCCTGATGAAGATATGTTGAGATGGGAAGAGACCCTATCAGTCATGCTATCATAAACTACACCTCTAATCCATAGAAGTGTGAATACTCTGCCTGTTTCAAATGTCAGATAGACCTTCACTGATTGGCTTGAGTCATGCTCATGTATTGCCTTGCCTAGTGTCTCTTGAAAGCCATTCATGTTAGAGATTTTGAAGAAGGCTGGCTAGATAGACCTACATTGACTGCCACGAGTAATACTTATTCACTGTATTCCCTTGGCTCACAACAATAACCTTCTTGTTTGTCCTTGTCAGATGCATAAAGTACAGTCCCACCTGGCAGTCTTTAACTTTTCTACTTTGGCATTGCTCTAGATTTCCAATGCCGACTTACTGAGTGGTATCACATATGGCCGGTTTCCCGGACACATATTAAGGCTAGTCTTGGACTAGGAAACACTTTCAATTGGGAAATAGGAATCTCCGTTGAACATTCTTTTTTATCCAGGACTAGGCTTTAAGTGGGTCCTGTAGACCAGCCATTAGAATATCTTCACTGGAACTTGAGCATCATTCTGGTATTAATGCTCCTCTCTGTGTTCAGAGGACCACAATGGAAATAAATGGTTAACTTTTCTGTGTTATCCTTGATGATTTGAATGCAGTGTATCACTTTGCTGGCTGGAATTATGAATAAAATCTTATCAATCTCAGGGCGCCCTGCCATTTGACGATGACAACCTGAGAAACCTGCTGGAGAAAGTGAAGTTGGGTGTTTTCCACATGCCCCACTTCATCCCCCCAGACTGTCAGAACCTCCTTCGGGGCATGATCGAGGTGGATGCCACTAAGAGACTCACGGTACATTCCTCTAAGATCAGCTCTAGGATCAGATGTATGTTCGTAACCCCCTTATTTCAGGTAGACAATTCCCTTAATATCTGCTCTAGCATCAATTTAGATTATGGCCCACCTAATCTACCGCTAAGATCAGGCCTAGGATCAGATGTATGTTCACAACACCCTTGTTTCAGCTTGAAGATGCACTTAATACTACATTTGTTCACTTTCAGGTGAAAGGTAAATTGGTTCTCAATCAATACAGGGGGCAACTTGTAAAGGGCCTAAGCAGATATAAATGTAACAAACAATTTCATCTCACTTTATTACCACAAAATATTTACCACCGCAGTGTAAATCAGAGCATCTCCCCCAGCTCTCACCCACAGTACTAGTAAAGCAGAAATCACTTATGACTGTAGAGAAAGGGATCCATCTTCCCCTGATTTAGACTAAAAGACACTCAGAGGCAGTTTCTCATGCTCAGATTAAGAGTATTCCTGGACTAAAAAGCACTTTTAATGGTGTTTCTACAGTTACCATGTCATTTTGTCCAGCAGTAGGCTTAATCTGGGTCCGGGAAACCTCCTCTCTGGATCTAGACTCTAGACAGTAATCCCATTGGTTCAGACATCTGAGACACAGACAGGCGACACTTTAAACCCTCCCACGACTACAGTGTGACTTCCTCTAACAGTTTATTAGATTAACTCTCACTCACATCAGCATTAAGAGTTTTCTGTCAAATAGAGGGTGCTTTCCCAGTTGCCCAACGTCTTAAGTATCCCTCACTCATCCGGTTTTCTCTCTGTTTAATCTACTCGACAAATAATATGAATATTAATGCTATAATGTGTTTTTTCTTCTTTCTATGTATTGAAGTAAGTGGAAGGCCCATAGAAATAGAATGAATATACACTACATGAGCAAATGTATGTGGACCACTTGCACGTCGAACATTTCATTCCAAAATCATGGGCATTAATATGGAGTTAGTCCCCCCTTTGCTGCTATAGCAGCCTCCACTGTTCTTGGAAGGCTTTCCACTAGATGTTGCAACATTGCCTGCTGGGACTTGCTTCCATTCAGCCACAAGAGCATTAGTGAGGTTGGGCACTGATGTTGGGCGATTAGGCCTGGCTCGTGTCGGCGTTCCAATTCCCCCCAAAGGTGTTTGATGGGGTTGAGGTCAGAGCTCTGTGCAGGCTTGTCAAGTTCTTCCACACCAAAGTTGGAAGCACAGAATTATCTAAAATGTCATTGTATGCTGTAGTGTTAAGATTTCCCTTCACTGGAACTAAGGGGCCTAGCCCAAAACATGAAAAACAGCCCCAGACCATTATTCCTCCTCCACCAAACTTTACAGTTGACACATTCGGGCAGTTAACGTTCTCCTGGCATCCTCCAAACTCAGATTCGTCCGTCGGACTGCCAGATTGTGAAGCGTGATTCATCACTCCAGAGAATGCATTTCCACTGCTCCAGAGTCCAATAGCGGTGAGCTTTACACCATTCCAGCCGACGCTTGGCATTGCGTATGGGGATCTTAGGCTTGTGTGCAGCTGCTCGGCCATGGAAACCCATTTCATGAAGCTCAATTAACAGTTATTGTGCTGACGTTGCTTTCAGAGGCAGTTTGGAACACGGTAGTTAGTGTTCCAACCGAGGACAGATGATGTTTACACGCTAAGCGCTTCAGCACTCTGCAGTCCTGTTCTGTGAGCTTGTGTGGCCTACCACTTCGCGGGTGAGCCGTTGTTGCTCCTAGACATTTCCACTTTACAATAACAGCACTTACAGTTGAGCGGGGCAGCTCTAGCAGGGCAGAAATGTGAAAAACTGACTTGTTGGAAAGGTGGCCTCCATGTTGAAAGTCACTGAGTTCTTCAGTAAGGTCGTTCTACTGCCAATGTTTGTCGATGGAGATCGCATTGCTGTGTGCTCTATTTTATACACCTGTCAGCAATGGGTGTGGCTGAAATAGACTAATCCACTAATTTGAAGGGGTGTCAAGATACTTTTGTACATATAGTGTATTATATTTTTGTTGTCGCTACAGTAGGTAAAGACTGGGTTGTTACTAGAAGTCTTAAGTGTGTCGTAATACATACAGTAAGAACACATAAGGCATGTTGCTGTGTTCACTTGTCTGTCTGTCACAGCATCTGTTCCACATGCTGTGTCATTAACACAATGTTTTTTTCCTCTTCCTGTGTGTCTCTACAGTTAGAGCAGATCCAGAAGCACAACTGGTACATGTGAGTACAGCTCCTTTCTGCGTGTGTGTTTGTGTGTGAACATCCATACGACGGGTTGTTTTGTGCATACTCTAATAGATATATGCACTATGTACTTCTATCAGTGAAATGTAATTTAATTTACAAAATGTAGCAAATATTTAAAAAAAGGGTCAGTAGATAAAAGTATTGCACTTACATAGGCTAAATTAGGGAATGGGAACTAATGGAAGCTAAAGTCAAACTTTTTTGCGGCCTTTATAGTAAGAGAAGGTAGGTCCATTAGGACAGATGTGAGAGGTCTATTTTCTGCTACGCTCTAGTAGTTACCCTACACGCCACCTGAACATAAAAGACAATGATGTTCTTAGTTTTAATGGAACTCTGTTCTGTTCCTAAATGGCTTGGCCTTATCAATGCAGGCTTTTAAATACCTCCTCTCAGAAAAGTGCCAAGGTCCGTTCTACTGTTCAGCAATCTAATAATTTGAGTTGCTCATTGCTACATTATGTCAGTTCATCATTGCTATTTAGCAATCTACGATATTGTATACTGAACAAAGATATAAATGCAACATGGTAAAGTGTTGGTCCCATGTCTCATGAGCTGAAATAAAAGATCCCAGACATTTTTCATACACACTAAAAGCTTATTTCTCTCAAATTTTGTGCACAAATTTGTTCACATCCCTGTCAGTGAGCATTTCTGAAGACAATTCATCCACCTGACAGGAGTGGCATATCAAGAAGCTGAATAAACAGCATGATCATTACACAGGTTCACCTTGCACTGGGGACAGTAAAAGGCCACTCTAAAATGTGCAGTCTTGTCACACTTGACGGAGCGTGCAATTGGCATGTTGATTGCAGGAATGTCCACCAGAGCTGTTGCCAGAAAATGTAATGTTCATTTTTCTACTATAAGCCGCCTCCAACGTCGTTTTAGAGAATTTGTCAGTAAGACAAGCCAGCCGCACAACCACAGACCATGTGTAACCATGACAGCCCAGGACCTCCACATCAGGCTTCTTCACCGGCGGGATCATCTGAGACCAGCTCCCCGGACAGCTGATAAAACTGCAGAATTTCTGGTATGGCCAGGCATAAGATATGGACAACAAATACAATTGCATTTAATGAGGGAAATAAGTATTTGATCCCCTCTCAATCAGAAAGATTTCTGGCTCCCAGGTGTCTTTTATACAGGCAACGAGCTGAGATTAGGAGCACACTCTTAAAGGGAGTGCTCCTAATCTCAGTTTGTTACCTGTATAAAAGACACCTGTCCACAGAAGCAATCAATCAATCAGATTCCAAACTCTCCACCATGTCCAAGACCAAAGAGCTCTCCAAGGATGTCAGGGACAAGATTGTAGACCTACACAAGGCTGGAATGGGCTACAAGACCATCGCCAAGCAGCTTGGTGAGAAGGTGACAACAGTTGGTGGGATTATTCGCAAATGGAAGAAACACAAAATAACTGTCAATCTCCCTCGGCCTGGGGCTCCATGCAAGATCTCACCTCGTGGAGTTGCAATGATCATGAGAACGGTGAGGAATCAGCCCAGAACTACACGGGAGGCAGGGGCGAAAATCTGATATCCACTTTGGAGGGGCCAATTACATGAAATTTTCTCAAGAGCAATTCCTGAGGGGGACACCAAAAGTAGTGCTGTAACACATAGCCTACATTGTAATATGGTAAATGTATATTGAGGAACCAAAGAAATAAGGTGTTTGCCGTACTCCTAACTACCGGTACCCAAAACTACACAACTAATCACAACAGCAATACCATTGCCATTAACAAATCTTAGTTCAGTCACCAGTTTAAGTTGAGAGTGGGGGTATCCATGGCATTTTCCAATTATGTTCCTATTTTACAAGTAAAAAAAATTGAGAAGCTTTCATAATGTTGCCAAACAAAGACTCAACAAACTTACCTGAGACTCCCTGTCTCTGCCAGTCTGTCCCTGCATATCTGTCCCCAACTCTGCTGTCTGTGTGCCATCTGTTGCCTGCTCTGCCTAATGACATCATTATGAAACATTTCCATTAGAATTTCATTTCTTTCTTATGAACATTTTATCAACTAGTCTTTGAGATATTAGGCTACTAGGGTTCTTACTATGCGTTTTGGTGTATTAAAAAATACTCTGATGTCCGTCTTTTATTTTTCTGCCATTTTTCTACCTGGCTGGCTGGCTGGCTACACACACAGTGTGTAGGTTATGTACAGTAGGAGATGGGCTTCTATCATCTTCAATCATTCTATATGGGCTTCGATCTAAAAGGTAGCTAGCAAATGTGAAACGGATTAAAATGACAAGAGTTGACAGCTGTATGAGTTCACCATTTACACAACATATGCTGCAACCTTTTGTAATTTTAATAGTTTGTTTCATATTGGCTGGCTTCCAACAATAGCTGAATTTGCAAAGCTAGCGAGCACCAATTCAGTTTCAGTGGTGTTTGCTATAATCTTTGCTACCCGGGTTAAATAAAGGTGAAATAAAATAAATAAATAAATAAATAAAAGTTCCCTTGCGACAATTTAGCTTTTGCAACGAGACCATTAAATATATTTAAGACAATGGTAGAAGAGAGTGTAGTTCTGTTCAGTTTGGACTTCAGTTTATCGCTAACCTTATCACAGGGACTTTGAAGCACTAACTTACATCATCTGCATGCTGATTCCATCTTTGACGACGCCACATAAATGGATTAGGTACTAGCTAGCTTAATAGTTAATATTTGCGCGCTAGCTCTGCATATTCAGCTAGTGTGTGTGTGCGCAATTGACTGGATGAACCTCACGGCAGTTACGTAGCAAGCTAAGGAACTGGCAGTGGATCAAACCATTGTGAGGCAAAGGGCGGGGGGGTCGCAATCTTATGAAACTTAAAAACGCGCTATTAAGTGTCTATAATCAGCACAATTGCTTTCATTGCGTATTATTAATATTATTTAAATTACATAGTTACGTTTCAGTGATATATTGGGGGGGACAAATCATATTTTTCCCAGGATGGGGGGTCGTGTCCCCCCCGTCCCCCCCGGGATTTCCGCCCCTGACGGGAGGATCTTGTCAATGATCTCAAGGCAGCTGGGACCATAGTCACCAAGAAAACAATTGGTAACACACTACGCCGTGAAGGACTGAAATCCTGCAGCGCCCGCAAGGTCCCCCTGCTCAAGAAAGCACATATACATGCCCGTCTGAAGTTTGCCAATGAACATCTGAATGATTTAGAGGACAACTGGGTGAAAGTGTTGTGGTCAGATGAGACCAAAATGGAGCTCTTTGGCATCAACTCAACTCGCCATGTTTGGAGGAGGAGGAATGCTGCCTATGACCCCAAGAACACCATCCCCACCGTTAAACATGGAGGTGGAAACATTATGCTTTGGGGGTGTTTTTCTGCTAAGGGGACAGGACAACTTCACCGCATCAAAGGGACGATGGACGGAGCCATGTACCATCAAATCTTGGGTGAGAACCTCCTTCCCTCAGCCAGGGCATTGAAAATGGGTCGTGGATGGGTATTCCAGCATGACAATGACCCAAAACACACGGCCAAGGCAACAAAGGAGTGGCTCATGAAGAAGCACATTAAGGTCCTGGAGTGGCCTAGCCAGTCTCCAGACCTTAATCCCATAGAAAATCTGTGGAGCGATCTGAAGGTTCGAGTTTCCAAACGTCAGCCTCGAAACCTTAATGACTTGGAGAAGATCTGCAAAGAGGATTGGGACAAAATACCTCCTGAGATGTGTGCAAACCTGGTGGCCAACTACAAGAAACATCTGACCTCTGTGATTGCCAACAAGGGTTTTGCCACCATTGTTATTTTAGTACTTACTAAGTCATGTTTTGCAGAGGGGTCAAATACTTATTTCCCTCATTAAAATGCAAATCATTTTCTAACATTCTTGACATGCGTTTTTTTGTTGTTATTCTGTCTCTCACTGTTCAAATAAACCTACCATTAAAATTATAGACTGATCTTTTCTTTGTCAGTGGGTAAACGTACAAAATCAGCAGGGGATCAAATACTTTTTTCCCTCACTGTAGAAGCACGGTGGCTAGGAAAAACTCCATAGAAAGGCCCGATCCTAGGAAGAAACCTAGAGAGGAACCAGGCTCTGAGGGCTGTGCCTGATGAAGATTATAACAGAACATGGCCAAGATGTTCAAACGTTCATAGATGACCATTAGGGTCAGATAATAATAATAATAATCACAGTGGTTGTACACCACAAAGGAGATAATTGTGGACTGCATGAAAAAGAAGACCAAGCACACCCCCATTCTCATAGACAGGGCTGCAGTGGAGGAGGTTGAGAGCTACAAGTTCCTTGGCGTCCACATAACCAACAAACTAACATGGTCCAAGCATACCAAGACAGTCGTGAAGAGGGCACGACAAAACCTATTCCCCCTCAGGAGACTGAAACGATTTGGAATGGGTCCTCAGATCCTCAAAAAGTTCTACAGCTGCACCATCGAGAGCATCCTGACTGGTTGCATCACTGCCTAGTATGGAAACTGCTCGGCCTCTGACCGCAAGGCACTACAGATGGTAGTGCGAACTGCCCAGTACATCACTGGGGCCAAGCTTCTTGCCATCCAGGACCTCTATACCAGGCAGCGTCAGAGGAAGGCTGTAAAAATTGTCAAAGACTCCAGCCATCCTAGTCATAGACTGTTCTCTCTGTTACCACACGGCAAGCGGTACCAGAGTGCCAAGTCTAGGTCCAAGAGGCTTCTAAACAGCTTCTACCCCTAAGTCATAAGACTCCTGAACACCTAATCAAATGGCTACTCTCTGTTGTTATCATCTATGCATAGTCACTTTAATAACTCTACCTTCATGTACATATTACCTCAACTAACCGGTGCCCCCGCACACTGACTCTGTACCGGTACCCCCCTGTATAGAGTCTCGTGATTGTTATTTTACTGCTGGTCTTTAATTACTTGTTACTTTTATTTCTTATTCTTATCCGTATTTTTTTTAACTGTATTGTTGGTTAGGGGCTCGTAAGTAAGCATTTCACTGTAAGGTGAATACCTGTTGTATTTGGCGCATGTGACTAATAAAATGTGATTTGATTTGAACACAACTGATTGCCTGAAACACATTAAGAAGGAAAGAAAGTCCACAAGTTAACTTTTAACAAGGCACACGTTAATTAAAATGCATTCCAGGTGACTACCTCATGATGCTTGTTGAGAGAATACCAAGAGTGTGCAAAGCTGTCATCAATGCGAAGGGTGGCTAATTTCAAGAATCTCAAATATAAAATATATTTTGATTTGTTTAACACTTTTTTTGTTACTACATGATTCCATGTGTGTTATTTCATAGTTGTGATGTCTTCACTATTATTCTACAATGTAGAAAATAGTAAAAATAAAGAAAAACCCTGGAAAGAGTAGGTGTGTCCAAACCTTTGACTTGTACTTATACAGTTGAAGTCAGAAGTTTGCATACACCTTAGCCAAATACATTTAAACTCAGTTTTTCACAATTCCTGACATTTAATCCTAGTAAAGGTTCCTTGTCTTAGGTCAGTTAGGATCACCACTTTATTTTAAGAATGTGAAATGTCAGAATAATAGCAGAGAGAATTCATTTATTTCAGCTTTTATTTCTTTCATCACATTCCCAGTGGGTCAGAAGTTTACATACACCCAATTAGTATTTTGTAGCATTGCCTTTAAATTGTTTAACTTTGGTCAAACATTTCCGGTAGCCTTCTACAAGCATCCCACAATAAGTTGGGTGAATTTTGGCCCATTCCTCCTGACAGAGCTGGTGAAACTGAGTCAGGTTTGTACGCCTCCTTGCTCGCACACTTTTTTTCAGTTCTGCCCACAAATGTTCTATAGGATTGAGGTCAGGGCTTTGTGATGGCCACTCAAATACCTTGACTTTGTTGTCCTTAAGCCATTTTGCCACAACTTTGGAAGTATGCTTGGGGTCATTGTCCATTTGGAAGACCCATTTGCGACTAAGGTTTAACTTCCTGACTGTTGTCTTGAGATGTTGCTTCAATACAACCACATAATTTTCCTCTTCCCTCATTATGCCATCTATTTTGTGAAATACACCAGTCCTCCTGCAGCAAAGCACCCCCACAACATGATGCTGCCACCCCCGTGCTTCACGGTTGGGATGGTGTTCTTCAGCATGCAAGCCTCCCCCTTTTTCCTCCAAACATAACGATGGTCATTATGGCCAAACAGTTCTATTTTTGTTTCATCAGACCCGTGTGTAGTTGCAAACCGTAGTCTGGCTTTTTATGGCAGTTTTGGAGCAGTGGCTTCTTCCTTGCTGAGCGGCCTTAACTTGGTGTATGTAAACTTCTGACCCACTGGATTTGTGATACAGTGAATTATAAGTGAAATAATCTGTCTGTAAACAATTGTTGGAAAAATTACTTGTGTCATGCACAAAGTAGATGTCCTAACCGACTTGCCATAGCTATGGTTTGTTTACAAGAAATTTGTGGAGTGGTTGAAAAAACAAGTTTTAATGACCCCAACCTAAATGTATGTAAACTTACGACTTCAACTGTGTGTATATATATATATATATATATATATATATATATATAGATATATATATATATATATATATATATATATATATATATATTATATATTTATATTTTGTGTATAATGTGTATATTTCTATTGTATTTTACAGGGCGCATGAAAAAAAGACCTAGGTCTCAATATGTCTTCCTTGTTAAAATAAAGATGAAAATATATATATAAAAATAAAATCTGTCAGTCATTTCTGTCATTCTTCCTGTCTGTCAGAGCTGGGAAGAACGAGCCTGAGCCGGAGCAGCCTGTCCCCAGGAAGGTGGCCATCAGAACCCTGAGCACTGAAGAGATAGACCCGGACGTCCTGGAGAGCATGCACTCTCTGGGTTGCTTCAGAGACAAGGGCAAACTCACCAAAGACCTGCTCTCTGACGAGTGAGTGATATAGGGATGGGAGGGAGGGAGAGAGTAAGAGGGCGAGGGAGGGAGGACTGTAAGGATGGAAGGGTTAAAGAAGTGCACTCTGTGCTGCTTCAGAGGTAAAAAAAACAAACTCACCAAAGACTTGCTCTCTGATGAGGGAGGTAGGGAGGAAGGGAGGGAGGAAGGATGGATGGAAGGGGAGGAAAAAGGGAGGGAAATCATGCACTCACTGGTCTGTGACAGAGATCATAGCAAATTGATGAAAGACCTGCTCTCTGACTAGAGGGAAGGAGAGAGGGATGGAGAGATATGGAGGGAGAAATGTGTCAGCGAGGTGTCAGCGAAGTCATCCACTCTGAGGTGCTTCAAGGACATCTGACAGGATGACTTTACTGTCTTGTCTCTCCAGTGATAACCAGGAGAAGATGATCTACTTCCTGCTGCTGGACCGGAAGGAGAGGTACCCCAGTCAGGAGGACCAGAACCTCCCCCCGCGCAGTGAGATAGGTAGGCTGGTCCAATTTACCCCCACACAATAGGAGAAGTAGACTAGTCCAAACCTTCTATGCCTTTTACAAATGAAAACCTGCAGTAGCTACACCATAACTCGGATAGGATGTTCTGTCACACATGTAGTTGGTTTGTTGCTGACTAGTTCTCTTTCTCTCTTCACTTGCTTCTCCCCCGGCCCCCTAACCTTTGACCCCTGACCCCTGTTCAGCTGACCCGCCCAGGAAGCGGGTGGACTCCCCCATGTTGAACCGCCATGGGAAGAGGAGGCCGGAGAGGAAGTCTATGGAGGTGCTGAGCGTCACAGAGGGGGGCTCTCCTGTACCCGTACGACGAGCCATCGACATGGCCGCACATGGACAGAGGTATGGTGTGGTGTACACACATACAGTACATAGACTCACTCACATGTATCATATTGACACATACACACATGCACAAGTACATGCAACACATATCAGTGTAAACACATGAGATTAAAGCTAGTGAATAACAGAACCACAGGCCCTCTGATTAATATGAGTGGTCTGTAGTCCCCACTCTCAGTGTAGTACTCTTCAAATTACTGAATATTAAAGACATGCTCCGGAACTTTGGCGACTACTAAGTATTTTTTAAACCTCCCGCTTTGGGCTGGATGTGTCAATGTGTCGTTCATACATACATAATCTATGAGTAGAATTAATGGCTTACCTCAATTAGCCATGAAATCCCTAGTTTGAAAGCGACTGTTTATCTTGAAGCTGTGCTGCGCCATTTTCCCTACATTGACCTTCAGTCCCTCGCATTTGAGTGACAGCTAGCAAGAGGCCTGTGCAGCGTTATCCAATGAGGTTGCATGGCAGGCCCAACGGCTCAGTGGACGCAGCAGAGAGAGAGAAAGCAATGACGTGGTGCACATATCTGCACAAATGTGACGTAGTCTGCAATTTTGAGGGCCACTTCTGGCTTGTGAGTGCTACTTTCAGAACTACTGGCTAAAAAGTATACAAAATTACCGGAGAATCTCTTTAACACACACAGACACGTGCATGCATGGACACACACACACACACACACACACACACAAACACCGGATTCAAATACACAGCAGTAGGGTGCCTACATATTATGGCACCTTGCTGGATATCTCTGTCCATTAGTTCAATCTGCTGTGTGTGTACTTCCAGTTGAATCCCTCTCCTCACTAACTTTGTTATTAAGCTGCTTAGGGTGTTATGACAGTCTAACACAGACAGAAAAGCTGAAAAGTTTACAACTTTCTGTGCGGGTGAGTCATCCAAAGAGGATAGAGGCTTTAAGACTTCAACTTTTTATAGACTGTTAGAAAGTATACCAAATGTGAGAATACTCCATATTAGCATGACCCTTCAAGTTACACCTCTGTTTAATCTGTATTTACTTGCTGATTAATATATTAATGTAATGTGTGTATTTTTCTTTGTTTTCATTGTCATGTCATGATCAATCATTTTTCTTCTTCGGTTAACTTTTCCTTAGGTTGCCAACTCATGACCTATACAATAATCTGTACTTTTTTAAGGAATGCTTAGAATCAGTCCCTTTATGTGACTGTCTTTCTATCTGTCTCTTTACTTTCTTTCTGTCTGTCTGAAGTAAGTCTGTTTTCAGTAAAAGCTTGGATATCACAAACGCTAACCTCACCAAAGAAGAAAGGTATTTGTTACTTTTGTCTGTCTGTCTTGCCACAGTTGAGTTGCAGAGGGGTTTTCCCATTCATATTCTCACCATGTTTAAGTCTATAAGCCTTTGAGAGGGTAGTCTAGTAAACTTAAATAAAAACTAAGCTCCATCCTTGTCTGCATAAAATAAATTCCCAAGGAATCTAAACTCTTGCCGTTAGAATTCTTCTGAAACTTTTACCAGAAGTTCCCTTGACTGCCTGGCTATCTGATAACGGATTCACACAATAAAGCCCTTATTTTCATACTGTGGTAAAGTAGGCCAATGTGATCAGGCCTAGACTGAACTGAAGGAGAGAGGAGATAGAGAAGAGATAGAGGGAGGGAGTCTTCTCTACACCCTTGGCTGCTTCCATGCACATCAAAAGCATCTTATCCTCCTTCTCCTTCTTTTGGCCCCTCTCTTCCCTTTGATGCTGTAGTTTCGGCGTCCCAGGGCAGATCCCAATTTTTAGGTCAACTTCCTTGTTTCCCTGTTTTGCCTCCTTCCCCATTGCGTGTGTGTGTGTGTCTTTGTGCCTGAACGTGTGTGTGTGTGTGTGTGTGTGTGTCTGTGTTCGCTCCCATGCATGGCTGTGTTTGTTTGTCTTCTGCCAATCTATTTGTGAGGTTACCTCATCATGGTGCATCAGGTCCAATCGTCTTTTCAAAGCCTATTCACAGATGACCTTGTGTCCAGAAACACAGTTTAGTGACGCTTCGCCGGTCCCCCCCCCCACCCCGTACAGAGAGAGATTAGCATAAATTAATTGGTGGGAATGCAGATGGAGCGTTTTGCTGGAGCGAAGAAGAGAAGAACAAACAGGGATGGAAATAAGGCAGTCATATCCCTCTGAATAGTCGTTTATCTCCATTATCTAATTAGAGTGATACAGTGGTACACACACAAACATCAGTGGAGGCTGGTGACTTGAAAAATTGAGGAGCATGGGAGGCCCGCGACAAAGTGTTTCAAAAATCGTCAAAGACAAATTATTTTAACCTAAAGCATTTAATAAAGACATTTATAATACAATATTATGGGGAATGGGAGGGCTACTTACACCGTGTTGGAAAGGGATCACAGCAGTGATTGAATGAGGGTATGAGGCATGAGTTGAGGTGTTCAGAGGATTGACCAGTGCAGGACAGGATTTGACTGGGAAGACAAAAAACAATAACACAACACACTGCACAGTTAGACAAAATAGCTAAGAATTAGTTAGTCTTAGCAAGGAGTAAAATCAGTGATGTGTAATAATGTGATTGTGTATGTGATTGACTCTAAATACAGTAATGAGAGACAATTGACAGGGGTACACACAGTGCTTGGAGGGAAAACATTCAATGTGCCAGTGGTTGAGTGGGCACATGAGACATGGCTTCAGTTCATGTCAGGAGAAAGTTGACAATAGTAGTGGAGTGGAGTAGTCGTCACCTCTTAATCAGGGAACAGGAGGTGACTTAGCTGTAAATACAAATAGCAGATACATTCCATTACAGCTGCGCCATCATAGGTTTGGACAACGAGTTTCTCTATGAACTTAAACTCAGACATCTCAAAATTCATAAAGTCAAACACAGACTGCGCATCTCACCCTCTTAACACATCAAAGTATCCCAAGAAACATTCCTTAATAAAGCCCTGATCATCCACATACCTGACGATAACTGACAACTACAATCAGACTGGTGGCACCATAGGTCCCAAAGCGGTGGGTAAATTTTAACCCCTGGGGCCAAGAGTTTTTCCTTACATGTTAAGCGAACTAGGAAAACTCTGGACCCTGTAAGGTATGACAGTGATTAATCAGTTGTAAAAAGGTTTGATATGGGCTATGATGGGACCAGTTTTTCCTCATCAGGTCACATGGTTTAAAAAACTCTTTAAAAAAACTCCTGGCCCTGGGTGGGATGAAAACCTACATTATATTTGTTGATATACATTATATTTAGACTACATTATGAGGGGGATTAGCTCTAACCAGACACATAGACAACAACTGATAGACAATAGAACTCACAGGGCTGAGCTTTCTTTATGCATATTTGCATCATGCAGGCCTATGCAACTGTAAACCTTATAAAAAATGTACTCACATCTGTCATCAGTATTATGTTGATTGATTCATTCCAGTTAATAATTTTGGATTAAAAACGGATAGGCAGCATAGCCAGCCCAATTTTGAATATAAACAAAATTTGATCACATTCACATTTTCTCCTGACACACAAATGGACTATAAATACATAACATTGATGATGTGGTTGTTATGGCTGAGCTCTTTAATCACCAGGATTCCTATTTGACTCAGCCATGCCTCCTTGCCCATCCAATATTTCCTTATCTCCCACCCCTTTTAATGCGACTATCCCCGATGCTTCTCCCTCTTTTTCCCCTGCCCGCTACAAAGTTTCTCCCTGCAGGCAGTCACTGAGTCCGAGGTGCTAAAGGAGCTCCATAAAACTTGACCCCAAAATACCATCTGGGTCAGATGGTTTAGACCCTTTCTTCTTTATGGTTGCTGCCCCTGTCATCGCCAAAGGCTATCTCCAACCTTTTAACCTGTCTCTCCTTTGTTACGAACCGGCTCAGAGTTCGCAACAAAAGGGAGACAACGTGGAGACAAGGAGTATCAAAATATATATTTATTAGATACCACAACTAGCACAACCAAAAACAACAAGGTGTCTGCATGGAGAGAGTCTCCCCAATGAACGCGGAAGAGGTGCCCCCATCCTGGGACACACCCGAGCCCAGGTGCCTCCCATCTAGCTGACGACCCTTCCAACTCCGCCCACTGGCATCCTAATAAGGAAACAAGAACAAAGAGAGAGAATACGGCAGACAGAGTGGGAGGGTCGTCACACCCCCCCCCATAAAACCGGGGACCAACAAGGGCCCCGGAACAACGTGCCGCCCTCTGCGTCCCAAATTGACACAGCCCTCTGCATCCCAAATTGACATAGCCCTCTCCGTCCCAAATTGACACAGCCCTCTGCGTCCCAAATTGACACAGCCCTCTGCGTCCCAAATTGACACAGCCCTCTGCGTCCCAAATTGACACAGCCCTCTGCGTCCCAAATTGACACAGCCCTCTGCGTCCCAAATTGACACAACCTCTGCGTCCCAAATTGACACAGCCTCCGCGTCCCAAACCGACGAGAGGCCACACGTCCACCCTCCACCTGCCCCAGCCAACCTCCCTCTCCAGACCCCAGCAACCCCCGCGAACAGGAAGCAACGTTCAAGAGGAAAGAAGAACACAAGACCAGGAGGGAACAGACAGGAAAGCCAGAACACGACAAAACCAAACAATGGTCAGTCACACAACACCCAGGAACAGGGCACACAAGAGACCGCATCTACAAACGCAAACAACATCTCCCAACGGTTCATAGTCACTCCAACGGCCCACAGCCACCCCAACAGCCCACAGCCACTCCAACGGCCCACAGTCACTCCAACGGCTCACAGCCACTCCAACGGCTCACAGCCACTCCAACGGCTCATAGCCACTCCAACGACCCACAGTCACTCCAACGATCCATAGTCACTCCAACGATCCATAGTCACTCCAACGATCCATAGCCACCCCAACGACCCATAGCCACCCCAATGACCCACAGTCACTCCAACGATCCATAGCCACTCCAACGACCCATAGTCACCCCAACGACTCACAGCCACTCCAACGATTCAGCTGAGCACACCAGACCACAACAAGAGAAAATACAATTACACCGGGCACCACAGAAAAGAGATGAGCTATGGAGCTTCCCCAAAACCTACAATAACTCAACCCTAGTCTTCATGCAGATTTGCAGTGGGTAATTATGCACTATAGCCCGCTGGCAAGGAAGTAACCCCCCAGCACGCTGGTAGATTCCCCCAAGCCACGGATGTGCTCCCGAGACAACTGCTCAGTCCACAGACACCACACAAAAATAACAAACATTAACCATGCCCAACATATTCCAAAATGAAACACGTCGCCAAGCCTATCAGGGGAAAAAGGCTATAGCTCCGGGTAGTAAGGTTCACTACCCTATCCAAATCTTCCACTGAGGTACACAGCCGATTGTACTCACCTCCTCAGACCGATGTCCCAACAGCTAGTAGAACAAGCGTTTTCCAGGCTGGGCAGGGGCCTGGAAACTAACCAATGTACTCTCTCCAACACAGCACACAAACCAAACAAACAAAAGCAACCAGTACTGAGCACCAAACTCAAACTAACTAAATATACAAACAAAGCACCTACAGAATTTAACATACCTCCACGTTTTCTCCCAAACACAAGTTCAAAATCCCGGATGAGCTCCCACTTGTTACGAACCGGCTCAGAGTTAGCAACAAAAGGGAGACAACGTGGAGACAAGGAGTATCAAAATATATATTTATTAGATACCACAACTAGCACAAACAAAAACAACAAGGTGTCTGCATGGAGAGAGTCTCCCCAGCTGACGACCCTTCCAACTCCGCCCACCGGCATCCTAATAAGGAAACAAGAACAAAGAGAGAGAATACGGCAGACAGAGTGGGAGGGTCGTCACACCTTTCTGGGGAGGTTCTCATTGCTTGGAAGGCAGCCACAGTTCATCCTTTATTTAAAGTGGGAGATCAAGCTGATCCTAACTGTTATAGGCCTATTTCTATTTTGCCCTGTTTATCAAAAGTGTTGGAAAAACGTGTCAATAATCAACTGACTGGCTTTCTTGATGTCTATAGTATTCTCTCGGGTATGCAATCTGGTTTCCACTCAGGTTATGGATGTGTCACTGCAACCTTAAAGGTCCTCAATGATGTCACCATTGCCCTTGATTCTAAGCAATATTGTGCTGCTATTTTAATTGACTTGGCCAAAGCTTTTGATACGGTAGACCATTCCATTCTTGTGGGCCGGCTAAGGAATATTGGTGTCTGTGAGGGGTCTTTGGCCTGGTTTGCTAACCACCTCTCTCAAAGCGTGCAGTGTATAAAGTCAGAAAATCTGCTGTCTCAGCCACTGCCTGTCACCAACGGAGTACCCCAAGGCTCGATCCTAGGCCCCACGCTCTTTCCAATTTACATCAACAACATAGCTCAGGCAGTAGGAAGCTTTCTCATCCATTTATATGCAAATGATACAGTCTTATACTCAGCTGGCACCTCACCGGATTTTGTGTTAAATGCTCTACAACAAAGCTTTCTTAGTGTCAAACAAGCTTTCTCTACCCTTAACCTTGTTCTGAACACCTCCAAATAAAGGTAATGTAGTTTGGTAAGAAGAATGCCCCTCTTCCCACAGATGTTATTACTACCTCTGAGGGTTTAGAGCCTGAGGTAGTCACCTCATACAAGTACTTGGGAGTGGCTAGACGGTGCACTGTCCTTCTCTCAGCACATATCAAAGCTGCAGGCTAAAGTTAAATCTAGGCTTGGTTTCCTCTATCGTAATCGCTCCTCTTTCACCCCAGCTGCTAAACTAACCCTGATTCAAATGACCATCCTACCCATGCTAGATTATAGAGACATCATTTATAGATCGGCAGGTAAGGGTGCTCTCAAGCGGCTAGATGTTCTTTACCATTCGGCCATCAGATTTGCCACCAATGCTCCTTATAGGACACATCACTGTACTCTATACTCCTCTGTAAACTGGTCATCTCTGTATACCCGTTGCGAGACCCACTGGTTGATGCTTATTTATAAAACCCTCTTAGGCCTCACTATCTGAGATATCTACTGCAGCCCTCATCTTCCACATACAACACCCATTCTGCCAGTCACATTCTGTTAAAGGTCCCCAAAGTGCACACATCCCTGGGTCGCTCCTCTTTTCAGTTCGCTGCAGCTAGCGACTGGAACGAGCTGCAACAAACACTCAAACTGGACAGTTTTATCTCAATCTCTTCCTTCAAAGACTCAATCATGGACACTCTTACTGACAGTTGTGGCTGCTTTGTGTGATGTATTGTTGTCTCTACCTTCTTGCCATTTGTGCTGTTTTCTGTGCCCAATAACGTTTGTACCATGTTTTGTGATGCTACCATGTTGTGTTGCCACCATGTTGTGTTGCTACCGTGCTGTGTTGTCATGTGTTGCTGCCTTGCTGTGTTTTTGTCTTAGGTCTCTCTTTATGTAGTGTTGTCTCTCTTGTTGTGATGTGTGTTTTGTCCTATATTTCTATTGTATTTATTTATTTATTTTAATCCCAGGCCCCCGTCCCCACAGGAGGCCTTTTGCCTTTTGTTTAGGCCGTCATTGTAAATAAGAATTTGTTCTTAACTGACTTGCCTAGTTAAATAAAGGTTAAATAAAAATATATAAAATAAAAACGTTACCAATTAGTTTACGCTGACCAGATGGACAGGGCGCATAAGGTATATGCTCTTATTAGTAGCCTACAGTTGATCAGACTGAAAAATAGTCTCATTTTCACCCCAAAAAGCATGTCAGATTTCTAATGTTTAGGTGTAGCCTCAGCTGGTGCATAACATTTATGTCATGAGTTTTTGCTTGTGTCTGTCCGGAGGGATTATGTGTTGTCATCTTTGCTAAATAAATACCGGAGCCTCCACTGACAGAATGCGCACGTACACACAAACACACACACACACAGACACACACACCCACACATTGTATTTAATCGTCATCGAACAACAGATTTCTTTCAATTATGTGCTTGAAAGACTACCTGATATTGGCGAGGTGTGTATGATCGTACACACAAGTACAATAATCTGTTGTAATTTAAAAGCGCCTCACCTTGCAGCAGAATAAGGAACGAACAACCATAAAATGTCTGATGTTTAGGCCTCCGGGGGTGGCGCAGCGGGCTAAGGCACTGCATCGCAGTGCTTGAGGCATCACTACAGACCCAGGTTAGATCCCAGGCTGTGTCATAACCGGCCGTGACCGGGAGTCTCATAGGGTGGCGTCCGGGTTAGGGGAGGGTTTGGCCGGGAGGCCTTTTCTTGGCTGGCTTCCGGGTTAAGCGGGTGAGTGTTAAGGAGCATAGTTTGGCGAGTCATGTTTCGGAGGACGCATGACTCGACCTCCACCTCTCCCAAGCCCTTTGCGGAGTTGCAACGATGAGACAAGATCGTAATTGGATTGAAGAAATAGTAAAATAGTAAAATACAAAAAATATATATATTGATGTTTACACACACAAAACAGAAATGACTGAAAGCATATGACTATATGCAGGGGTGCAACTTTGGTTTTAGAAGTGGGGGGGACATAATTATTATTATTTTATTTTTTTGTCCAGTCGGATAAACACTGCAAACAGCCTATCCGACCGCTCGGAGGCGTTTGCATGGTCCTGAAGCACGCTGTTGCCTCGCTTTGTAGCACATTCCAATGATAAAACTGGGGTGGACAAAAATGCAATGCCCCCCCCGTTCCCAGTGAAAGTTGCGCCCCTGTGTATATGACAAAATAAACATGTTTGACTCATATGTACTCAATATGCCTTTACAACATAAACTCAGTTATCAATATTTACTACATTCCGGAATGCAGTATGGCACGCTCATAGAGAGACTTCTGAGGGAAACTCCCCTGCATCTTAACTCTGTGGTCTTGAGATGTGGCTTGTAGTGTGTCTCCTTTCATCAATCTTCTTCTGTTTTCCATTGTTACTGTTTCATGTAGTTTGTAGTGCGGTAACGTTACTTCATCTCCTGTATCCTTACTGTGAACTCGATGTCTGTCTGTGTAGAGCCCTGTCTGGAGGATTCCATTGCAGTTCGGTGAAAGGCAGCTCATCTCTTAGGTTCTGGTTCGCTCGCCTTGCGCTTTGTATTACTGTCGCCATTTTGTAATCCAGATAGCATTGATAAGGTTACGGATGAAATCCTTCCCTGAGGTTGAAGCTTAGTGTGTATGTGTGCGTGCATTTGAGTGCACGTGCGTGCACACGGCAGCATATTTAAACATGATTTACTGTTTCAATTTTAGTTTCCAACAAAATAGCCAAATTGTCTTTTGCAAATTAAATCCCCAAACCTCGCTTGGCATCAGTGGCCCTATGTGATGTGAGGGAGGGAGGGGGTGTGACAACAGAGGAGGGACAAGAGAAGAGGAAGAAATAAAAGATTATTAATTCATTTTGCAGTGTGTGTGTGTCTGTGTGTGTGTACTCACGGCATAGCTGACATGTTTGTATAGATGTTGACTTTAGACTCTGATGCTTTGCATGTCTTGTTGTCATGTAGACAGACACGGTTGGCAAGTACACCCAATCTAGTATTTAAAAGCCAACACACTCCAAACCTTTCAACTGTCTGTTGTTTTAGTCTACAACCACTGTGTGACTGTGTTAGTCATATTGTACACACAAGGCCATATGAGGCTATGCACAAGGACAGCTCTGACGCCTCATCAAAGATAAAAGGAGAGGTAGAGGGAGAGGGAGACAGAGATTGACAGACAGAGAGAGGCTGAGTGAAATGGCGGAGAGGGAGAAAGAGAGATTGACAGACAGCGAGAGAGAGAGAAAAGAAGAGAGATGGACAGTGTGATGAGCCAGGAAGAGATTGAGAGTGAGTGAGAGAGTACAGTATTTGTATTTATTATGGATGGCAGCAGCTACTCTTCCTGGGGTCCAGCAAAATTAAGTCAGTTATACAACTGAGCCTTCAGGCCCATACTCCACCACTACCACATATTTACAATACAAAATCCATGTGTACGTGTGTGTATAGTGCGTATGTTATTGTGTGTGTATGCATGTGTCTGAGCCTATGTTTGTGTTGCTTCACAGTCCCCGCTGTTCCATACGGTGTATACGAGAGAGAGAGAGAGAGAGAGAGGAGAGAGAGAGAGGAGAGAGAGAGAGAGAGAGTGACCAATGTGACTGATAGAAAACTGAGGAAAAAAGACTGTAGTGATGTAGTGAGCATAGCCTTGCTATTGAGAGGCCGCCATAGGCAGACCTGGCTCTCAAGAGAAGACAGGCTATGTGCCCACTGGCCATAAAATGAGGTGGAAACTGAGCTGCACTTCCTAACCTCCTGCCAAATGTACGATAGCATAAGAGAGACATATTTCCCTCACGTTACATGGACCTAAAAATAGTTGGAAAACAAATCAAATATTGATATACTCCCATATCTGTTATGTGAAATAGCGCTGTGTGCACTCATCACAGCGAAATCCGTGACCTGTTGCTGCAGTAAGAAAACGGCAACCAGTGGAACACAAACACCAAAGTAAATGTATCTGTTTAGTTATTTTCCCTTGCCATTTGTACTTCTACTATGTGCACTTTGTAACAACACTACACATAGTTAATAATATAACATTTCAAACGTCTTTCTCTTTTTAAAACTTTTGTGTGTTTTAACGTTATTTGTTCATCTGCGATTGTTTATTTCACTTGCTTTGGCAATGTAAACATTGCTTCTCATGCCAACAAAGCCCCTTTGACTTGAATTGAAACGAGAGAGACGGAGAGAGAGAGAGAGAGAGAGGGGGAGAGATTGAAGGACAGAGAGAAATGTGTTTAATAAAACAGCTCAGAAATCCCAACCTAAACAGACCCCCTCCCCAGGGGTGAAATAACCCTGGCTACATCCAGTGTTATCCATCCTTGTTTGAGTCAATCTCCTCTACTTACCCTGTATGATTGAATCTCCGCCAACCTTTTATGCTCAGGGCAAAGTTTTCAAAAAGTACAGAGAGCGGCATACCAAGTGCTACAGCCACATACAACTGTGTTCAAGGGAGTTACGTTAATGAACTCATCTTCTTCTGATGTCTTTCCTCTACTTCTTCCAGAAGCTTCAGGTAGAACATGCCATTAGGCACAGATCAGCTTACCCTCCCAAATTGCAACTTTTAACCATTATGGGGGTAAATCACAAAACCAATCTTAGATCAGTATATAGGGGCAACTTTATCCTACTCCTTTTGGAGCTTATATCCTTTTGGAGCTTTTTGTCCTCCCTCCAGCTAGGGGTGTGCCAGTGTGTGGTCATATTGTAGTGTTCAGTGTTTTCCCGTTGTAGCACACATATTGCATTGTTAGAGGATGTCTTTAACCCTGTGTGTGTGTGTGTGTGTGTGTGTGTGTGTGTGTGTGTGTGTGTGTGTGTGTGTGTGTGTGTGTGTGTGTGTGTGTGTGTGTGTGTGTGTGTGGTGTGTGTGTCTACAGGTCACGGTCTATCAGTGGAGCATCCTCCGGTCTCTCCACTAGTCCTCTCAGCAGTCCCAGGGTAAGAGTTTGATTGTCCCGTACCACCCACTAGCCCACCCCGGGGCCCACACTGCACTGCACCAACTCACCTCACCGCTAGCTCTGCTGTGCTGTGGATGTCACCGGAATGCACACACTGCTATTCACTCGCTATGGCCGCTCATAAGGCTATACATAGGGCAGCTCATAGAGGAATCCATGGTAAAACCTCTCTGAAAGACCATCTGACATGAAACCTGGATAATCCTGTCGTAAGAATAGTGTAAAGCTACCAGTCACTATACCCTATGGCAGCTTATGACTAGGGCCCTGTGTTTTGGACAAGCATGTCACATGACCTCGATTTTAACTGTATTTAAAGCTTTTTGTTCAAACACTGTTTTTGTTTTTATGTCAGATGGCCCAGCACCATCATCAGACATTTGCTTTCATTTTTGGTGTAATTCTATTTCTGGAAAAAGTTTAAAATAAAGGTTCAAATCTATCTAATGTGACATGATAGCCCAAAACACAGGCACGAGTTATGACACCTGACATAACGCTGATATGAGGTATTAGTGCGGGTCACAGAATCATTTTAAAATAATTTATACTTCATTAATGGGTTGTATCATTTGTTATACTGTAATATACGGTTGGTTATCATGACCTGTTACGACTGTTGTTATATCATTGTTATGACAGAGCTATGTAGGCTGCATGTCATAGGGCTTCTTGTGATGTATCATTGGATCCATGTGAGGTCTCATAAGGGCTTAAGTTCTGATGAGGGAACCCATCGTTCTTGTTTTCAAGTTCTTAATTCCCCCAACAGCTCACCATTATTATAAATCCCATATGTGGGATTTGGTGTTCAATGACCAGTACTATAAAATAGTAACATAATCCATCAAAGTCATCTTTGATTAGGGAATACATTGGAAAATGCTGCCATGTTATATAAGATGACTGTAAAGGTTAGGGCTACAAATCAACTAAACAGCTCTTAGCTAGCATGCACAGTTCCTCCATTCTTTTCCTAAGGCCATGCATTTTTAAAGCCAGCCCTTAGCGAGGATACAAACATGCAGTCATCACATATTCTGCTTCTTCTTGCGGAACTGTCAGTGTTATGAAGGATTCTGTAAAAGTTTCATAGTTGAGGATATTTCTTTCTGGCAAATATTTATATCTGTCAGCAACCCCAGCAAGGGTTTTGTGCCTAAATGTTACTTTATATTCTTTTTTATGATGAGTGACACTGTAAAGGATTTGGTTCAAATAGGGGTGATGCCATTTTAGTCCTCCTTTTTTAAGTATAAATATTGTGCCGATTATGTAAGGCTACATATTATGTCACACATTGATGGGATCACACCTACTGATGTATATGGAGATTAGGGTTTAGGAGTGTAATTTGACCTTTAAACTTTTTAGTACCCAGACACGCACACACCCACACACATACACACACAGAGACATACACACTCATGCGTTATATTTAATGAGGATCCCTTCACAAAGGCAGTCGTCATAAATGCCTCATAATGCTGCCATATGAGTGACACAACAAAAAGCCATTAAACCTTGCATAAACGTTTAATACATGCCAGTTTTCATAAGCTGTCATAAACTTTCATGTCTTGTCATGAGAGTTGCTATGTCATTCATACCACAGCATTGTGCATGCAGACTGGCTGCTTTCCACCAATCTGGAAGCTAATGCAGTTTAGCTTTGGATGCTGTTTCAGTTGCCGGTTTGGGTTTGGCTTCATGAATGCTTGTAATGTTCAACACTTCTCTCCCCCATGGTGCTGCTGCCTCCTGGTTGGCTGGTTATGCTAATGGCATGTTCTTCTTGTCTTTCTTTCTGCACTCTCATCACTCTCCCTGCCTGTGTGTCACTCGCTCCACCTATCCTCTCCTCCATGTCATTTCTTACTATATTTCTGTTTTTTTCCTGGTGCCTTTTCATTGCAATACACCTTTATTGGGCTGTGGTGTTTTCTATATATGTCCCTTGGCTTCTGGGCGTGGTCTCTCATTGGCTGCCTGCGCTGTCAATCTAACGGTGCATGTCCAATCGCAGCCGGTCCGGCGCTTCTTTATCCCGCCCCAGTCGCCGGACCTCTGTCAGTCGCCCAACTGTAGCCCCACCCATTCCCCAGAGTTCCGCCTTAACCATAACGGGGTAGGGGGGGCCAACCGCGTGCACCCACACCCGCTTCCAAACGCCTACACGCCAAAGATGGGGTCCCCCCTGATGCACCCCCGCACACAGACCCTCCCCGCCAAGCCCAAAGTGTCTGAGAAGCCCCTTCAGACCACCAGGTCCAACCCCCTTCCCAACTCGGCTGACAGCCCAACCACCCCCAAGTCGGAGCCCACCTCCCCCTCCTCACCCCTGGGCAGCCCCCCCTACGTCCCCAACAGCCCGCGGCCACGCCGCCACCCGCCCCTCACCGTGCCCCCCAAGCTCTCCATCCCCCTGTCGCCGGCGCCACCCATGTCCCCCCTCCGCCGACACCGCCTCCACCCTGACCACAACGGTCACAAATCTGTCCCCACCATACAGGTGACTCCCCACCCCTCTCCGCGGGGGAGCCCCCTCCCTACCCCCAAGGGCACTCCGGTGCACACGCCCAAGGAGAGCCCGGCGGGCACCCCTAGCCCCACGCCGCCCCCCAGCCCCTCCATCGGCGGGTTGCCCTGGAGGACGCGTCTCAACTCCATCAAGAATAGCTTCCTGGGCTCGCCGCGCTTCCATCGCAGGAAAATGCAAGGTACTGGACTGGACTGGGGTAGGAGACTTGTGGAGGGGGACGAGAGGTGAGGGAATAAGGCAGAGTTTCCACAAACACTAACAGTGGGTATAGGAAAGGGACCCTTTGGTGGCTCACAGCTACATCCTTCTGGGCTGCGTATATCATCCCCAGCGCAACGACTTGCTGGAACCACCTGGTCAAGGGGTTTGGTCACCATGAGTTTTAAAATCCTACCTGTACACACTTCTGGTGAACAGTAGAACACGTCATACTGTACTGTTAAGAAAGATATTTTACACTCTCCCAGTAGAGTGCTAGCGTTAGCGCTTAGCACAGGGGAATATCTGCATTAATCTCAAGAGGGTTAACAGTAATCGTTCTGTCCTATACGTTGTGATATAATCTTATTAAACCAAGGGGAGGGGTTCTTTATGCGAGTCCCATTCAATTCTATATGATTAGTCATATACATTATAAATCAACGGCTATTCCATTCCGATGAGAGGAGCAAAGATGAAAATAAGGGTTGCTTGTGTTATAAGGAGCGTATAGCTTCAGAGCTTTACCATAGGCGTTATGATGGTTCTCAAAGCGTGCAAGCTCATATATGTAATTGGGGAAAATGTAGTGTGTGTTTTTCTTCTTCTAATGAGTGGTATAACGTTTTAATGCCTGTAGGTAGGTTGTCATGTAATATGTGCTGCTCGGTGATAGATAATTTAAATCCTCCATTACTAAGGGGTGGCAGGTAGCCTAGCGGTTAGAGCGTTTGGGACAGAATCCTAGAGCCAGCAAGGTGGAAAACTGCTGTTCTGCCCTTGAGCAAGGCAATTAACCCCTACAACAATTGCTTCCCAGTTGAATGCATTCAGTTGTGCAACTGGCTAGGTATCACCTTTCCTTTCCCTAACATGATTTCTACAACTTGAAGGGATATTGTCCATCTTATCCAGAATAACCTTTGTAGATAATGGTATTACAATGGTAAAAGACAAACCAATTTATAAACAAGATTAAGGAGGAAAGGATTTTTGACTTACTGTTGTACTTATGCACTATACAGTATTCATGTACATAGTAAGGATCAAGTGATAATTATTATTATTATTTTTTAAATGTCCACACTGGACCCTCTATAGTGCTCTCCGATGTCAATCAAGCGATGTTGCCCATTTGTCTGACCTTTTCACCTTTAAAGGTCCAATACAGATGTTTTTATCTCAATATCAAATCATTTTTGGGTAAGAATTAAGTACATTCTTGTTGGTCTATGTACCTCCTGGTGGTGTCACCAGGTAGGCCAAAACTCCATCCCATCAAAACAGGCTGACATTTCAGGCGGTCTTTTCAAACAGCTCTTACAGTAAAAGGGTAATCATCATCTTCACAATTTCACAGTAGTATTCCAACCTCATAGTGTGCAAATGTATATCGAACACAGAAAAATCACATTTTTGACCGCATTGGGCCTTTAACCTTTCACTTTTGACCTCGTTTTCTGCCTCTCTCCACAGTTCCCACCCAGGAGGACATGTCCAGCCTCACGCCAGACTCTTCACCAGAGTGAGTGACCCAGGAAAACATAAATACAACGTTTGACAAACATTGAGGTAAAGAAAGAAAGTCTGCACACTCTAGTTATGTTCCCAAACCCTGAGAAGGCACTGTGTACCGAAACGTTGTTTGCTATATCCATTAAATGTTTGGGAGCATAACTAGAGTGTGCGACTTTCTTTCTTATTTATAGTTTACTCTCCTATAGTCAGCACCTCTACAGAACATTTTTGGGTGTGCGTCAGCTTATGCCTTTTACTAAACATTTAGAGGTCAAGCGCCATAGGGACCCGTAGGTGGTCTGTAGGTGTTCTTTCGGAGATCTAACGCAGGTCTTCAGGAAAATCCCTGTCTTTAGCCATATGCCAGTTTACCTATTTGCTTATGGCCTTGCCTACACCTAGCGACTTGTTTTTAAAATTATACGAGCAAAAAAGATTCCATTTGATTTGGAATGGCAAGCCAGACAAAATTAAACAGACCTATTTATATAATGAATATGAATTATGAGGGCAGAAATGATTAAATATTAAAGCATTAGACCTAACGCTTCAGTCATACAAAAGATGTACTTAAATCCAAACTGGTTCTTTAGCAGATTAGTAAGAATGTCTCACCCCATGTTCAAGAATGGCCTTTTTCCCTTTATTCTGATTACAACCTCTCACTTTCGGTTATTTGAAAATGAAATATTCTCCAAAATATCGCAATTCTTTTAACAATCCATAGAAAGTTTGTTGCAATTTCAGTTTATTTCACCAGAAAAGAGAATAAATATTATGGTTATACTCAAATATACTAATTGGAAAAAAAAAAAGTATAATCTTTGTAAATGATATCATAAATAGGACTGTTATATCACACATGCAGCTAACAAAAATATTTGGAAATGTCTGCTCTACTCAAAATTACAACCAACTAATTGCAGCATTACTGCAAAAATGGAAGTGGAAGGGGGAAAAAGTAAGGATATGTCTATCAGCCCTGCATTAAAGACCAAAATTGGTTAAAGAAAATTGTGATAAATAAAAAAGTATACCAGTTTAATTTAAGGACCAAAAAATGTGCAGCTGCAGAATAGTTGGGTAGAGATTTTTTATGTACCAATTCCATGGAACATGGTTTATGAACTGATATACAAAACTACACTGGATTCAAAACTTTTTTTCTATTTAAATTATTATACAAAATTCTTACAACCAATAGAATGTTATATACAGTTTCTTTGAAAAGTATTCAGACCCGTTGACTGTTTCCACATTTTGTTACATTACAGCCTTATTCTGAAATGTACGATTTTTTCCCCCTTATCAGTCTACACACAATACCCCATAATGGCAAAGCAAAAAAGGTTTTTTATACATTTTGGCTAATTTATAAAAAATAAAACACTTAAATATCACATTTACATAAGTATTCAGACCCTTCACAGAGTACTTTGTTGAAGCACCTTTGGCAGCGATCACAGCATCGAGTCTTCTTGGGTATGATGTTACAAGCTTGGCACACCTGTATTTGGGGAGTTTTTCCCATTCTCTGCGGATCCTCTCAAGCTCAGGTTGGATGGAGAGCGTTGCTGGACAGCTATTTTCAGGTCTCTTCAGAGATGTTCCATCGGGTTCAAGTCCGGGCTCTGGCTGGGCCACTCAAGGACATTCAGAGACTTGTCCCGAAGCCACTCCTGCGTTGTCTTGGCTGTGTTCTTAGGGTCGTTGTCCTGTTGGAAGGTGAACCTTCGCCCCAGTCTGAAGTCCTGAGTGTTCTGGAGCAGGTTTTCATCAAGGATCTCTGTACTTTAATCCGTTCATCTTTGCCTCGATTCTGACTAGTCTCCCAGTCCCTGCCTCTGAAAAACATCCCCACAGCATGATGCTGCCACCACCATGCTTCACCGTAGGGATGGAGCCAGGTTTACTCCAGACGTGACGCTTGGCATTCAGGCCAAAGAGTTGAAGCTTGATTTCATCAGACGAGAGAATCTTGTTTCTCATGGTCTGAGAGTCTTTAGGTGCCTTTTGGCAAACTCCAAGTGGGCTGTCATGTGCTTTTTACTGAGAAGTGGCTTCCGTCTGGCCACTACCATGTAGGCCTGATTGGTGGAGTGCTGCAGAGATGTACAATGAACAATGGCGCCGACAGAGAGGGCTGCCTCGCTTCTAGTCCTTAGGAAACTTTACAAGCATTTCGCTACACTCGCAATAACATCTGCTAACCATGTGTATGTGACCAATACATTTGATTTTGAGATGGTTGTCCTTCTGGAAGATTCTCCCATCTCCACAGACAAACTCTAGAGCTCTCTCAGAGTGAGCATCAGGCCTTGGTCACCTCCCTGACCAGGGCCCTTCTTCCCCAATTGCTCAGTTTGGCCGGGCGGCCAGATCTAGGAAGAGTCTTGGTGGTTTAAACTTCTTCCTTTTCAGAATTATGGCGGCCACTGTGTTCTTGGGGACCTTCAATGCTCCAGAAATATTTTAATACCCTTCCCCAGATCTGTGCCTTGACACAATCCTGTCTCGGAGCGCTATGGACAATTCCTTCGACCTCATGGCTTTGTTTTTGCTCTGACATGCACTGTCAACTGTGGGACCTTATATAGATAGGTGAGTGTCTTTCCAAATCATGTCCAATCAGTTGAATTTACCAGTGGACTCCAATCAAGTTGTAGAAACATCTCAAAGATGATCAATAGAAACATGATGCACCTGAGCTCAATTTCGAGTCTCATAACAAAGTGTCTGAATACTTATGTAAATAAGGTATTTCTGTTTTTATTTGTAATAAATTTGCAAACATTTCTAAAAACCTGTTTTCACTTTGTCATTATGGGGTATTTTGTGTAGATTGCTAAGGATTTAGCAATTGCTAAGCTTGTTTTTGGTCGCAATCTGTATAAACTATTAGAATAGAAAGGTTCAGAACTTTTTTGAAACATCACAGCACAGTTGAAAAATATATGGCAAATAGAAATCAAAACTGGATAGTGTTCAGAGATAGATGGGAGGGGTTGAGTAGAGCTGAATGATGGGACAAAAAACAAACAAAAGATAACTATTGTAAAATATACTGTGTCGGTAAAATGTATATAATATGTATAAGCTGAAAGTAGAAGCCTAAGTGTTGTTGTCCATTAGTTTACTCAAATTAGCTGAGGGGTGGTATGGTTAGTGGAAAATATTAAAGGAAAATATATACAAATATATATATATATTATATATATATTTACAAAAATGATATATAGGGGATTGAAAATGATGCAGACAATTACGTTGATGGAAGCCACAATCTATCTGCAATATTAAAACTGATCCACCCCTTAAAAAATAAGGAAAAAAATTGGTCTCAGGCAAGGTCACTAGTGATTGTGATTCACTGATGTTTGCCCGTTAAGCTAATGTCTGGAGACATTAGTTCAGGAAGCTGCAGGTCTCAGGCAAGGAGATTCGTCACTTGATTGTGGGTCACTGAACCACCTCTGTTACATGCATGTGCATGAAAGTCAACTCATTCTACCTTTGGTGTTTTTGCCACTGGGAGAGTGACTATGTAAGCTACAGGCAGTAGGGATTCTGCCCAAGAGTCCTGTGTGAACAATCCCCACAATTATGCAGATTGGACTCTCCTTCCTGTTGATTGGGCTATTTTTAGGGAATTGTTCCGCATGAATATTTTAGTGGTTTTCTTCCAGTTTGCTTCACAGACAGAGAGAGACACAGCTAGAGTCAGGTTGGATAGTTGGAGATGAGGCAGAAATGAGGAAGGGGCCTTGAGGTAGGTTCGTAGCAAAGGTAGTCAGGATGATGTCATTGCTATTGGGGACCAATATGAGGCTATTTGGACAAGCAGAGGGAGGAAGAGGGCTTACAGAACATGCACAAGGGTTGAAGTTAGATGATAGAGGGAGGTAGAAACAGAATAGCCTGGTTCAGATATGAATGTGCTTTAACCAACTCCTCTGACTATAATTGTCATGGCATACATTATAGTCACCAGTTGGTTGAAATACACATCTGGACCAGGCTAGGAGGAACAAAGTGATTTTAGATTAGAAGAACATTGAATTTAACACTACTCCCTTAAACAGTTTCTGTTCATTACCCTTAAAGATCAGACAAAGCATGGTACATGTTGCAATATGCAAATGAGTGTGGCACTATGTTAATTGTCCTCTCGACATGATGCATTAGTCTTCTCTCCAGCAGCTACTAAATTAAGTGAGTGTGTGTCCTTCTAGATTGCTGACATGTATGTGTCTGTGAGAATGCACAATTTTTTCTCCCTCCCTGCAGGCTTGCCAAGAAGTCATGGTTTGGTAACTTCATCAACCTGGAGAAAGAGGAGCAGATCTTTGTGGTGATCAGAGACAAGCCTCTCAGCTCCATCAAAGCAGACATCGTTCACGCCTTCCTCTCTGTAAGAGCTCCTCACCACTCCTTTTTGCTCCTCACCGCTCCGCTTTCTCTCCCTCTCCATCTACTGTATGTGTATATCTCCTCTCTCTCTCTTGCTCCCTCCTTTGTCACCCCCCTACTTATGATCAAATAAAATTGTATTTGTCACATGCGCCGAATACAACAGGTGTAGACCTTACAGTGAAATGCTTACTTACAAGCCCTTAACCAACAATGATTAAGTTTTAAGAAAAATAAGTGTTTAGTAAAAAATAGATAAGTAAAAATTTGAAAATAAAAGTAACAAATAATTAAACGGCAGCAGTGAAATTTCAATACCGAGGCTATATACAGGTGGTACCGGTACAGAGTCAATGTGTACATGTAGGTAGAGTTAAAGTGACTACGCATAGATAATGAATAGAGAGTAGCAGCAGCGTAAAAGAGGGGTCTGGGTAGCCCTTTGATTAGCTGTTCAGGAGTCTTATGACTTAGAGGTAGAAGCTGTTAAGAAGCCTTTTGGACTTAGACTTGCTGCTCTGGTACCGCTTGCCGTGCAGTAGCAGAGAGAACAGTCTATGACTAGGGTGGCTAGAGTCTTTGACAATTTTTAGGGCCTTCCTCTGACATCGCCTGGTATAGAGGTCCTGGATGGCAGGAAGCTTGGCCCAAGTGATGTACTGGGCCGTGCGCCTTGCGGTTGGAGGCTGAGCAGGCAGTGATGCAACCGGTCAGAGGGTGCAACCGATGTTGCAGCTGTAGAACCTTTTTAGGATCTGAGGACCCATGCTGAATCTCTTCATTCTCCTGAGGGGGAATAGGCTTTGTCGTGCCCTCTTCACGACTGTCTTAGTGTGTTTGGACCATGATAGTTTTTTGGTGATGTAGACACCAAGGAACTTGAAGCTCTCAAACTGCTCCACTACAGCCCCATCATTGAGAATTGGGGCGTGCTCAGTCCTCCTATTCCTGCAGTCCACAATCCTCTCCTTTGTCTTTGATCACGTTGAGGGAGAGGTTGTTGTCCTGGCACCACACGGCCAGGTCTCTGACCTCCTCCCTATAGGCTGTCTCATCGTTGTCGGTGATCAGGCCTACCACTGTTGTGTCATCGGCAAACTTGATGATGGTGTTGGAGTCGTGCCTGGCCACGTAGTCATAAGTAAACAGGGAGTACAGGAGGGGACTGAGCATGCACCTCTGAGGTTCCTCTGTGTTGAGGATCAGCATGGCGGATGTGTTGCTACCTACCCTTACCACCTGGAACTGGATCAGGAAGTCCACGATAAAGTTGCAGAGGGAGGTCTTTAGTCCCAGGGTCCATAGCTTAGTGATTAGCTTTGAGGGCACTACGGTGTTGAATGCTGAGCTGTAGTCAATGAATAGCATTCTCGCATAGGTGTTCCTTTTGTCCAGGTGGGAAAGGGCAGTGTTAAGTGCAACAGAGATTGTGTCATCTGTGGGTCTGTTGGGGCGGTATGTAAATTGGAGTGGGTCTAGGGTTTCTTGGATAATGGTGTTGATGTCAGCCATGACCAACCTTTCAATGCACTTAATGGCTACAGACGTGAGTGCTATGGGTCTGTAGTCATTTAGGCAGGTTACCTTAGTGTTCTTGGGCACAGGGACTATGGTGGTCTCCTTGAAACATGTTGGTATTACAGTCTCAGTCAGGGACAGGTTGAAAATGTCAGTGAAGACATTTGCCAGTTGGTCAGTGCATGCTCGCAGTACACGTCCTGGTAATCCGTCTGGCCCTGCGGCCTTGTGAATGTTGCCCTATTTAAAGGCCTTACTCACATTGGCTACGGAGAGCATGAGCACATAGTCCAGAACAGCTGATGCTCTCATGCATGTTTCAGTGTTACTTGCCTCGAAGCGAGCATAGAAGTAATTTAGCTCGTCTGGTAGGCTCGTGTCACTGGGCTACTCTCGGCTTTGCTTCCCTTTGTAGTCTGTAATAGTTTGCAAGCCCTGCCCCATCGACGAGCGTCGGAACCGGTGTAGTACAATTCAATCTTAGTCCTGTATTGATGCTTTGCCTGTTTGCTGGTTCGTCGGAGGGAACAGCTGGATTTCTTATACTCTTCTAGGTTAGAGTCCCGCTCCTTGAAAGCGGCAGCTCTACCTTTTAGCTCAGTGCGAATGTTGCCTGTAATCCATGGCTTCTGGTTGGGGTATGTACGTACGGACACTGTGGGGACGACTTCATCGATACACTTATTGATGAAGCCAGTGACTGGTGTGGTGTACTCCTCAATGCCATCGGAAGAATCCTGGGACATATTCCAGTCTGTGCTAGCAAAACAGTCCTGTAGCTTAGCATCTGCTTCATCTGACCACTTTCTTATTGACCGAGTCACTGTTGCTTCCTGCTTTAGTTTTTGCTTGTAAGCAGGAATCAGGAGTATAGAATTATGGTCAAATTTGCCAAATGGAGGGTGAGGGAGAGCTTTGTCGCGTCTCTGTGTGTGGAGTAAATGTGATCTAGAGTTTTTTTCCCTCTGGTTGCACATTTAACATTCTGGTAGAAATGAGGTAAAATGGATTTAAGTTTCCCTGCATTAAAGTCCCCGGCCACTAGGAGCGTCGCCTCTGGATGAGCATTTTCCTGTTTGCTTATTGCTGTAGACAGCTCATTGAGTGAGGTCTTAGTGCCAGCATCGGTTTGTGGTGGTAAATAGACAGCTACAAAGAATATAGATGAAAACTCTCTTGGTATATAGTGTTGTCTACAGCTTATCATGAGATACTCTACCGCAGGTGAGCAAAACTTAGAGACTTCCTTAGATTTCGTGCACCAGCTGTTGTTTACAAATATACACAGACCCCCAGCCCTTGTCTTACCAGAAGCCGCTGTTCTATCCTGCAGAGAAAAAGCATAAAACCCGCCAGCTGTATGTTATTCATGTCGTCGTTCAGCCATGACTCAGTGAAACATAAAATATTACAGTTTTTAATATCCCGTTGGTAGGATATACGTGATTGTAGTTTGTCTATTTTATATCCCATTGCTGGTACATTGGCTAATAGGACCGATGGTAAAGGGAGATTACCCGCTCGCCGTCGGATCCTTACAAGGAACACAGAACTTCGCCCCCAATATCTCTGTCTCTTTCTCTAGAGAATGACAGGGATGAGGGCCTTGTCGGGCATCTGAAGTAAATTCTTCCCATCCGATTCGTTATAGAAAAATTCCTCCAGTACGGGCTGAGTAATCACTGTCCTGATATCTAGAAGCTCTTTTCAGTCATAAGACACAGTGGTAGAAACATTATGTACAAAATAAGTTTGAAATCACGTGAAAAAACGCACACAACAGCACAATTGGTTAGGGGATCGTGAAACAGCAGCCATCTCCTCCGGCGCCATGATACTATTTGACTTGTTATTGTATGGAATTATATATACAAAATCCTGGTCTTCAAACATTGAAATCATTATTAGAACTAGCACACAAAGTGATGGCTATGTTTATTGGTTTGTCCATGAGGTGAAGTGGATAAATTCACTATTTAGCAACTGTGATTTATCTTTCGATTTAGAGCAACTTTTAGACAGTGCTACTGCCTGCATTTCCCTCTGCTGCTTTCCCAGTGAAGGTCAGTGTTATTGTGTAATCAGTGAACAGCAGCCTGCTTTTTGTAGTCTGCATATGATTGGTGCACAGCAGTCTGATTTCTGACATTAAAGAGAGCCAAGGAAAGGACTTGATTGAGTCTTCTTAAGTTTTTCTTGGCCACGCTGTGCATAGCTGTGTCATTATAATGGTACATCACAGCGTCAAAACAGTCACGACAACGGATGGAAACTGACTTTGACACTGACACTGTCATGACACAACCATCATCACACTACAGTAGTTGACTTGCATTAACCCTACACCTTGCCAATTATCTAACCTCTGTAATATTTCCCAGCAGGTTTGTTTTCTTGTATTTTCAAAGGCACCCTAGTCTCTGTAGCCCAACACTGTGTTGTTGCTGTGTGACCCGCTGTCATTTGTAATTGACTCAGAGTCTGATGGTCCCTAACAGCGCTGTGCTGTAGTGTAACAGATCCAGTGTTGTCTCTTCCTGTCTTGTCTTGTCTTGTCTTGTCTCTCTTTGTCTCGCCTCTTCTCTGTATTTTAGCTCATATACAGTGGTTTGCGAAAGTATTCATGCCTTACGACCTGGAATTAAAATATATTTTTGGGGGGGTTTGTATCGTTTGATTTACACAACATGCCTACCACTTTGAAGATGCAAATATTTTTTTATTGTGAAAGAAACAAGAAATAAGACAAAAAAACAGAAAACTTGAGCGTGCATAACTATTCACCCCCCCAAAGTCAATACTTTGTAGATTCACCTTTTGCAGCAATTACAGCTGCAAGTCTCTTGGGGTATGTCTTTATAAGATTGGAACATCTTGCCACTGGGATTTTTGCCCATTCTTCCAAGGCAAAACTGCTCCAGCTCCTTCAAATTGGATGGGTTCCGTGGGTGTACAGCAATCTTTAAGTCATACCACAGATTCTCAATTGGATTGAGGTCTGGGCTTTGACTAGGCCATTCCAAGAAATGTAAATGTTTCCCCTTAAACCACGTGAGTGTTGCTTTAGCAGTATGCTTAGGGTCATTGTCCTGCTGGAAGGTGAACCTCCGTCCCAGTCTCAAATCTCTGGAAGACTGAAACAGGTTTCCCTCAAGAATTTCCCTGTATTTAACGCAATCCATCATTCCTTAAATTCTGACCAGTTTCCCAGTCCCTGTCATCTGCTTCACTGTGGGGATGGCGTTCTCGGGGTGATGAGAGGTGTTGGGTTTGCGCCAGACATAGCGTTTTCCTTGATGGCCAAAAAGCTCAATTCTATTCTCATCTGACCAGAGTACCTTCTTCCATATGTTTGGGGAGTCTCCCACATGCCTTTTGGCGAACACCAAATGTGTTTGCTTATTCTTTTCTTTAAGCAATGGCTTTTTTTCTGGCCACTCTTCCGTAAAGCCCAGCTCTGTGGAGTGTACGGCTTAAAGTGGTCCTATGTACTGATACTCCAATCTCCGCTATGGAGCTTTGCAGCTCCTTCAGGCTTATCTTTGGTCTCTTTGTTGCCTCTCTGATTAATGCCCTTCTTGGCTGGTCCGTGAGTTTTGGTGGGTGGCTCTCTCTTGGCAGGTTTGTTGTGGTGCCATATTCTTTCCATTTTTTAATAAGGGATTTGATGGTGCTCCGTGGGATGTTAAAAGTTTCTGATATATTTTTTAGTGGTGCTGCAGACTCTGGGGCCTTTCAGAACAGGTGTATATATACTGAGATCATGTGACAGATCATGTGACACTTAGATTGCACACAAGTGGACTTTATTTAACGAATTATGTGACTTCTGAAGGTATTTGGTTGCACCAGATCTTATTTAGGGGCTTCATAGCAAAGGGGGTGAATACACATGCACGCACCACTTTTCATATTTTTTAAATATTTTTTAAACAAGTTATATATATTTTTTCACTTCACCAATTTGGACAATTTTGTGTATGTCCGTTGCATGAAATCCAAATAAAAATCAATTTAAATGACAGGTTGTAATACAACAAAATAGGAAAAATGCCAAGGGGGATGAGTACTTTTGCAAGGCACTGTACATATCCTTTTTCTCACTAGTCACACATGGTCTCTGTATTGAAACGGATTGTTTTCTCTCTTTTTTCCTGTGCTCTCTCTTTGTTTTTGCTCTCTCTTTCCCACCCTCCACCTCCCTTTCCCATCTCTCTCCCTCTGCTTCCCTACCTCCTGCTTCCCACCTTCCCCCCCTCTCCCTCCCTTCTCTCTCTTATATAGATCCCCAGTCTGAGCCACAGTGTGATCAGTCAGACAAGTTTCCGGGCAGAGTATAAGTCTACAGCCGGCCCTACAGTGTTTCAGAAGCCGGTCAAGTTCCAGGTGGACATCACCTATACGGAGAGCACCGCCGCCACCAAAGAGAACGGCATCTATTCGGTCACCTTCACCCTGCTCTCAGGTAACACACACAGAAAGGCAGGCAGTTAGGCAGGCACATGCGTGCACACACACACACATTAACATACACACACAAACACTGTATACACACAGACACTTCCTGAATATGTACACACATGTACAAGCACATACACAAGCTGATGCAAGCAACATTACACAGAAGCCTGGTGAGAAGGAGGACAGAGAAACAGAGACCTTTTCCCACCATAATCACACTGCACTTTAGTCCCTGCTGAGTCTCAAAGGACAACCTCTGGCCAATGACACTGGAGCATCATCTCCAGCAAAATATTCTGTGTCGTCTCTGCAGTTTGTCTGGTTATTCCCATGTGGATAATTTATGTTAAATTGATGTTGAACAGACTCTCATTTAATTCAGCTGAATTCCTTTGAGATTTACATGTGCTTGAATGAAAATTGAAGCTTCATTGAGGCTATTGTGAGAAAAATATAATGGAAATGATGTCATTGTTTCCATAACATTGACACTCTTTGCATCCTACTGGTGTGACATTGTGTGTTTCAACACCACAAGCTTATTTTCTGTCAATTATTCTGGTTATTTTCAAGAGTATTTCTTATTTTTCAGTCAATCAACTTCTAGGACTGTTTTTCTCTGTTTCTCTCTGTTTCTCTCTATTTCTCTCTCACTCCCTTCCTCCACCTCCTCTCTGCCTCCCTCTCTATCTCTCTCCTCATACTCTCTCTCTCCTCCTCACTCTCTACATCCCTAATTTTTCTCTCTGTCTCTCCCCCTCTCTCACCAGGTCCCAGCCGCCGTTTCAAGCGTGTTGTTGAGACCATTCAGGCTCAACTGATGAGCTCACATGACCAGCCCGGGGTCCAGCAGATCTCTGGTAAGTAGAGACCCTCTCCTCTCCCCCTCCACCCCTCCACTACCCCCCCCCTCACTCCCCCTCTCTCGGCATCCCCGTAGCTCACGGCAATGCCACAGTCACAGCGCGGCTCGACTCACACGCTTTGACACGAGGCATCTCCACATGCATGGCCCACACCATGGCAGATGCACCCGGCACCAACAAAGCAACAGCGTTGGTATCCTCGAGACATCACACTCTCTCCTGACTTTCTTGCATTCACACCAGGGCTCAGTCATGACCTACACACACAGAATTGAATTTGACAACGTTTTCTGATAACTTTTTACACTTTCCAACCAGCTCTCGGTTAAGAGGTTTTTTTATTGAACTTGTGTCCAGTGTAACCTTCCCATATAGATAATAAGGACCAACATGATGTAACACTTCAAAACTATCCCCCTCACATTAGCTCAGTACATGTATGTATTATATAGTTTGATATTCTTGGATGAAGATGGGTTGAACAGGGAGGAATGGAAGAAAAGAAAGACAGAGTCACGTTCTGTTCTTCACTTGTCCTTGTTGTTTTTTTTATGTGCCTGTATTGTATTAACTTGGGGTTTCTTCACTTGATAACAGCACCCACTGCTGGTGAGACATGGTATTACATACATTACATAGCACATACTATAGAATATAATAATGCTAGAGCCATCTTCTTTACTCCTGCGCCCACAGTATGAGTGTGTGCAGGCTAATGTGTGGGTCCTAGTCTAGTGTTTTAACACCCGACTCAAATAATCAACTCATCATCAAATCCTTGGGGAAGTACAGGTGTGTTAAAGGGGCATTTCTAAAATGTTAAACTTCATATTCATCATCTCCAGCACCACCCCAACATCAACATACATGAAAATTACGTGTTTCTATGTTTTGTAGTAAAAAAAAAGATAGAGGAAGATAAGTGTTTCCAATTAAATCATCGGTGTGCATTTTAACATTTTAACCATTTATGAGTAGGCATTTTCTACTAATTGTCTACTAATTGGTTGATGGTGTCATTTGTGATGGCATGTTTTACTGCAAAACATAGAGACATGACATTTTCACATATGTTGGGGGGGGGGGGGGGCTGAAGATAATGAATATGGAGTTGGATTTTTTAATTGTTTTCCCTTTAATGCTAGCAAGCTGGCCTGACACACACACACACACACACACACACACACACACACACACACACACACACACACACACACACACACACACACCACACACACACACACACACACACACACACACCCCTACCTACTTCTTGGACCAGGAGTGAATAACACTGGTTTGACCACTCTCTAGTTCACACATTTAGCACATGTACCAGCTAGCAGTCTTAGCACTTTGAATGCCTGGGACTCACCCTGTCACAAATGGGAACTGTTATCAGGCATTGTATGCAACACCCCAACCACTTTCTCCATCAATAACTCATCCCCATCCCTCTTTAAATTGTTCACTGTATGCAACACCACAACCACTTTCTCCATCAATAACTCATCCCCACCCCTCTTTAAAATGTTCACTATTGCTTTCACTCTCTTTTTCTTTTCTTTCTTTCTTTCTTTCTTTCTTTCTTTCTTTCTTTCTTTCTTTCTTTCTTTCTTTCTCGTTCTTTCAGTTTTTCTGTTTTCTTTGTCATCTGTCCATGTCTTTGTCCCTTTTTCAGGTTTGGGGTCAAAGGTTTTACCATATTCCAGGGAATTCATTGAAATTCAATTAATTAATTGAAAAAACAATTTCAAATAGTGGTTGATTTCCAATTAATTAACTGAAATTCAGTTGTTTTCCAGAATTAGTTGAGCTAGAATTGACCACAACCCTCTAGCCCTGTATTTTCTTTCCCTTTTCTATCCATCTCTATCTCCTTCTTTTCCTCTCACCCTCTTTCACCTGTCAGTCCATCCCAGCCTGCTTTTGGTCATCATCCACAGCTTCGATCTAACTGCACTTGTCAGAGAATCACTAAAATAACTGAATGACTGGTCTGGCATGCTGCGTGGAATGCAAGGGTTTCAACCAGAGCCATAGACATTCTACACAGAGTCTGGAAACTGATCATCTATGTCGGCTCCAAATATTCCATGCATGTGATGGTCTTGGACTTTTTGGTGCCAATATGGCTGCCTGGGTAATTCTAAAACTGAAAATGAGTTTGCCTAACTCTGTGTGTCTATGGCTCTGGGTCGGATTCATGCACTGAATGCCAGGTATCACACACTGATACTGAACAGTGTGTGCCACGTATAACAACACACTGAGGGCATGTGTTTTATCCAAAAACCTATTTGACCATCCACAACCTTTACTAATATTAAATCAACCTCTAGTCTAATATTTGAAACAGATCTGTGCAATCTGTTTGCACTCACTCCTTCAGTGTCCGAGACCAGAGGGGACTACATGCGGTGCCAAGTTTTAAGAGTACTATTAGCTACTACAGATGCCACTCATACTGTATGAATTCTGACTTCATTTGTACGTGTGAATATTTCATGGGGAAAAGGATGGCTGGTGTGTGTATGTGTGCGTGCGTGCGTGGAAACGTGTGCGTGCATGTATGTGTTTGCGCAAATACATTTTCTCGTCCTTTTGTACTTTGAGTGCCCCCCCCCGTTCCAAGTAGAATATTTCTAATCTCCCATTAGCTTTCACCCTACCCAGCTAATTTACCTCACAGATAAGAGATCGATCGAGAACGAGAAAGAGTTACATACAGAGAGTCAGAGACCAATCTAGAGAGACAGACTGACAGATGGGTAGAGACAGAGAGAAACAGAACGTCTGAAGAGAAGCAATGGAGGTAGACACCCACCCTCCCCCTTTGAAATGCACGGACTTTAAACATCCATGCAAAGTAAGAATAAGACTTTCCATTTGATGGGTTTTGATTCCAAAACGCAATATATACCTTTTCTGAAATGTTGGTGAATTGACATTAATTATAACACATCTTGTGAAAGAGAGATACCTGTTATTTTTATTTTACCATGCCATGGGCTAGTGAAAAAAATACATTATTTTGTTGAAAATATTGCAAGGTAATTTTATTTAAGAGAATTTATTTATTTTTAGACAAATAATCATGTTTTGTGGCAAAACGCTATATATCCACCCCAAAACACAGAACTCCAATAGAAAAAGTATTCTGATTTGGGTTTTAAACACTTATATTCGGAAAGTATTCAGACCCCTTGACTTTTTCCACATTTTGTTATGTTACAGCCTTATTCTAAAATTGATTAAATCGTTTTTTCCCCCCTCATTAATATACACACAATACCCCATAATGACAAAGAAAAACGGTTTTTAGAAATGTTAGCAAATCTGCACATTTACATAAGTATTCAAACCCGTTACTCAGTACTTTGTTGAAGCGCTTTTGGCAGCAATTACAGCCTCGAGTCTTCTTGGGTATGACACTACACAACACGACTCAGGATAAGACCCAGATGCAGACACAGGAGACAGACAGTTTGAATCTCAGATGTTTATTACAAAACAGGTTGCAGGCAAATGGCTGGGAACGGACCTGGTTCTGTATTTTTATTTATTTATTTTTATTTCACCTTTATTTAACCAGGTAGGCAAGTTGAGAACAAGTTCTCATTTACAATTGCGACCTGGCCAAGATAAAGCAAAGCAGTTCGACAACATACAAAAACACAGAGTTACACATGGAGCAAAACAACATACAATCAATGATACAGTAGACAAAAATGAGACTATATACAATGTGAGCAAATGATGTGAGATAAGGGAGGTAAAGGCAAAAAAAGGCCATGGTGGCAAAGTAAATAAAGTATAGCAAGTAAAACACTGGAATGGTAGAATTATAATTTGAAGAAAGTTCAAAGTTAATAAAAATAATATGGTGCAAAGGAGCAAAATAATAAATAAAATAAATGAATACAGTAGGGGAAGAGGTAGTAGTTTGGGCTAAATTATAGATGGGCTATGTACAGGTGCAGTGATCTGGGAGCTGCTCTGATAGCTGGTGCTTAAAGCTAGTGAGGGAGATAAGTGTTTCCAGTTTCAGAGATTTTTGTAGTTCGTTCCAGTCATTGGCAGCAGAGAACTGGAAGGAGAGACGACCAAAGGAGGAGTTGGCTTTAGGGGTGACCAGAGAGATATACCTGCTGGAGTGCGTGCTACAGGTGAGTGCTGCTATGGTGACCAGTGAGCGGAGATAAGAGGGGACTTTACCTAGCAGGGTCTTGTAGATGACCTGGAGCCAATGTGTTTGGCAACGATTATGAAGCGAAGGCCAGCCAACGAGAGCGTACAGGTCGCAGTGGTGGGTAGTATATGGGGCTTTGGTGACAAAACGGATGGCACTGTGATAGACTGCATCCAGCTTGTTGAGTAGGGTATTGGAGGCTATTTTGTAAATGACATCGCCGAAGTCGAGGATTGGTAGGATGGTCAGTTTTACGAGGGTATGTTTGGCAGCATGAGTGAAGGATGCTTTGTTGCGAAATAGGAAGCCAATTCTAGATTTAACTTTGGATTGGAGATGATTGATGTGAGTCTGGAAGGAGAGTTTACAGTCTAACCAGACACCTAGGTATTTGTAGTTGTCCACAAATTCTAAGTCAGAACCATCCAGAGAAGTGATGCTGGACAGGCGGGCAGGTGCGGGCAGCAATCGGTTGAAGAGCATGCATTTAGTTTTACTTGTATTTAGGAGCAGTTGGAGACCACGGAAGGAGAGTTGTATGGCATTGAAGCTCGTCTGGAGGGTTGTTAACACAGTGTCCAAAGAAGGGCCAGAAGGGCCATACCCCAGATGAGTGCAGCCGCTAGACAAGAGGTAGGGAGGATGGTCTCGGGGTACGACGGTGTAGCAGCAGGGCTATAGAGATGTGAGAGCGCATCCGGTTTCACATTCTTGGACCCTGGGCGGTAGGAGATGGTAAAGTTGAACAGAGCGAATAGCAGGGCCCCTCGAGCTTGCCTATAGTTGAGGCACTTGGCGGTGCGGAGATATTCCAGGTTCTTGTGATCAGTCCACACAACGAATGGATGTTCTGCCCCTTCTAACCAGTGCCTCCACTCCCCCAACGCCATCTTCACCGCGAGTAGTTCTCGATTTCCCACGTCATAGTTCCTCTCAGCGGAATTGAGACGATGGGAGAGGAAAGTGCAGGGATGCAGCTTTTGGTCCTGTACAGAATGCTGGGACAGGATGGCCCCCACTCCGATGTCCGAGGCATCAACCTCCACCATGAACTGACGGGATGGGTCCGGATGGATTAGGATGGGGGCTGTGGTAAAATGGTGCTTCAGATCCAGAAACGCCCGGTCAGCAGCTGGGGATCATACGAACAGAACTTTGAGAGAGATGAGTGCAGAGAGGGGGGAAGCCAGGGTGCTGTAACCCCGGATGAAACAGAGTTAGAAATGAGCAAACCCCAGGAAGCGTTGCAGCTGCATTGTGGATCTGGGTTGAGGCCAATCCACCACTGCTCTCACCTTGCCAGGATCCATTTGCATGTTACCTGCAGCAATGATGTATCCTAGGAAGGAGATGGTGTAGTGATGGAGTTTGCATTTCTCAGCTTTAACAAAACCCTGGTTCTCCAGAAGACGCTGGAGGACTTGTCGGACGTGGAGGACATGTTCTTGAGCTGAGCGGGATAAAAACTAGTATGTCATCAACATAGACGAACAGGAACTGGTTCAACATGTCACAGAGAACATCATTAACCTGGGCCTGGAACACTGCAGGGGCGTTGGTCAGTCCGAATGGCATCATCAGGTATTCGTAGTACCCGCTAGCCGTGTTAAAGGCTGTTTTCCACTCGTCTACTTCCCGTATCCGCACCAGATAGTAGGCGTTTCGAAGGTCCAACTTAGAGAAAACGCAGCCCCCTGGAGAGGCTCGAAAGCCAAGGTGAAGAGTGGTAGCGGGTAACGGTTTTTAACCGTGATGTCATTCAGGCCCCGGTAGTCGATACACGGGCGGGGGGAGGCAGAAGGACAGATACACGCTGCAGCCAGGGAGTCCTCAATGTACCTTTCCATCGCCTTGGTCTCCGGACCCGACAGGGAATAAAGCTGCCCCCGAGGTGGTGTAGTACCCAGGAGAAGGTCGATAGCGTGGTCGTAGGGCCTTTGCGGAGGAAATGATGTGGCACGGGCCTTGTTTAAAACCTCCCGGAGGTACTGGTACTCCGCGGGAACGGCGGAGAGGTCCGAGGCTTCTCCCAAGCCTGCCGGTAGATGTCCCGGGGCAGGCTGCGCTGGCTTCAGGCAATGAGTATGGCAGAACAGGCTCCGAACCTTGATAGAATCAACAGTCCAGTCGATAAGCAGATTGTGCCTCTGGAGCCATGAAAACCCCAAAACCACAGGTACCTGAGGAGACTAGATGATCAGAAATTGCATAGACTCACTGTGGTTACCTGACACTCACAGGACCGTATTATGGGTGACTTTACCAATAGAGCGCCCATCCAGCGCTCTGACGTCTGTGGGAACGGAGAGGGGTTGAGTGGGGATTCCCAGCTCTGACACCAGGGTAGTGTCCACAAAACTCTCGACGGCCCCAGAGTCAATGAGTACCCGGAGAGATTTAGACCGGTCACCACACAGCAGGATGGCATGGAGAGGGGTACGATTAATGGGAGATTGGACATTCTCTGTATGGCCCACCAGCATACTCGTACCTACTGATGAGCCTGATCTTTTAATGGACAGGTAGAAATGTAATGATGTAGTCCCACAATACAGACAGCTTTTGACGTTCAGTCTGCGTAAACGTTATGCAGGATACACTCTGAACTCTGGAGTTCTGTCAGAGTGACCATTGGGTTCTTGGTCACCTCCCTGACCAAGGCCCTTCTCCCCCGATTGCTCAGTTTGGCCGGGCGGCCAGCTCTAGGAAGAGTCTTGGTGGTTCCAAACTTCTTCCATTTAAGAATGATGGAGGACACTGTGTTCTTGGGGACCTTCAATGAGGCAGAAATGTTTTGGTACCCTTCCCCAGATCTGTGCCTCGACACAATCCTGTCTCGGAGCTCTATGGACAATTCCTTTGACCTCATGGCTTGGTTTTTGCTCTGACATGCACTTTGAACTTTGGGACCTTATATAGACAGGTGTGTGCCTTTCCAAATCATGTCCAATCAATTGAATTTACCACAGGTGGACTCCAATCAAGTTGTAGAAACATCTCAAGGATGATCAATGAAAACAGGATGCACCTGAGCTCAATTTCGAGTCTCATAGCAAAGGGTCTGTAAATATGTAAATAAGGTATTTCTGTTTTTTATTTTTAATACATTTGCAAAAATGTCTGAACCCGTTTTCGCTTTGTCATTATGGGGTATTGTGTGTAGATTGATGAGGGAACAATGTATTTAATACATTTTAGAATAAGGCTGTAATGTAACAAAATGTGGAAAAAGTGAAGGGTTCTGAAGACTTTCTGAATATACTGTACAGACAACTATAATGGAAATTATTAGAAAAACTACTCACTTTAGAGCCATCTGCAAAAACCATATAGAACATTTCATCCACCTGGACAATGACATAGCGCATCTTGGGAAAAACTAGTGTGTTGGATATCACGTTTTGGAAAAAAAACGAAAAGATTTTAACCTCTATGGGCTAGGTGGGACGCTACTACTCAACAGCCAGTGGAATCCCGTGGCGCGTTATTCAAATACCTTAGAAATGCTATTACTTCAATTTCTCAAACATATGACTATTTTACACCATTTTAAAGACAAGACTCTCGTTAATCTAATCACACTGTCCGATTTCAAAAAGGCTTTACAACGAAAGCAAAACATTAGATTATGTCAGCAGAGTACCCAGCCAGAAATAATCAGACACCCAAGCTAGCATATAATGTCACAAAAACCAAAACCACAGCTAAATGCAGCACTAACCTTTGATGATCTTCATCAGATGACACTCCTAGGACATTATGTTATACAATACATGCATGTTTTGTTCAATCAAGTTCATATTTATATAAAAAAAAACAGCTTTTTACATTAGCATGTGACTAGCATGTGACTAGCATTCCCACCGAACACTTCCGGTGAATTTACTAAATTACTCACGATAAACGTTCACAAAAAACATAACAATTATTTTAAGAATTATAGATACAGAACTCCTTTATGCAATCGCTATGTCCGATTTTAAAATTGCTTTTCGGTGAAAGCACATTTTGCAATATTCTGAGTAGATAGCCCGGCCATCACAGGCTAGCTATTTTGACACCCACCAAGTTTGGTACTCACCAAACTCAGAATTACTATTAGAAAAATTGGATTACCTTTGCTGTTCTTCGTCAGAATGCACTCCCAGGACTTCTACTTCAATAACAAATGTTGGTTTGGTTCCAAATAATCCATAGTTATATCCAAATAGCGGCGTTTTGTTCGTGCGTTCAAGACACTATCCGAAGGGTAAAGAAGGGTGACGCGCCCGACGCGTTTCGTGACAAACAATTTCAAAATATTCCATTACCGTACTTCGAAGCATGTCAAACGCTGTTTAAAATCAATTTTTATGCGATTTTTCTCGTAAAAAAGCGATAATATTCCGACCGGGAAACCCTGTTTTCGTTCAAAGACCAAAAAATAAAAACATGGTGTTGGCTCGTGCACACGCCTCAGTCTCATTGTTCTCAGATCGACCACTATCCAAATGCGCTACTGTTTTTCAGCCATGGACTGCAAAGTCACCATTCATCGTTCTGGCGCCTTCTGAGAGCCTATGGGAGCGTTAGAAAATGTCACGTTATGCCAGAGATCCCCTGTTTTGGTTAGAGATGATCAAGAAGGCCAAGAAATAGTCAGAGAGAGCGCTTCCTGTTTGGAATCTTCTCAGGTTGTGGCCTGCCAAATGAGTTCTGTTATACTCACAGACACCATTCAAACAGTTTTAGAAACTTTAGGGTGTTTTCTATCCAAATCAAACAATTATATGCATATTCTAGTTACTGGGCAGGAGTAGTAACCAGATTAAATCAGGTACGTTTTTTATCCGGCCGTGCAAATACTGCCCCCTATCCCCAACAGGTTAAAGCACACCTAAAGTAAATCTTTTAAAAGTTTGTTAACAGCTATAATTAGTACTCATAGGAAAGGAACCATGCGCATTCATTTCAGACGAAAAAATGCTAAATGTATGCAAAGATTTATACAATTCTTCATTTGTATATACCAGCTGACACTATAGAGGTGTGTTAGAGAGTAACTGTGTACTCTGCTCCCAGATGTCTCTCAGCGGTCAGACACTCTAACCAGCAAACCCTCCAAGCGTGGTAAGAACCACTATGACAATACTCACTGTTTCCCTGAATATGTAATCACAATAAAATACTAATTTAATCAAATACCCACTGTTTCCCTAATGAAATACTCACTCAATTGGCAAACAGCAAACTACTAGCCTGAGCCTCCCTCACTACACCTGATGACTCTTAACCTCTTCACCATCAACGCACTATGGTGTCACTAATGCACAGCTCTCTGTGTGTGTGTGTGTGTGTGTGTGTGTGTGTGTGTGTGTGTGTGTGTGTGTGTGTGTGTGTGTGTGTGTGTGTGTGTGTGTGTGTGTGTGTGTGTGTGTGTGTGTGTGTGTGTGTGTGTGTGTGTGTATAATCCTTTGCATGGGGCTGTTTGGCGCAGTGTGTGTTGGGATGCACACTAGTGTTGATGTTAATGTCCACTCCCCCTCCCTTCCATTCCATGGGTGAAACACATTGTAGACCATCAATAACAAATGGCTATGTAGCACAAGAACAATGGTAAGTGATAGCAAGATGACATTGTGTAAGTATTTTGTGTTTGGTCAACAAAAAAACACCCACCTTATTAACTTTAAAAGGACAGTTAGACTGATAGATTTCAAGAAGGTTAGGAGTGAACCTGTCTATGTTTGACTGTCAGTGCAACACTAAGGGCTGGCTTCCCAGACCCAGATTAAGCCTGTTACTGGATTAAAAAGCACTTCCAATTTAGGCTCCCCATTGAGCATGCTTTTTAGTCCAGCACAAGGCTCAATCTGTGTCCAGGAAACCGGCCCTAAAATTCCTCTTCCTTGAAAGTGAAATTGGTTGTGTGATGAGTGATGTTATTGTGATGATGGCATGTTGTTCATATTGTATGTTTGTCTGTGAGCACTGTATGGACTCATTCTAAGGTATCCTTTTATTGTGGTGATTAGGATAGTTACCAGGAGCTTGGAAGGCAAGACATTATGTTTTGTGGTACTCTGAAATGCTTCTCTTGTTCCCATCCCTTCCTCTCCTCCCCCCTTTCTTCAGAAAGAGAGCGATTGGGCGTGCAGGCTTTTGTTACAGCCCTGCTCTACCACTCCTATTTCTACTAATCCTCTTCTAATCTTGACGAGCTAAATCAGGAGTGTTAGAGCAGGGCTGGAACAAAAACCTGCACTCAGTAGGATGTAGATTTGGACACCCCTGCCCCAAACCTTGTCATTTTAGTCATTACCCTTCCAGAGCTCAAGCTAGCCCTCCTATGTCACCACTCTCACCCAAACTAGGTAGAACAGAGACTCAAAAGCCCACAGGTTTTATGTGAACCCTACATTTTTTTTATGGATTAATATTGTTCAAACTTTAGGTCTCCTAATTTAGCACTTTAATACTGATGCACCATAACCTCAGCCTAGAGACAGAATTAACGTACAGTACCGGTCAAACGTTTGGACACACCTATTCATTCTAGGGTTTTTCTTTATTTTTACTATTTTCTACATTGTAGAATAATAGTGAAGACTTCAAAACTATGAAATAACACATATGGAATCATGTAGTAACCAAAAAAGTGTTAAACAAGTAGCCACCCTTTGCCTTGATGACCGCTTTGCACATTCTTGGCATTCTCTAAACCAGCTTCATGAGGAATGCTTTTCCAACAGGCTTGAAGTAGTTCCCACGTGCTGAGCACTTGTTGGCTGCTTTTCATTCACTCTGCGGTTCAACTCATCCCAAACCATCTCGGGTGATTGGGTTGAGGTCGGGTGATTGTGGAGACCAGGTCATCTGATGCAGCGCTCCACCACTCTCCTTGGTCAAATAGCCCTTGCACAGCCTGGAGGTGTGTTTTGGGTCATTGTCCTGTTGAAAAACAAATGATAGTCCCACTAATTGCAAACCAGATGGGATGGAGTATCGCTGCAGAATGCTGTGGTAGCCATGCTGGTTAAGTGTGCCTTGAATTCTAAATAAATCACAGACAGTGTCACCAGCAAAGCACCCACATACCAACACACCTCCTCCTCCATGCTTCACGGTGGGAACCTCATATGCAGAGATCATCCGTTCACCTATTCTGCAACTCACAAAGACATGGCGGTTGGAACCAAAAATCTCACATTTGGACTCATCATACCAAACGACAGATTTCCACCGGTCTAATGTCCATTGCTTGTTTCTTGGCCCAAGCAAGTCTCTTCTTATTATTGGTGTCCTTTAGTTGTGGTTTCTTTGCACGATGAAGGCCTGATTCACGCAGTGTCCTCTGAACAGTTGATGTTGAGATGTGTCTGTTACTTAAACTCTGTGAAGCATTTATTTGGGCTGCAATCTGAGGTGAAGTTAACTCTAACGAAGGTTTCCTCTGTAGCAGAGGTAACTCTGGGTCTTCCTTTTCTTGTGGTGGTCCTCATGAGAGCCAGTGTCATCATAGTGCTACATGGTTTTTGCAACTGCACTTGTAGAAACTTTAAAAGTTCTTGACATTTTCCGGATTAACTGACCTTCTTGTCTTAAAGTAATGATGGACTGTCATTTCTCTTTGCTTATTTGAACTGTTCTTGCCATAATATGGACTTGGTCTTTTACCAAATAGGGCTTTCTTCTGTATACCATTACTACATGATTCCATATGTATTATTAAATAGTTGTGATGTCTTCACTATTATTCTACAATGTAGAAAATAGTAAAAATAAAGAAATATCCTGGAATGAGTAGCTGTGTCCAAACTTTTGACTGGTACTGTATATACTAACAGCCTAACACATATAATAAAATCCTCTTTTTTACCATCCACGTGGCTAATGAGTCTCCTTTTTACCTCCTAGAATAATACCTCCAGTCCTTTCCTCATCATCACCCTCTCCTCCTATCACCCTCTCCTCTTCCTCCTCACGTTAACCCCATTGCTCATTCGTTGTTTGTTCTCTCTCTCTTTTTTTCTTTTCTTCCCATCTTTGTACCTAGGCAGCCCGTTGAGTAACTTCTTTGACGTAATTAAACAGCTTTTTTCAGACGAGAAGAACAGCCAGGCGTCGCACAACCCCCCTGGCACACCCGGCACACCTAGCCCCGCCCCTGCCAAGCATGCCCCCGGCAGCAGGCGAAACGATCCATGTCCCCCGCCCACTCAGCCCACTGACTCTAAATGCCCCCCGCTTCTGGGCAAAGACAAACAAACAAAGATGGCCGCCACCAGCCGGACTGGGGAACAACCTTAAGACCGGAGAGAAGTAGCTAGCTCTCTGTTGCATGACTAGATAATAACCACCTGTTATCAGGTCATTCAAAACCCAATACAAAACCCACAAGAGTGTGTGAGAGATGAGAAATGAAATGAGAGATGCTGCTGGTTTCTTTGCTTTAGTCAGTAGGCTTAGTGTGTTTGTGTCTCGAAAAAAATCTACTTTTGATTATCACAGAGAGAAACTTTTGTACTGTATAATAATGGAATGACTACTCTTTGAGTTTAGCAATCGATCATTGATCAGTATTTGACGATAATAAGTACCACATGTAGCCATGTTTCTTTTCTGTTCCTCTACCCTCTCGTCCCTTTCCCACGCCGTGGGGTGTGTGTTGGTGTGTGTGTTGGTGTGTGTGTGTCTGCTCTGTGATGATGGCTTGACCTTGTCTTTACCACCAGGGATCATCACTAAAACCTATTAGAGAAACAAGATGGAGGACAGTGTGTGTGTCCCAACCTGGGGCACTTTGTCAACAGCGGGAGTAAATGAGCCAGAGACGGAGGACAAGAGAAAGACTTCACATACTTCACACTGCTGTCCACGTCCTCCCCATGCACCCCTCCTGCTTTCCACCCGCACACACACATACACTAAACATTAGAGTACCAGAGACTCTCTCTTCATCATGACAGACACCCAGAGACATATTAGCCGAAGAGTTGGAGAAAAGCCTTAAAAAGACTGATGTTTGTCAAACCTATACTACACGCATCCCCTCTCCTCCTTTCTCTCCTCATTGTCTATCCACCTACACACACACGCACACACACACACACACACTGGGGGGATGTAAAGACTTGTGCACAAAGACGAATGGAAGTAGAACCACTGGCTCCTATGAAAGTTGGAGAGAGGAGGCGCGACTCTTGGACGTTGGATGGACGTTGGCTGAACGTTGGCTAAACTTTGGCTGGATTGTAATTCTTTTTAATGTAGTCCTTCTTTGTGAACTACAGGATTTTAACACATTAGACTTATTCAGACTCTGTGTCATTGCTGTAAATTAAATGAAATTGAGTTAATTGACTTTGGGTGGGCAATGGGGAGGGAGGGGTACACAAATGAATGATCTATTCTGTTGTACAGACTAACTACAGTATGTTCCCATATGTACAACGTTTGTGTAGTTGTGACATTATGTTTAGCTAAGAACTTATCACTATCTTCTGTGTTTTCTACTTTTTGGATGTGTTTTATCGATTAAATGTTGTATTTTATTTTCGGTTACCTTTTGAGGGATGAATCATTTCAGGGTTTAATTTTCTTCCATTTTGTTTTGTTCATGTTCCTTTGAAATATCTGCAGGATTCAGACAATAGTGGACATAATTATTGTGTATATTTGTGTACCTTATTGTATTTTTTTTGTCATGTTTGTTTTAATTTATTCTGGGTTATTTATATAAATGATGTAAAAAATGTATTAGATAATTTAAGGATTGTTTTTGTCATGTTTAATTTATTGATCATTGATCATTCTCTAAATGTTTTTGTGAACATTCATTCTTTCCCAGCTTCGATGAGAAAGCTTGTAATATATACATTTGGAAAATGATTTACGGTAATTTAAGAATGTAGACTAGTCTCTTTGAGAGGAATGAGCCCTCTGTTGATAATAATTGTGCGTTCCTTCTCGTTGTGTGTGTACGACATCAAAGACATCACTCCAGCCACTCGCCTTGTAAATACAAAACAATTTGCTGACAAACCTATTTAAAAAAAAACCCAAGGGGATTCCTACTCTTAGCTTTTACCTTGTAATGTCGTTTGCATGTCCAACATGTGTCTTTTCTTTGCATGTAGTTGTTGGAATTGTTCTGTCCCTTTTCCCCCCTTCTTTCTTTCTTTTGTTCTTTTTCTTTCCTCTCTCTTAATTTCTTTCTCTTATTTTTCTTTCCTCTCTCACCACTTCCGTTGTTTGTTCGTCTTTGAGTTCTTTCTCGCACCCTCCCCTCCCCTCCCCTTCCTTATACTGTTGTGCACATTTACCGTGCGATGCATCCTCTGCGCGCGTGCGCCACACACACACACACACACACACACACACACACACACACACACACACACACACACACACACACACACACACACACACACACACACACACACACACACACACACACACACACACACACACACACACACACACACACACACAGTCTCTCTCAAAGAGAGACCTGATACTCTGGTCACGAATTCTGTCTGGGGTGGGAATTGGTATCAGAAGAGATAAAATAAAGCAATACCTATTAGTGTTATTCTTTCTATTTTGTACTATTGGGTAACCAGGCCACACAGGACGATGGACATACAGTAGAACACAACGCCAGGAGCGCTGGTATTTAGCAGGAAACCACTGGCAATGTATCCCCTTGTGACATAACTGTGAACAACTTCAGTGCAAAAGGAAATAAATCTGTGGACTTTGGAATTGCGTGATGGTGATTTCTGATTTGATCTTATACACTTCCATGGGTGAATATTATTCTAAAAGGGGCTAATATAAAAACGCTGATGAGAATTATTGTGAGCAAAACATTTATTGACATACTGTATCTACAGAACAATAACATATTCAGAGTTCTGTTATTCCGGTACAATATATACCGTATCAACCCCAAGTTCCATCCACACGAGAGAGGATGGACTCTAGTAAGTAACAGCAGTCCAAAATGCTCTAAATGCTTTATTTCTTACTAACAAAGAGTCTCAGTACCTGTTGTTACATTGGTGGTATATCCATAAACCTTCATCATATTCTAGATCAATTAAAGCCATAGTACATTGCATCCATTTCCTCTCTTAAACAATGGACTATTTCTAGATTTCCTATGTCAGTCCCGTGGAATAAGTCCTACACATCACTAGATGGCAGCAGTACTCCTCCAGTTATCCATCAATCCTCCTTCCTGCTCTATGGGCTACCTGAGGAATTGATGGTGAGGTTGCGTTCCACAACTGCAAAACTCATTAAGCTTCTGTCTCTAACTTTTTGCAGCACCTTCAGTTGTACATTCCCTATTTGTGGCATGTGTGGCAAGAAGCTGCTTAACTACCATTGCTTCTCTAACCATCACTCTGAAACTAAAGTAACTGTCTTAGCATTACCTTGGGCATTCACAGAGGCAGAGAGAGCACGTTTGAGGGCCTGTAAAAGTGTTCTGTCCGGTGGCAGATTCACCTAGGCCCTGCCTCTTCTCTCCCTCATGACAGAGTAGCATTACCAACCTGTGCTGGCAACAGTGGGGACATCACCGCACTGCGAGATACTACGCTTCACTACACCGGTTATTTATCTCCAGGAATGCTGGTATGTCTGTCCTTCTCCCCACATGGGGTCCATCTCAATATTCTAATGTGGCCTCCTCTCCTCCATTTCCTTCACACTAACTGATATTTAAGAGCAGATATAGCAGTACCTTGTCTTTCACATATGTGGTTATTTCACATCAGTACAGTTGAAGGAAACGAGACAATGGAAGAACAAAGAAGCCAACTATGACTACTGAGACGCAGCCGGTGGCTTACTGTCTGCAGGGAGGGTACAGCGAGAGCAGCCTGTGGACCAAAGTGACCTCCAGATCCTCCAGGAGGAGAGAGGAGTGTTGGTCCTTACATGGTCCACTCCGGGCCTCTGTCTCTGGGGAGAGCTGGTCCTGATGGGCCCCTCCCAGGAGCAGCCTGTGGAAGTCCTCTCTCTCCAGGAGCTGTTCCATGTGCTGCAGGAAGAAACCTTCACAGAACCTCCTGAGCTCGGCCGCCCCGTGATCCTGGACAGACAGACAGACAGACAGACAGACAGACAGACAGACAGACAGACAGACAGACAGACAGACAGACAGACAGACAGACAGACAGACAGACAGACAGACAGACAGACAGACAGACAGACAGACAGACAGACAGACAGACAGACAGACAGACAGACAGACAGACAGACAGACAGACAGACAGACAGACAGACAGACAGACAGACAGACAGACAGACAGACAGACAGACAGACAGACAGACAGACAGACAGACAGACAGACAGACAGACAGACAGACAGACAGACAGACAGACAGACAGACAGACAGACAGACAGACAGACAGACAGACAGACAGACAGACAGACAGACAGACAGACAGACAGACAGACAGACAGACAGACAGACAGACAGACAGACAGACAGACAGACAGACAGACAGACAGACAGACAGACAGACAGACAGACAGACAGACAGACAGACAGACAGACAGACAGACAGACAGACAGACAGACAGACAGACAGACAGACAGACAGACAGACAGACAGACAGACAGACAGACAGACAGACAGACAGACAGACAGACAGACAGACAGACAGACAGACAGACAGACAGACAGACAGACAGACAGACAGACAGACAGACAGACAGACAGACAGACAGACAGACAGACAGACAGACAGACACATACATATGGGTGGCAGGTAGCCTAGTGGTTAGAGCGTTGGACTAGTAACTGCAAGGTTGCAAGATCAAATCCCAGTGCTGACAAGGTAAAATCTGTCGTTCTGCACCTGAACAAGGCAGTTGACCCGCTGTTCCTAGGCCGTCATTGAAAATAAGCATTTTTTCTTAACTGACTTGCCTAGTTAAATAAAGGTAAAAATAAATACATTTTACAATGATACTAATGCAAGCACCACTCACACAGGCACACTGTCTATTATGATCATTATAATGGACTGCATGTACTAATTTCAAGGTGCAGACAACACACAGATACAATTATGACTTATAGTTTTAAGCCTGCATAGGACAACCTTTCACGATAACAAAGTTTGAATTCTTACCGTAGACATCAAGTAGATGCTGACAGCATTGTCCAGGGTGATACTCTGGGAGAGCAGGATCTCACACTGCCTCTCTAGCACCTCCAGCTGGAAGAAACAGACCACTGGCAGCAGCTGCTGACAGAGGAGCAAATAGTACTTCCATCACAAGTCACCACTCCAAACATACAATCACATCTTTCCAAAATGCTTACATTTCATGAATGACCTCCACTATGTTGTCTTTCCACTCCTCAATGAAGTGATAGTGGGAGGCCATTCCTAAAGCTTAACCACTGTGGTACATGTATGGATCAACAATGGGATGTATGAATGAAGTTGCATCAGTGTAAATGACGATACATTTCTTACCTCCATAGCGTCAGCCTGTGACAGCCGCAGCCCTTCAGTCCCTCCACAGTACAGACAACTCATCATCCTCTGGAAGGTGCTGTATGTGATGTCAGAGATGTGGATGGTGCTGGTGTCTGACCCACAGAAACTTAGCAGGTACCGAAACCTGAAAGAGACTTGATAACCATCTTGTGGACACAAAAGCACAGACTGCCGCTGAAAACACTAGAGCCTGCACTCAAGGTCATACCACCTCAGGTGTGAGGAGGGAAATGCTAGCTCACCTCTTGGAGGCAGACATGAGGAGAACCCGGTGGGCGTAGAAGGGACGGCCTTCCACTAACAACATTATGTCAGACATCTCTGGGTTGTTCAGGAAATGAGCATCTGGTGGATGAGAGAGACCGAAGTGACGTTTACACCATTTAGAGTCAGAAACATGCATTGAAATACATGTACACAACGAAGCATGATTTATACAAAAGTTAGAGTTACACTTTGCTGAAATGAAGTGAAAACTCGGACCCTAAGAATCAGAATATTTAAACAGACTACAGTTTGTTCCATATGGAGAGAGTATGCCAGTCTCCATACCTAGCTGTGTGGAGAGAGTGAGGTCCATCTGAGGAACAGAGGGAGTAGGAGCAGAGCCATAACAGTGAGAGAAGATGGCTGACAGTCTCTTGGTTATGGCATAGTCCTAAAGGGATATAATCATGTTCAGAAAGAGTCATGTGATTTTATATAACAGCCATTGCAAGTTTGCAACCCATTTTATTACAACATTTTTTGATTTCTCATTCATACTCTGCTTTTGGTTTGAGGTTCCATTGAACATTTACTCAATGAAAACTTCTTATGACATACTGTAATCTACATGGAATACCCAACACCAAACAACACCGACTGAAGGAGAAATTGGACTGCCAGGTAGCCTAGCAGTCATGGCTACCTTGCTGGTTGCAAGCATGTTAAACAAGAGAGGTAGAGCGAGCGAGACCAGCTCCTGGCAGTAGTCCTGTGGCCTGATAGTTGTGAAGTCTCTGAGGAGAGAGAGGGTCACCTCATCCCTGGACAGTTGTTGGGCTACATGGAAGGACTCCAGCCACATATGGAGCTTCCAGGGGACACCTGGGGAACAAATAAAGGAACAAATTAGGGTCCCATGTCACGTCCTGACCAGTATAAGAGGTTATTGGTTATTGTAGTTTGGTCAGGACGTGGCAGGGGGTATTTGTTTTATGTGGTTCGGGGTTTAATGGGATGTGTATTTATGTATGAGGGGTGTTTGATTTATGTGTTCCGGGGTTTTTGGGTAATGTTCTTGTTTTGTATTTCTATGGTTTTCTATGTTGTGTATTTCTTTGTGTTGGCCTGGTATGGCTCTCAATCAGGAACAGCTGTACATCGTTGTTGCTGATTGAGAGTCATACTTACGTAGCCCTGTTTCACCTGTCCCTTGGTGGGAAGTTGTGGTTGCATAGCTGTGTGTTTTAGCCTGCAATCCTGTTCGTTCGATCGTTTTCTTGTTTTGTTTGTTACGTGTTCAATAAAAGTCGTTAAGAGCACTCAACCCGCTGCGCCTTGGTCCACTGCGTACGATGACCGTTACATCCCAAGAGATTATTTACCTACAGTTGAAGTCAGAAGTTTACATACACTTAGGTTAGAGTCATTAAAACTCGTTTTTCAACCACTCCACAAATTTCCACAAACTATAGTTTTGGCAGGTCGGTTACGACATCTATTTTGTGCATGACACAAGTCATTTTCCCAACAATTGTTTACAGACAGATTATTTCACTTATAAATCACTGTATCACAATTCCAGTGGGTCAGAAGTTTACATACACTAAGTTGACTGTGCCTTTAAACAGCTTGGAAAATTCCAGAAAATGATGTCATGGCTTTAGAAGCTACTGATAGGCTAATTGACATAATTTGAGTCAATTGCAGGTCTACCTGTGGATGTATTTCAAGGCCTACCTTCAAACTCAGAGCCTCTTTGCTTGACATTATGGGAAAATCAAAAGAAATCAGCCAAGACCTCAGAAAAAAAGTTGTAGACCTCCACAAGTCTGGGTCATCCTTGGGAGCAATTTCCAAACGCCTGAAGGTGCCACGTTCATCTGTACAAACAATAGTACGCAAGTATAAACACCATGGGACAACACAGCCGTCGTACCGCTCAGGAAGGAGACGCGTTCTGTCGCCTAGAGATGAATGTACTTTGATGTGAAAAGTGCAAATCAATCCCAGAACAACAGCAAAGGACCTTGTGAAGATGCTGGAGAAAACAGGTACAAAAGTATCTATATCCACAGTAAAACGAGCCCTAAATCGACATTACCTGAAAGGCCGCTCAGCAAGGAAGAAGCTGCTGCTCCAAAACTGCCATAAAAACGCCAGACTACGGTTTGCAACTGCACATGGGGACAAAGATCGTACTTTTGGAGAAATGTCCTCTGATTTGATGAAACAAAAATAGAATTGTTTGGCCATAATAACCATCATTATGCTTGGAGGGAAAAGGGGGAGGCTTGTAAGCCGAAGACACCATTCCAACCGTGAAGCACGGGGGTGGGAGCATCATGTTGTGGGGGTGCTTTGCTGCAGGAGGGACTGGTGCACTTTACAAAATAGATGGCATCATGAGGCAGGAAAATTATGTGGATATATTGAAGCAACATCTGAAGACATCAGTCAGGAAGTTAAAGCTTGGTCGCAAATGGGTCATCCAAATGGACAATGACCCCAAGCATACTTCCAAAGTTGTGGAAAATGGTATTGGAGTGGCCATCACAAAGCCCTGACCTCATCCTATAGAACATTTGTGGGCAGAACTGAAAAAGTGTGCGAGCAAGGAGGCCTACAAACCTGACTCAGTTTCACCAGCTTTGTCAGGAGGAATGGGCCAAAAGTCACCCAACTTATTGTGGGAAGCTTGTGGAAGGCTACCTGAAATGTTTGACCCAGGTTAAACAATTTAAAGGCAATGCTACTAAATATTAATTGAGTGTATGTAAACTTCTGACCCACTGGGAATGTGATGAAAGAAATAAAAGCTGAAATAAATCATTCTCTCTACTATTATTCTGACATTTCACATTCTTAAAATAAAGTGGTGATCCTAACTGACCTAAAACAGGGAATTTTTACTGGGATTAAATGTCAGGAATTGTGAAAAACTGAGTTTAAATGTATTTGGCTAAGGTTTGTGTAAACTTCCGACTTCAGCTGTAGGTCAGTCATTGAGAACAAAGTCTCAAACAACCTAAAGTGGATTAAATAATATTTCTGTGCTTTCGGAATGCTTGATTCATGACAAGTCCTTCACAAAACAATGATGATGGCATAAAACAAAAGAAGTAGGCCTACAAAGAATCCATACCCAGTGATCGTAGCTCCATGGTGACATCCAGGTAGCCGTGTTCAGCGCTGTAGTAGGCAGCCTGCTGCAGGGCCTTCATCTTGGCCTTACATAGCCTGGGCATGGGGCTGGAGCTACTGGGGTAGACAGCAGGGCTACAAGGGCCGAGGCTGGGGGGAGGTAGTGAGCCAGCCTCTTCTTCCTCCTCCTGGAACCCCTCAGCCAGTATCTCCTGCAGAGAGAGAATGTCCTCCTTCCTCTGCTGGGGCTGGGTCAGAAGCCTCCTCAGGGTGTTCCTGTAGGAGAGTAGAGGATGAGTATCCATTCATTTATTCAGTTCTGACTGAAGGTAATAGACAAAGAAAGGACAGCACTTTAGACTATTGAGACATAACCCAAGCCTGGACTAGTTAGACAGGTGTAGCTACCTGTGTCCGTGTGCAGCGGCGTAGCTGAAGCAGTTCATGTCCTCATAGAGCGGGGATGTCAGAGCGTTCCAATCATGCACTCTGAGTAGAGGGTCGGCCCCGTGGGCCAGCAGCAGGCTCACCATTTCATAGTTCCCAGCAGCAGAGGCCAGCTGTAGAGGAGTCTCAGCAGAACTCTCCTGGCTGGAAGTAACAGCAGTCCCCTCCACGTCTGCACCCACCTCCAACAGCAGCTATACAACACAGAAACCCAGAGGAATGGTTAGTACTACACTACACACACACAAAAAAAACCTTCCCACAGGCTAGCACTATCAAGTCTGAGATGTGTGATTAAGAAACTGTGTTAGACCCTTTCCACTGGGCAGTGAGGACTCACCTGAGATACTGAGAGGTGTCCATGCAGCACAGCAAAGGTGAGGGCCACCCAACCACGACTGTCTGGGTGGACTGAGGGCTGTCTGGGGGAGCAGCAAGGAACCTGAGAGAAGAATGAAAAATGTTACATATCTCAGTCTAAAATGTACACTACTGTTCAAAAGTTTTGGGTCACTTAGAAATGTCCTTGTTTTTGAAAGAAAATGTTTGTTTTTTTGTCCATTAAAATAACATCAAATTGATCAGAAATACAGTATAGACATTGTTAATGTTGTAAATGACTATTGTAGCTGGAAACGGCAGATTTTTAATGGTATATCTACAGTACATAGGTGTACTGAGGCCCATTATCAGCAACCATCAGTCCTGTGTACCAATGGCACGTTGTGTTAGCTAATCCAAGTTTATCATTGTAAAAGGCGAATTGATCATTAGAAAACCCTTTTGCAATTGTGTTAGCACAGCTGCAAACTGTTGTTCTGATTAAAGAAGCAATAACACTGGCCTTCTTTAGACTAGTTGAGTATCTGGAGCATCAGTATTTGTGGGTTTGATTACAGGCTCAAAATGGCCAGAAACAAAGACCTTTCTTCTGAAACTCATCAGTCTATTCTTGTTCTGAGAAATTAAGGCTATTCCATGCAAGAAATTGCCAAGAAACTGAAGATCTCGTAGAAAGCTGTGTACCACTCCCATCACAGAACAGCGCAAACTGGCTCTAACCAGAATGGAAAGGGGAGTGGGAGGCCCCGGTGCACAACTAATCATGAGGACAAGTGCATTAGAGTGTCCAGTTTGAGAATCAGACGCCTCACAAGTTCTCAACTGGCAGCTTCATTAAATAGTACCCGCAAAACACCAGTCTCAACGTCAACAGTGAAGAGGCGACTCCGGGATGCTGGTCTTCTAGGCAGAGTTCTTCTGTCCAATGTTTGTGTTCTTTTGCCCATCTTAATCTTTTATTTTTATTGGCCAGTCTGAGATATGGCTTTTTCTTTGCAACTCTGCCTAGAAGGCCAGAAAGTTACCAGATTCTTTCAACCCATTACATGATATACTATCTATATCATATTATGCTAATATCTTTCGAGTAGTAGTGTTCACCGCCAGGTCCAGGTTGGCTCCAGCCTCCACCAGTATCTGGACTAGAGCCTCGTCTCCACACGAACATGCGTACATCAGAGGGGTCATACCCTGTAGGTCAGAGAATACACATCTTACTTTGAACAGTCTCTACACTCTCTAACACCAGTCAGAGTAAGGCATACAAGCAGAAGACTGACAAGTTTAGTTTACCTTCCCTGTCAAAACCTGTCAGTCTTATGTCTGAATATGTATATTTCCTACCCCTCTCCCCTACATCTCTATCCCCACCATGTATCTCATATTCCCTATTCCCAGTCCTACCTGGTCATCCATAGTGTTAACCCCTGATGGTCCCAGTAGCTGTGTGGCCTGACCAATCAGGTCTGCTCTGCCACAGGTCAGCATGCGGAAGCCCAGGTCCAGCTGAAGCTTCTCTGTAGCAGCCTTAGAGTTCAGACGCCTAAATGAGCTGGAACAACACTCAGGCCTGGGAGAGAGGGAGAGACAAGAGGATAGGGGGGGGGAGAGAGAGAGAGAGAGAGAGAGAGAGAGAGAGAGAGAGAGAGAGAGAGAGAGAGAGAGAGGGAGAGAGGGGCAACAATGAAAACTTCTAACATGCATAACTCTTCAATAATGACAGTAGGCCTACTGTTATGTACTGGTTTCACAAGTCAACAGTATGGTTCAGCATCTTTCTATTGCATGTTACGGTAATATACACTCACTGGCCAGTTTTTAGCAGGTACAGCACCCGTTCACGAAAATCGATCGCTCCTACAGACAGTAAGTCACGTAGCCGTGGCTTGCTATATAAAGCAGGCAGACAGGCATTGAGACATTCAGTTACTGTTCGATTGACCATCAGAATGGGCAAACGAGTGACCCAAGCGAATGGTGCGAAAAACCAAAAACATCCAGCCAGTGGCAGTTATGTGGGCGAAGACCGCTTGTTGATGAGAGAGGTCGAAGGAGAATGGCAAGAATCGTGCAAGCTAACAGGTGTGCCACAAAAAGACAAATAACGGATCAGTACAACAGTGGTGTGCAGAACAGCATCTCGGAACTCACAACTCGTTGATCCTTGTTACGGATGGGCTATTGCAACAGATGGGTTCCACTCCTATCAGCTAAAAACAAGAAGAAGCGGCTCAGTGGGCACATGATCACCAACACTGGACAATTGAGGAGTGGAAAAACATCACCTGGAACATGACAGCGAGTTCAGTTTACTTCAGTGGCCTGCGCAGTCCTCAGACCTCAACCCAATAAAGCATGGAACGGGCTGTTCTCAGAGTTAATGTACCACCGTCCAATCTGCAGCAACTGCGTGATGCCATCGTGTCAGCATTGACCAACATCCTTGTGGAACGTTTTCAACACCTTGCGGAATGCCCCAAAGAATTCAGGCTGTTCTGGAGGCAAAGGGGGTTCCGACCCGGTACTAGATGGGTGTACCTCATAAAGTGGCTGGTGAGTGTATGTCATTAAACATGCAATGCTCAGTGTGTTTCTACCTCAGCTGTCTGGGCTCACAGTCCAGTCCTGGGAGGAGCTGTCTGGCGGTCTGTCTGACATCATCGCTGTCCACCAATAGGCTGCGGCGGTGCTCCGCGTGTACCACGGCAACCCGTATCCACTCCATCAGAGGGGGAAGGAGCATAAACAGTCTGGGGGGAGGAGCAAAGATTCAAACATTGAAGTTATATAATTTATTAACTTTCCTCAATGGCTCAAAATCCCACAATGCCTTCAAATCTGGCATAAAGGACCAATTCCTCAGCCTTTTGTACAATAACGACTACTTAACCTTTTCCTGCAGTGGGCTAAAACAGGTTCACACAGGGTGTTTTTTGGTAGTCTTAATGTGTGTTGATGTAGCAACCTCCCATAACTTTTGCCCTAATTGAGAAAAAGGGTACCATTTTACTGTTAACAAAGGACTATAAAGAGAACACTGTTTCCCTGATGTGACGCTTGTTTTAGAACATGTGGTCTCTTCACCTCCCCAGAGCACAGAGGCAGGTCGTTATGGCAGAGATCTGTTTATAATGTCTAGATTCTCATGTCTCCGCCCTAACAATGGGAGTCGTTGTCCCAAAGGCAGAAAAGCAGGCGACAAGCTTACGTCCAAAATAAGCCCATAGAAACACATTGGGCTTATTTTGGAAAGATTTTGGCGAGAGTGAAACCTCTCGCTTCACCTTTTCCTCTCTGGTTATAGTTACTGAGATCACAGGGCTCAACAGAGACACAGAGCTGAGTCTAACTGGAAGCTAACGGGTTAATGGGGCCTGTGATTATAATTGGTACCAGGTGGAGGGAAACAATATCTCTGTGTGCCTAAGCATACAAGAAGACACATGCACACGCTCAACACTCACGCGCACACACACACACACACACACACACACACACACACACACACACACACACACACACACACACACACACACACACACACACACACACACACACACAGCCCTTACCTCTCTCTGCTCAGGGCCATCCTGGGGGGTTCTAGATTTGGGTTCTCCAGTGATTCCATCTGTGGGCTAGACAGGAAGTAGTAGAGGGTACGCATGGCATCGGGCGCCCAGAATACAGGATGCTGATTTGCTGGGCAAATAGGGCTGAGGGAGTGGCTAACTGCGCGTAGGCGCTGTATGTGGTGCATGGACCGTGACACCAGGTCACCTGAGAGGAAACAGTCACACGCGCATTTAGTATCACACACATCATCATCTGATACAAATCCATAAAACCTCAGCTATACATGCTCTATTAAACATAGATGCTGTAGATGTAGCATGATGTACTGCAGTACCCACAATGCTATGTATACAGTATTGGTTTCCTTACCAATGCATGTGTAATGCAAAACTGTGGGACTTTCAACTTCTGTCAGTACACTCATAGACAGAGCTACATTGCACGTTTTCCCTTTCAGTTTCTCAGATATCACAGGTAGCAGCTGGATGTAACGTTAGTCTTACGTTAATCAATTCTGTGTCTTATTATATCTCTTTACAGATGAGACAATGAGAACGGTTCAGTGGTCGAGTCTCAGATAAAGCTCATTAGAAGTCAAGTTTGGGAGCAGAGTCGGGCTTAGCTGGGCTCCACGGCACGTCCTTCCTTATAGACCCTTAAATCAGGAATAGTCGTCCTCAGCTGTAGCTATCGCAGTCACTTATCCCGCAACATATGTGGAAGGCATTAGAAAGAAGAGAAGCTAGCTCTTAAACGTAGCAGCCAGAGAGCTGTGAGAGAATCTGCTCATGTGGAAGAGATTATAATCTTAAAACGACTACTCCTTTTTTAATGATGCCAAGACTCCTGAAGTAGCCACTGTGTCTGTCAAAGTACATGCAGATTTGAGTTCATATCATATTTACAGTATGTACTGTATATCCATATGGGAAGATATACTAGACAATGTTTAATCTCTAGTGATATCAATAAGCACCACAATTATGATACATTTTTTTCTTTCTATGTTGAAACAAACTGTATGTTGTCCCATTTAATTCATGCGCTTGGTCTCCAAGAACGAACAAGTGTGTGCACTGTTTTGCTAGGTGCTACTCCCAAGATGACCAGAGAGGAAAGGACCCACATGGAATTTGTTTGGTTTGTGAAAACAGGGGAGTGTGTGTGCGTGTGTTTGGGGTGTGTGTGTGTGTGAGGGGCGGGGAGAGCAAGGGGGTCTATAAGACCCTGTGGCTGACATGAAAGTGCCCTTCTGTTTTGGGAACACACAGTAGTCTGTTATATAGCCTAATGTTTCAGTGGATACGAAATCCCTGTCTGATTCTAATGAAGGGACCCTAGAGACAGACCAAGGGTCAGATTTTTAAAAAAGACAGTGAACAGGGTTAACTTTATTATGCTATCGTCAGACCTGAGACCAGTGTTGTTATCTACACCAACATCGTCTGTCTGTCATCCTTTCTACAATGCTAGCTTTGACATAATTCGTAAAGCTGTGTTTCCTGACCAGTCCCTACTAGACTGTGGCTAAAGAGTTAAGTTTGTCGACAATGCGCCATTTAAAGATAATTTCCGATTGAGCCGACGGTCTCTGCGAGCACGGCAACATTGCCTTTAAAAGGTGCATTGTCGACAAAGCATGATGGGATTGAATCCCGGCCTTAGTTGTTGGCTAGAAACGTGTTTTGTCTATTTGAGAGGCTATAGCTAGGTGGGGCACAGCACTTTAAAATGTTTCGGGGACAACTGACTTACAGAAAGAGACGTCTAAGTAAGTTTACATTCTAACAAAATACATGAGACAAATGGACAGTTGGATGGATTCAAAATTAGAATTTTGGGTGCCATCTTTCCCAAACAGTGCCGCCCTACTTAGGTGCCCTAGTTTTAATGAAGATGAACAACAGAAGAGCAAGACAGACTGGGGATGTTGGAGTTAACAGCTGGTACCACTCTAAATGTGAAAGATGGCCCTCTACTCAGAATAAGGTTGAACGTGGTCAGTAGGAGTCTGTGCCTGCAACTGTCTCTTTCTCCTGACTAGATAAGGCTGATGAATCACATGCATAAGGACCAGATAGTTCCTCGCTGGCTAGGACTAAAGCGAGAGGCGTATGTGAGTGTTTGGGAAAGCGTGTGTGAGAGAGGGAGTCTTTGAATGTAAAATGAAGAGGGTACGTAATACGTTTGAGAGTGTTTGAGTGAATGTGAAGCTTGAGAATGTGACACACACAAAGACACACACACACTCACTGAGCTCTGTGATGCTGCCCACGCATGTGGCCAGAAGGGACTGTTCCAGGGTGCGTAGCTCCAGATGGGCGTAGGCATCCTCCCTGCTCTCCATTGGTGCCCGGGGACCCTTTGTGTACGGACTGACATGGGCTGGCAGGGATAGCTCACCTGTACATACAAAATGTACACACAAAATAATTGTTAGCAAAATATATAAGGTTGAAGATATCAAAGGAACATTTACTCATAATGAGTTAGTAAATCCCTCAAAGACCTCAACTTATTTAAGCATTAATGTAGTGTTTCAACTCACACTAACGCTGTCAGTGTCTGCCACCATGGCTCGACATCTGCACAGAAACAACCAGGACCACAGACGGACTATATAAAACTTTTGCTTTGGAGGTGAAGGTTGAATGCACTGCTAGTTACCAGGACAGTTATGTAACCAGGGAGAATAATGAGGGGATCATATCGGATTTAGTTTGTTTTATGAACTAAGATTCACTCTGAGAGAGAAAAGACTGAGGAGACATGGGGTGAGAGGGTAAATGTTTAGTTACATACCACCTCTCTCTGTCCTCTTTTACGAGCTCTCTCTCTCTCTCTCTCTCTCTCTCTCTCTCTCTCTCTCTCTCTCTCTCTCTCTCTCTCTCTCTCTCTCTCTCTCTATATATATATATATATATATATATATATATATTCCCACCTTTAAAATGTGAATTTAGCCTTTAATTTAAATCTTCAGGAAATGAGACAGATAATGCCTTGATGCATGTGATCACATCTTAACCATACCCCAAAATAAAATTGAATTCTCATTTATAGGGTGCACTCTTAGAAAAAAAAGGTTCTACCTAGATCCAAAAAAGGTTATCCTGTGGGGACAGCCGAAGAACTCTTTTGGAACCCTTTTATTCTAAGAGTGTAGTAACAGAGTAGTAATGGAATGTTCAACGATTTACTGCCTGACCAAAAGGGGTTTTAACTAATCTATTGCTTTCTCCCACAGAGAATTACAGCCCTACAAGCCACAAAGTCAGTAATGTGTACAGTATATGACACACACACCCACTCCCAAATAGAAACACCCCTTACAGGGAGGTTTCCTAGAAACACAAATATAAAACATGCACGCGCACACGCACATACTCCCACACAGGCAAACACACACACACATGCACACATTGTGTGAGACGGGTATTTGCTGACTCTCTTGTATTTTACACAATGGAAAAGGCACCAAAAGCCAAAAGCCAAGCTAGGATAGCTCTGCTCTCTACAGGCGTAGTATGCAACGTTCCCTCCCCCAAGCCACTAGTCTTACTCAGCTATTTATATGAGTGTGGGAGAGGGCTGTGTATGACGTATTGATGTTAAATGACTAATGGCACCCTATTCTCTATATAGTGTACTACATTTGACCAGAGCCCTATGGTCCCTAGTCAGAAGTTGTGCACTATAAAGTGAATAAGGGGCCATTTGGGATGCACCTTAGGAGAGCATTCAGAGTGATCCTGATGAACTGAACCCACAACCACTGTCCACCCTCCGCCCCATACTAAGTGGATAAGCCATACACATAGACAGACAAACAGTCACACCCCACCTATCTTCCCTCACACCATGGTCCCCACACTGGCAACCCCCAAAACGAATCATGTCTCATCAGTGACTCTACACACAGCCTCAGACTCACCACCATGTGTGTATATTTTTGTGTGTATCGTGTATGTTAAGTGTGTGAGAGAACTTTTCAAGTAGATAGGAGTTACTCTGTAACTTTTATCCAACACAACTGGAGGCTTTCATTTGGATTGAAAGAAATCCAATATTTATAACGGGACTATTGGTAGCAATTGTAAATCACACCAAAGATGAATTGTTCGGTTCACAAACTAAGCTTAAGCCACAACCAAAGATAAACTGTCTGTAGCTCCCAGGTGGGTCTCAATCCAACTGACTTAGTCTAGGTGTTCTAAAAAAGACTTATCTTGGTTTGAAATAAATATTTTCTTGGTTGTAGAAGCATAATGAAATATAAGCCTTTTGGATAACTTACATTGATTACCCCTAGCTACTTTGTTAGGGGGAAAAAGTAAGGTGTGCCGTCTGAACAAGTATTTGTACATATAGTCCATTCATTCACAACAAGAGGCCAGTCTTCAGGGGGTACAAAGCACAACTGAGTGTTTTCCAAACCCTACCTGTGCTTGCTAACTCCCCAAGGCTACGGCTACTGTGTGTGTGAACACAAGCCATGCTTACTTGCCTAATCATGTATGATTACGTTATTTCCTTTTCCTCCTTCCTCCTGTGTGTGTGTGTGTGTGTGTGTGTGTGTGTGTGTGTGTGTGTGTGTGTGTGTGTGTGTGGTGGTGTGCGTGCGTGCGTGCGTGCGTGCGTGCGTGCGTGCGTGTGGTGTGTGTGTGTATGAAAACAGAGGCACAGTCACCTTTCTGTGACACACAACATGTCCTTTCTGTGGCAGGGCATAATGCCATGACTGTTTGGTCAGACTAAAACAGCAGTATGGATAGAGGGGAGACATAGGGACCAATCCTACCCTGAGTTACACATATACTACCCAAACTTTACTGAAACCCCCTTTTGACAGAAGCGCATGATTTACCAGATGTCCTGCACATTTCTCAAAATGCATTAGCTCAAAGGGCTTATGCAGTAATGGCAAAATAACCTTTAATTCTTTCATATTTAAAAAGTAAGAGTGTAGAATAAGAGAAAAAGGCAGCGAAAGGCAGAGAGGACATAAAGGGAAAGAGTGAGAGAGAGTTAGAGTGCGGGTTAGAGTGGAAGGAACCTGTTGGAAATAGACACAGGGGTCAGTCTGCATGTCCTGTCTTGGTGTTGACATCTGACATCTATGGTCATTATGATAATTTGCCTTACAAAAGCACAGTAAGGGTGTTTCAATCGTGTCACAGACACTAGGCACTATGATGGGCCTGTAATCAATCACATAACAGTAGGGTTAAATGTGATCTGATTTTATGAACCAACAGTACATAATCACCCCAAATTCAGAGGTCGCTGCCTACAGGTGCATGGAAATTCCTGGTTGCCCACCTTGGCAGCTGAGAGTGCCTGGAACCTGGAATCGCTGTCCGACATGTCACTGCACGGAGTATCGGAGGAAGTAAAGGACAAGATGGCAGCCCGGGAACTACCGACAGATCTCGACTCATCGCCTTGACCATTTGGATCGACGGGCGACTACGCAGGAAGGAGATTTGATTTCACTTGCCCGCCCAAGGATTCCACCTCGTCTCCGAGGCATCCCGGAAGTCCCCGATGGCTCTGTTGCCGAGACAACATGAAGCTATCTGAGTTCCCTTGAGAGTCTCCAAAGTCTGCCTATTCACCTTATCCCGAGCCAATGCAACCAAGCAGAGCTAGTCTGTCTCCAGCCGAATGGCTATACAGGCTTCACTGACTTCAGGCAATGAGCGTAGCAAAACGGGCTTCAGCCCATGATGGCACCATAAAACCAGTCAATAAGGGGATTGTGTCTCTGGAGCCAAGAGAAACCAAATACCACGGGAACTGATGAGATTTAATGAGCAGGAATTGGATCGTCTCGCTGTGGTTCCCTGTCACACGTAGGTATTCACACTAAGAGTTTCCTGTATTGCGGGACTACTGGTAATTTCGTCTCCACCTGTCCACTAAAAGACCAGGCTCACCGGTAGGAGCGATTACTCTGGTGGGCCATACGGATAACTTTTTCTCTCCCCTTACCCATTTTCTTGCCATTTTGCTGTTGTGGAACCAGTCGAAATCTCTCCGGGTACTCATTGACTCTGGGGCCAATGAGAGCTTTATGGATGCTACCCTGGTGTCCGAGCTGGGCATCCCCACTCAGCCCCTCTCCATTCCCATGGATGTTAGAGCCCTGGACAGGCGCTCTATATGCCGGGTCACCCACAATACCACCCCCATCTACCTACGTGTGACAGAGAACCACAGCGAGACAATCCAATTCCTGCTCATTAAATCTCATCAGTTCCCGTTGTATTTGGTTTCACTTGGCTCCAGAGACACAATCCCCCATCTCTTTAAGGAATACCTGGGATAGGATAAAGTAATCCTTCTACGCCCCCCCCCCCAAAAAAAAGATATAGATGTACAATTGTAAAGTGGTTGTTCCACTAGATATCATAAGGTGAATGCACCAATTTGTAAGTCGCTCTGGATAAGAGCGTCTGCTAAATGACGTAAATGTAAATGTAAATTGACTGGTTTTATGGTGCCATCATGGGCTGGAGCCCGTTTTGCCACGCACATTGCCTGAAGTCAGTGCAGCCTGCCACCTGGAACTCCTTCCACCTGGTGCGGATACGGGAAGGGGACCAGTGGAAGACTGCCTTCAACACGGCCAGCGGTCACTACGTGGATCTAGTCATGCCATTTGGCCTTACCAACGCCCCAGCTGTTTTCCAGGCTCTGGTTAATGATGTTCTTCGCGACATGTTGAACCAGGTTCGTCTTCGTCTACCTCGACGACATCCTCGGCTTCTCCTGCTCCGCCCAAGAACACGTGGTCTACGTTTGACAGGTTCTCCAACACCTCCTGGAGAACCATCTTTTTGTGAAAGCAGAGAAGTGCGAATTCCATCGCTCCCCCATCCCCTTCCTGGGTTACATCATCGCTGCAGGGAGTGTACAGATGGATCCCGGGAAGGTGAGAGCGGTGGTGGATTGGCCCCAGCCTACTTCCAGGGTGCAGCTGCAACGTTTCCTGGGATTCGCCAACTTTTATCGCCGCTTTATCTGGGGTTACAGCACCTTGGCTTCCCGCCTGTTTGCACTGACCTCTCCCAAGGTTCTGTTCACGTGGTCCCCAGCTGCTGACCGGGCGTTCCGGGATCTCAAACACTGTTTCACCACAGATCCCATCTTGGTTCATCCTGACCCGTCCCACCAGTTCGTGGTGGAGGCCGATGCTTCGGATGTCAGACTGGGGACTGTTCTGTTGCAGCGTTCTACCCTGGACCTCAAGTTACATCCCTGCGTCTTCTTCTCCCATCGCCTCAATGCCACGGAGAGGAACTACGATGTGGGGAATCGTGAGCTTCTCGCAGTGAAGATGGCGTTGGAGGAGCGGAGGCACTGGCTGGAGGGGGCGGAACATCCGCTCATTGTGTGGACTGACCACAAGAACCTGGAATATCTCTGCAACGCCAAGCTTCTCAAATCCAGGAAAGCTAGGTGGGCCCTGATTTTTGCCCGGTTCAACGTCTCCCTCTCATACCGATCGGGATCCAAGAATGTCAAGCTAGATGCGCTGTCATGCCGCTATAGCCCCACGGCTATAACCTCAAAACCCGAGATCATCCTTCCCACCTCGTGCCTGGCGACGGCACTCAGCTGGAGAATAGGGAAGCATGTTCGTGAGGCGCAGTGTTTGTGATTGTCTCTACCCCCCTCCAGTTGTTTCCCATCTTCCTGATTATCCTCAGTGTATTTATACCTGTGTTCTCTGTTTGTCTGTTGCCAGTTTGTTTTGTTCTTCAACCCTACCAGCGTTTTGTACCTTTTGGACTCTGATCTGGATTACCGACCACCTTGACCTGTCGTTTTGCCTACCTCCTGTTCTAGTAATACACTTTTGTGTATCTGTCCGCATCTGGGTCTTCCCTAAAACGTGATATAACTAGGAAGTTAAACTGTTTTCCGGATGAGTCAAAAACAACATTAAAGGACTAAATGATATAGCTTCCCAGTTAACACAAACCATGGCCATTTTCAAACAGACTAGTAAAAACTATAAAGGGATAACCTCTACTCTGGAAGACAATACAATACATCTGATGATACATCTAGAGATGTTATGGTGCAGAGGCAGTATGAGCCTGCTGTTATAGAGATCTGAGAGGAGGAGGATGATGATGAGACATCAAGCTGTGTGTGTGGATAGCGCAAAGAGAGAATGCTGAGAACAGATCCTCTCGTGAGAGGAAGCACCTTATCTAGTTTCACAGTGAGAATCGAATATGTTGGATTTACCGTCACAAAGTTTATGGGTTAGGTACTATCACTTGCCATGGTCATTTGATCATATTGAGTGTAGGTCAGATGTATCTAAAATTGAGAGGGGCACTCGGAGAAAGGAATGTGAAGGGGGAGGGATAGAGGGGGAGGGATAGAGAGACAGAGAGAGACAGAGAGAATACTAGATATCTTGTTCCTTCCATCCTCTCCTAGACCTGTTCATGACTGTAGTAACAGCACCTGCCAACCTACCAATGTCAGCTTCACAGTAACATTAAACCTGACTCTTTCCCCCATAAAAGCAATAATCAACACCTAGTGTGTGCTTTATTAACAGTTCCTTTAAGCTTTAGCATAACCCAGTGAGCCATAAACCCATGCCCCAGTATAAGAGCGGAATGCTGGCCTCTAGCCGTGTATGTAGTGTTTATTGCAGTGGTTCCTAACCAGGGGTAGTAGAACCCCTGGGGGTACCTATCCACAGGGGGTACTCATGAGACCATAGGCTTCCTGGTAAAATGCACATAAGGGGGTACTTCAGGGGTACTCCAGACAGTACCACACAGTAAAAATAAAAGTGTTAAGTTAACACATATAGAGTTGAATTCAACACTGTTTCAGATAACATTTGGTCCCAGTCCACATAGTGTTGAAGTTACTCTACAGGTAGTGTCACATTTTCAGAGTTAATTTGACTCAAAATTGTGTTAAAATTCACACATGAATGTGTAATAATATATAGCACTGGTTTAACATCAATAGGCTATTACTCTATAATTAAGTAAATGTCAAAGTGAAAACTTTGCTATTAGTTGTTGACGTTACTTACATGATTATTTGAGGATGTGCAGGAGCAATTGCATTGACATGCAAGTCGAAATAATGATCATCCACAACCACAGCAGTTGATTGGTGCGTTTTTTCATTCCACTGAATTGAGTTGGATTTACATCGCAATGACTGCATAATTTTACACTCCAATTTAATTCTGACACTAGAGCTCATTGACTCCTCATAATGTTGAAAATACTCATCCCGGGTTAAAATAAGTCAACACTGTAATTTTTTACTTTGCAGTCACCGAAAAAGATTGGGAACCACTGGTTTAGAGCATAACCTACTGTAGTAGCTGCTGTGTACTTATTAGTATTTACGAGGTGTTTGTGTGAGGATTGTATACACTAGAGAGTAGCCCAGTTATTACAGACTAACACACACTGTCGTTAAAAACTGTTGTTAAAATCTTAAATGAGAGGCAATTACACGGTAGAATACGTCTTTGACATATGGTGTTGGTTTGAGAAGTAGTGCTACTGGTTTCTACTTCGGTGATAATGCCTGAGAAGCCGGTGTTTGGAGGATATATTGACATGGGTGTTGTTAGGCCCGAGACGAAGTCAACGGGCTACCAACATATTCAGATAATGAGTGACATATTTTCATTAAAAACGTTATTTGATTAATTTATTCATACTATTTCATCCCTCCACAAAATATAGTCCCGAAACACATCTAGGGTTGCTACACAAGCCGGCTGGTCGTTGACTTTTTGTTCTCTATCTATGAACGCGACCCAGTCGTTCGTTTTAAATGTTCCATTGCCATACTGGCTGGCAACGTTCTTATCCCTTGCTTGCTAACTAGCCAACTATGGCTAACTTACAGTCACGTCAAACAGTACATCTGCATTGCGTGCTGTTTGGGGTTTTAGGATGGGTTTCTGTACAGCACTTTGTGACATCAGCTGATGTAAGAAGAGCTTTATAAATTCATTTGATTGCTTGATTGATGAGACAGTGGATTGAGCAGTCAGATGGAACAGAGTAAATAGTAATTTTAACGTCATAGATTTAGCCAGTGGTACAGTAACTTGTGGAATAGACTCCGACTGGAATGTACTTTTAACCAATCAGCATTCAGGATTAGACCCACCCGTTGTATAATGAATTCCATTAGGACCAGGGGCGCAACTTTCACTGGGGATGGGGGCGACATGACCCCCCCCCCCCCACATTCTGAAATAAAAATGTTGTCCCCCCCAGTTTTATCATTGCATTGTAATACAAAATCCAACATCAGTGTGCTTTAGGACCATGTGGACGCCTCAGAGCGCTTGGGTAAGCTGTTTGGTGGTTTCAGCCGGCTGGATTTAGGACTGCGTGGACACCACAGAGCGTGCAGAGGCAGCTGTTGTCTGTGTTCTTTTTCTCAGAGATGTAAAAGCAAGCAGAGCATAAACTGGCTACTCTTTATTTGACTAATGTAGTTGGCAAGGTAACTGCTGTTTGACTTAACAGGAAAAATGTTTTTATTCCCAGTGCTGAGCTAGTAGTGTAACTGATATGCAACGTTAGCTAATGTTTCATCCCCACTCGACTGAAGTTCTGTCTGAAGTGAATGAACTAACTTCAGCCTAGCTATCTGTCAGGTAGCAGTATCTAACAGTTGTTGTGTGTATGGAAATGTTTTGTAGCCTTTGTTTTGTCCGGTTTCAACAGAAGTAAATTAACTTGGCTCTATTTCGCCAGTTGATGTACCATTAGATCAACTGATCCATGTTAGTATAGCAATGCAACGTTACCGATCTGTCAGTTTCCCTAGCTAATTCCCTACTTTTCACACTGATAGTAATAAACAGCTCTAGAGGCTTTACTGTCATGGTGCACAGTCAGTACACAACACTATTCTCATCATGTCTTAGCAGGATCAGATGGTGACAGGTGTCCCAGCAGGGTCAAACAGCCAGAGAAGACCAGTGTACGGAGCTCAGCTGAATTTTGCAGTATATTGCAGTATATTATAACAATCAGTGAATGGATCTTTTTTTTATCCCTTTTTTTCTCTCCCAATTTTGTCGAATCCAATTGGTAGTTACAGTCTTGTCTCATCGCTCATCCAGGCTCTGTCACAGCCGGCTGCGACTGGGAGACCCATGGGGCGGCGCACAATTGGCCCAGCGTCATCCGGGTTAGGGGAGGGTTTGGCCGGCAGGGATGTCCTTGTCCCATCGCGCACTAGCGACTCCTGTGGCGGGCCGGGCGCAGTGCACGCTGACACGGTCGCCAGGTGTACGGTGTTTCCTCCGACACATTGGTGCGGCTGACTTCCGGGTTAAGTGGGTATTGCGTCAAGAAGCAGTGCAGCTTGGTTGAGTTCTATTGGTTCTATTATTGGATAATATAATGTATAAATGTACACCAAGGTAATTCTTTGTCATGCGTCATCTGAGCAGTATCAAATGGTGACAGGTGGCTGAAGGGAACTTTGGCAGATGCAACACTTTATTCGTTCTGTGTAGCAAACACTGGACAAGCCAGAAGCTTCAAAGATTGAAACTACTTTAAGGCAGTCTGACAAACCTCTAAAATTGATTTCTAAACTGTATCAGCGGTTGATAGAGGCTTTTCTTGATGACATAAAATATGTAAAACAAAAATGTGAGGAAGACCTGGGAGACACTACTGATGATGGTAATGAATGGATACAGATATGTTAGAATGCCCAGTCATGTTCATATAATCTCAGACAGAAATTGCTGCAGTTTAAGGCCATCCATAGAACATACTATATGCCAGTGAAACTGAATCATGCACTCAGAAATAATTCCTCTTCTGGAGGTGTAAAACACAAAAAGGGACATATTTCAATATATTATGCTCTTGTGAAGGCTGGCTGAATTCTGGCAGTGTTCTTTTATTTTCCGCATGTCTACAGATTTTCCCTTCTTTCTATTTTTGTACATAGTCCCCCCGGTTTAGGGGAGCAAAAGTATTGGGACAAATTCACTTGTATGTGTATTAAAGTAGTAAAAAGTTAAGTATTTGGTCCCACATTCATATCAAGCAATGACTACATCAAGCTTGTGACTCTACAAATTTGTTGGATGCATTTGCTGTTTGTTTTGGTTGTGTTTCAGATTATTTTGTGACCAATATAAATGCATTGTAAATAATGTATTGTGTCATTTTGGAGTCACTTTTATTGTAAATAAGAATATAATATGTTTCTAAACACTTCATGTGGATGCTACCATGATTAAGGATAATCCTGAATGACTGTGTGAGAAAGGTACAGACGCACAAATATCATACCCCCAAGACATGTTAACCTCTCACCATTACAATAACAGGTTAGCATTTTTTGGGGGGTATGATATTTGTGCGTCACTCATAATTTTCACAATTCATTCAGGATTATCCATAACTATGGTAGAATAACATTCATGTAGAAGTGTTAAGAAACAATCAAAGTGACCCCAAAATAGGCATATTGGATTATGGAGAAATGCAGGAAATTAGCTTTAGATGCCAAAAGAATTCTGAGGGAGGACCCCAAACCCCCCGCCAGGTTATGTCCCCCCCACTTTTAAAAGCAAAGTTGCGCCTCTGATTAGAACACACTGTGGGAAGATGGGTGAGCTGAGGCTACTGTGCACAGATGAAGGTACAGATGAAGGTCGAACACATATAAACTGTAATAACACTGTAATAGAGTACCGTGCAATAACATACAATAGTATAAATGGGAAAGACACATTTCTATCCAAACAAACAAAAGAGACTATTCTGTGTGTGATTGGTTTAGGAAAAAAGGACCCCCTAACTGGCCTCCAATTAGGGTTCTGACTGGTGATGTGAACCATGGCTCCTTCCTTTAACTCCTCGTTTCTCAGTCCACCACACACACATGCACGCACGCACGCAACACACACACACACACACACACACCACACACACACACACACACACACACACACACACACACACACACACACACACACACACACACACACACACACACACACACACACACACTGTGGCTTAACCACAGCACCCTAGGAGATCTCCCACTTCCAGTCCTCCATTACGTTACACCTAATGACTGTTTCCTGTCTGTCGGGCTCAGTGGGGCTTTCCCCTTAACCTTGATATACTTGTGGCAGAGCGTAGGTCTATGGTTCTGGGGACTAGAGGACCTAGGAAACCAGTGACCTCACCACTTATCACCGTGATTGCTTTTCCATGGAGTCCATTTGTAACAGTTAGGGCATTTAGCCTGCTCTGGGACTTCAAGGACATACAAAGAGAGGGAATAGGGGGGACATTTGGATTATCACAACATCATTAGTCAACCTCAAAACCAGAACACAATCTCTCTCTCTCTCTCTCTCTCTCTCTCTCACTCTCTCTATAGAATGAGTCTACAAATGTTTTTTGTGGACACAAGCACACCCTAATCACTGTGGCTAATGAAATATCAATATTTGCACTCTGATCAACACACACACACAACACACAGTGGCATGTATTCATGGAAAGCCAGGCTTCCCCCAAAAATGTACCATAATTTTCCTTCAGTTCGCAAGAGGCTGAATGTATCTCAATGGAGAAGGCATCTGTGCGAGCAAAACAGCACCCCTCTGTCTCTGTATGTGTAGCCCATCTATCTGATGCTGTATGGTCAAAAAGAGTATGATATTGTTGCTGCCCGTAGCATTGAATGCAAGGGAAGCCAGCAAGCATTTGGCCTCCCTTGATAAAAAGTATACAATAATAGCCAATCAGCATTGAGCTAAACTGAGTGAGCTCAACTTTGAATAGTCCTGATGCATAAAAAAAAGTGTCAAGGGAAGCCATTTTGGATTTGGCTTCACACCAATCACATCACATCACATCACATCAAGCCAAACGTCATTGACAGAATTTTTTTTGAATTGCTGCATCTCGTTGTGTTGTTGTCCTCAGGTCTTGCTAGCTAAATTTGGACCTTTCCTAAATAAGCCATGGATGGAGATAGGGATTTGGACTTGTGGTTTAACTTCACTCTTGTACTGGCCAATGATTTAACGGCGATTCTGATCCAACCATAAATTCATACATTGTACATCTGGCCTGAGAGGATGGAAGTTCAATATGTAGATAGATGTAGTAGTAGGCTAATGTTAACAAGCTGGCTAATCGTTGCCCATGAATGATAGGAAGTTAGGCTAGCGAGCAAGCATTTTAGCCAGGTAGCCCAGAACAACAAAAACTAAAAGCATGTACTGTATGATGGTTTCGGCATCATGAAAGAGAGGAGGATGGCATTGGCGTTTCTCTACAAGTAGGGTAAGTCAACATGTTTTTTCGATTTACACACACACACACACAGAAATCAATACCATGGATAGCCACATATTTAGCTTACGTTGATTGGACTAAATCGTTTTTGGAATCTTTTAGACTAAGCATAGGTGATTTAATGATGTTGAAGTTGAAATGGTCCTGGAATAGTAGAGGCAGCTCCTGTTTTCTTTGCGACTGATGGTACAGTGTTCTAAATCAATAGTTGTTTAGTAGTCCGAAAATGACGGAAATGTTAATTTCATTGACCATGCTATAGGTTATGTAACCAGTGGCATAAAGTACTTAAGTAAAAATACTTTAGTAGTTTTTTGGGGTATCTGTACTTTACTATTTATATTTTTCACAACTTTTACTTCACTACATCCTTTAAAAAAAATCATACATTTTCCCTGTACCCCAAAAGTATTTGTTACATTTTGAATGCTTAGCAGGACAGGAAAAGGGTCCAATTCAAACACTCATAAAGAGAAAATATCTGGTCATCCCTACTGCCTCTGATCTGACGGACTGACTAAACACACATGATTCTTTTGTAAATGATGTCTGAGCATTGGAGTGTGTCCCTGGCAATCCGTAAATAAAAAACAAAAATTGTGCCGACTGGTTTGCTTAATATAAGGAATTTGAAATGATTTATAATTTGACTTTTGATACTTAATTATATTTTAGCAATTACATTTACTTTTGATACTGAAGTATATTTTAAACCAAACCCTTTTAGACTTTTACTCAAGTAGTATTTTACTGGGTGACTCCCTTTTGTTTGAGGCATTTTATATTAAGTTATCTTTACTTTTACTCAAGTATGACAATTGGGTACTTTTCTGTTTGTTACTGTTTGTTACATGCAATATGCTCTCCAGTTTTGTGATGAAACAAAGGTGTGGTTGTCTTCTTACTGTCTCAGCCTTAGGCCTCTATATCACGGTCGCAAGGCATATGAACTAACAGGTTACAGAGCAAACATCGCAATTATCACAACACATAGGTTGTAGTATGGCTTATTTTTCCTGGTTTAGCTTCCTCAGTGATTTTACCCAAGCACTGCTACTGACAACACACACATGCATGCTTCTCATATGTGGGGTCAGTTTTTTAGAAGGGCCTCTCTCTCTCGCTCTCTCGAATATTCTGCCTGAGTGGACTTTTGTTTTGTTCCTTTAAATCCCTGAGGTTACATAATGTTTCTGCTAGACTTCCAAAAGCTGCCAGAGAGAATTATCAAAATGCATGTTCACTGAAGAACCATTCCATTGTGCGCAGTCATAGGAGAAGAAAATCATTATTGGAAAGGGGTGTGTGTATTTAGTGCATGGACAGAGGGAAAGTGATCATTGATTCACATATTGTGTCATCAGGGTTGGGGCGCACGCATACACGCACACACACACATTTACCATTGGCATTTTTCCCGCATATCAGATGCTCGTAGTTCTGCATCACTCCCCACAGCTCCGCGTCGTCATTGACGACCCCGTCCAGGATCTCAATATTTACCAGGCAACAGGTGCCCTCGCGCTCTCTCTCCCGCTCCTCTGCCATCATCAACACCCGCACGACCACTTCCTCCGCCAGGCTCTCCACGCACGCGGCCAGGCAAATGGCTGCGTGCTCATGCACGCGCACTGACACACGCGTATCCACCATCCACCTGAAGAACCGTCCCACCGGGAGGCTGAGCCCGCAGCGCGAGGACTTGCCCCGTTGACGCAGTGTCTCGCCTGAGCTCATGCAGTAGAGAGAAATGGCCCTCACCGTGCCAGCCACGCACCGCTCAGCCAGCCCCCAGCTCAGCACCAGCCGAATGGCGCTCTGCACCTCAAAGCGTGTGCATCGCCGGTGCAGCTCGCTCAGTCTCTGAGCCTCCCGGGAGATCCGAACCAGAGCCCTCTGCAAGAGCAGCGAGAGACGGCTGACTGCGTCACCGGAGAAAGCCACCTCATCACCTGCTACTTTACGCAGGACTTCAGCGATCTCCCGGTCGGTCCAGGGGACCTCTTCCAGTGTCGGCAGACGAGGACACTTGGAGAGTATGTCCTCTGGATCCTCAGGCAGCGCCGTGTTGACTGTGTCCCAGCTGGCGTTCCTACTGCTCAGAGAGTTAATCTGGTTCCACCAGGTCCCCCGGTGTGGGTGGGTGTGGGAGTGCCGGGACCTGGACGAGGAGAGGCTGAGGGACTTGCAGGAGTCCCCAGCTCCGTAGCCCGAGTCCAGACTCAGATCTTCCAGGGTTTTCGTCATCTTGGGACTGAAGGTACCTGACATTATTGTCGCTTTCTTGAGACGTGCTTCTGTTCTGAGATTCGAAGGTCACTTTTACGCACTGCAAGAAATACACCCCGTGAACGTTTCCTCTCCAAGTATAGATATATAGAATAAAATAGTTAAATGACTGTAGATACGTTTATTCAATCACTTCTCTAGTAGTTTCGATGTTTGTCCATGGACGCAGTCTTGCCTGCTGCCAGTCGCAGCTCCACAGGCACATGCACTGCTCTGCTGGCTCTGTTAAATGTTACCATTAAACGTTAGAGGAGTGAGACCAATGAGAGTTAGCCTTTGCGCGCACCAATCGGCTTTGAGAGCCCTTTGAACCAATATAGGTCAGAACCAATCAGATAAATGAAACCTATGCAAACCAGGAGTGGTATCCTGTTACAATACCATCATACAGAAACAGCTTTACAGCACCATCGTGTGGAAATGACGAAACAGTGGACTAATTCTTAGGGAACTGAGTTTTTCCTGATCACTTGACCTGACCTGACCAGGAAAAACCCTAGACCCTAGTTATAGCCAAGAACAAGGTATTTCAGTAGGGCTCGGAGTCCTGACCAGAGAAAACTAGTCTTAAAATATGTGTTAATACTCTTCTACTAAAAAATAGGTTCCCAACCAGGGGTACTAGGACCCCTAGGGGTACATGAGAAGACTCATGAGACCATAGGCCTACTGGTAAAATGCACATGAGGGGGTACTTCAGGGGTTCTCCGGGCAGAGCAAAATTAAATTGGTGGTACACTAACTGAAAAAGTTTGGGAACCACTGTAATATAAAATACTCCTGCATACTTTCTCATGTAGGTTGACTTGAAAATAATACTCAACACAGATTTAACATTTTGGTTCTCGACAAAGAAAGAAAGAAACAATCAAAATGTAGAAAACATGTATTTGACAAATCATTATTGAACAGTCTCAGGGGTTCATTGCATAGATTATACACTAATCATAACCACATCTGTTTTGCTTTGACTGTCAAAAACCTTACAACTAAGGCATATCAATGTACAAACATCAATTTAGAATTCACGCAAAACCTTTCTTCCATGGCCTGTTTTTCAGTGGATAAATAGCAAAGTGCAAAACATTACCACTGAAATTGCTGTAGACCTATACAGTTTAGTCTATAAATAACCTTTCAATTTCTTTAAAGGTAAATAAATAATGGGCTTCTAACAACAAGTTTATGATTGATGATTATAATATTTTAGCTTATGATGAATTGAGGGAACCTAAGTAAACTTTGTATTCACTTAACCAACCAACATCTGCCAGTCTGAAGCGCTATACGCAAAATTTCCACTAGATGTCAGTAGAGTAAGTAAATCACATGGCGCTACAGTACAATCTACCACTAACCATTTGGAAAAATGTTAAGGGCTACTTCAACATCATAATTAGGCTATTTACTACTACAGAATCTCTGCAGCCAGTATTTAGAACTTCAGTGTGTTTCTTCTACAACACAATGACTACAAAATATCTACATATTGCTCTTCTTACAAATACAAATAAGCATTATAATACATTACAGCAAAGATCCAATAATCTGAAAATACATTTTTGCTAGATCAATGACAACACAAAATATGTGTTCATTTTAAGCTTAAACATTCCAAGAATAGAAAATGAGATTTAAATATGAATTATTCTTGCTAGATGACAAATCTAAGCCCAAAGTCACATACAGTTGAAGTTAAGAGCACCAGTTAATTTAAGAATGTGAAATGTCAGAATAATAGTAGAGAGAATGATTTATTTCAGCTTTTATTTCTTTCATCACATTCCCAGTGGGTCAGAAGTTTACATACACTCAATTAGTATTTGGTAGCATTGCCTTTAAATTGTTTAACTTGGGTCAAACGTTTTGGGTAGCCTTCCACAAACTTCCCACAATAAGTTGGGTGAATTTTGGCCCATTCCTCCTGACAGAGGTGGTGTAACTGAGTCAGGATGTAGGCCTCCTTGCTCGCACACACTTTTTCAGTTCTGCCCACAAATTGTCTATGGGATTGAGGTCAGGGCTTTGTGATGGCCACTCCAATACCTTGATTTTGTAGTCCTTAAGCCATTTTGCCACAACTTTGGAAGTATGCTTGGGGTTTTTGTCCACTTGGAAGACCCACTTGCGACCAAGCTTTAACTTCCTGACTGATGTCTTGAGATGTTGCTTCAATATATCCACATAATTTTCCTGCCTCATAATGCCATCTATTTTGTGAAGTGCACCAGTCCATCCTGCAGCAAAGCACCCCCACAACATGATGCTGTCACCCCCGTGCTTCACGGTTGGGATGGTGTTCTTCAGCTTGTAAGCATCCCCATTTTCCCTCCAAACATAACGATGGGCACTATGGCCAAACAGTTCTATTTTTGTTTCATTAGACCAGAGGACATTTCTCCAAAAAGTATGATATTTGTCCCCATATGCAGTTGCAAACCGTAGTCTGGCTTTTTTATGGCAGTTTTGGAGCAGTGGCTTCTTCCTTGCTGAGCGGCCTTTCAGGTTATGTCGATATAGGACTGTGGATATAGATTCTTTTGTACCTGTTTCTGCCAGCATCTTCACAAGGTCCTTTGCTGTTGTCTGGGATTGATTTGCACAGTTTGCACAAAAGTACATTCATCTCTAGGAGACAGAACGCATTTCCTTCCTGTATGGTACGACGGCTGCGTGGTCCCATGGTGTTTATACTTGCGTACTATTGTTTGTACAGATGAACGCGGTACCTTCAGACGTTTGGAAATTACTCCCAAGGATGAACCAGACTTGAGGTCTACAATTATTTTCTGAGGTCTTGGCAGATTTCTTTTGATATTCCCATGATGTCAAGTAAAGAGGCACTGAGTTTGAAGGTAGGCCTTGAAATACATCCACATGTACATCTCCAATTGACTCAAATTATGTCAATTAGCTTATCAGAAGCTTCTAAAGCCATGACATCATTTTCTGGAATTTTCCAATCTGTTTAAAGGCACAGTCAATTTAGTGTATGTAAACTTCTGACCCACTGGAATTGTGATACAGTGATTTATAAGTGAAATAATCTGTCTGTAAACAATTGTTGGAAATATGACTTGTGTCATGCACAAAATAGATGTCCTAACCCGACTTGCCAAAACTATAGTTTGTTAACAAGAAATGTGTGGAGTGGTTGAAAAATGAGTTTTAATGACTCCAACCTAAGTGTATGTAAACTTCCGACTTCAACTGTACAGTAGACCCAATTGCCTTCGCCTATGCTTGTTTAGTTTTTTTGTGGATGACCAGTACAAAATCCATCTATACTAGGCCTACACCTAAAATATCAGGCATTTGGCCTCAAGTGACCTCAATTGATGGACTAAGAAATGAGGCTCCTTGCAGCCTTCTGAAGTTCTGAACCCCTGGTATAATAATGTTAGGCTGGGATTCCATCCTGTCGCGGATTTGGACAATTCACCATCTAAAAGGTCATTTCAGATTGAGCCTTTGCTCTAAAAGCGAAGATACACTAAATGGCCAAAAGTATGTGGACATCACTTCAACTTAGTGGATTTGGCTATTTAAGACACACCAGTTGCTGACAGGTATATACATTGGAGCACACCGCCATGCGATCTCCATAGACAAACATTGACAGTAGAATGGCCCATATTGAAGAGCTCAGTGACTTTTAACGTGCACCGTCATAGGATGCCACCTTTCCAACAAGTCAGTTTGTCAAATTTCTGCCCTGCTAGAGCGGCCCGGTCAACTGTAAGTGCTGTTACTGTGAAGTGGAAACGTCTAGGAACAGACGTCGCTCAGCTGCGAAGTGGTAGGCCACACAATCACACAAAACAGGACTGCCAAGTGCTGAAGAGCGTAGCGTGTCTGTCCTCAGTTGCAACACTCACTACCGAGTTCCAAACTGCCAGCACAATAACTGTTCATCGGGAGTTCATGAAATGGGTTTCCATGGCCGAGCAGTGGCACACAACCCTAAAATCACCATGCGCAATGCCAAGCGTCGGCTGGAGTGGTGTAAAACTAGCCACCATTGGATTCTGTAGCAGTGGAAATGTATTCTCTAGAGTGATGAATCACGCTTCACCATCTGGCAGTCCGACAGACGAATCTGGTTTTGGCGGATGCCAGGAGAACGCTTCCTGCCCAAATGCATAGTGCCAACTGTAAAGTTTGATGGAGGATGAATAATGGTCTGGGGCTGTTTTTCATGGTTTGGGCTAGGCCCCTTAACGCTACAGCCTACAATGACATGCTAGACGATTCTGTGCTTCCAACTTTGTGGCAACAGTTTGGGGTAGGCCCTTTCCTGTTTCAGCATCACAATGCCCTGTGCACAAAGCGAGGTCCATACAGAAATGGTTTGTCGAGATCGGTGTGGAAGAATTTGACTGGCCTGCACAGAGCACTGACCTCAATCCCATCAAACACCTTTGGGATGAATTGGAACATTGACTGCGAGCCAGGCTTAACCGCCAAATATCAGTGCCCGACCTCACTAATGCACATGGCTGAATGGAAGCAAGTCCCTATAGCAATGTTCCATCATCTAGTGGAAAGCTATCCCAGAAGAGTGGAGGCAAAGGGGGGGACCAACTCCATAGTAATGCTCATGATTTTGGAATGTGATGTTCGACAAGCAGGTGTCCACATACAAAAATAAAACTATACTAGCAAATATTTTACAAAGGCTCTCTAAGCAAACAATGTCCATTGTTAGAATATTACAAAACTACTAAAATGAAGTAAGCTGTAATCCTTTCACTATGATGGGAGAGAATGTGGCACTGTCTCTTGGAACTCCACAATGGCAGCTTTTCCTACAACATAACACTATGTTTCTGCAATGTCTGTCTTGTAGACAACAAGGGGTGACTTTGAATGCTTTGCAATGCTCTAGAATCGAACTGGCCATTCTGGGTCTCCTGGCTCTCCTTTGTCTCCTGTCTGGGCCCTGTGTTTAGGCAGAGGCATGGCCTGCTCCAGAAGCCTGGCCAGGTACCCATCCTCCGCCCTCTCCCCCACCGAACGGCTCTCACTCTGGGCCAGGCCCGTAGGCCGCTGGGAAGCCTGGGCTAAAGGTGCTGACTGAGTCCGGGGACCCTGCAGGGTGGCTGGGGAGGGCTAAGGGATGAAGGGGCAACTGGGGCAGTCAGGGTCGGCTCGTCCATGGGGCTTTGTGGAGGTGTGTTTGTACCTTGTTGATCTACAACCTGTGTCTCTGGTAAAGCCACTGGACCAGAGGAGCTCTCAACACTTTTTTCTTTGTGGAGTGCCATAAGAATGGCAGGTTGTCCCATAACATTGGGCTCATTACCCCCTGGTGGCTCATAAGGTGGTGGCCCAGCCCCAGCCTGGGGAGGCCCATCGGGGGTTACTTGAGCCTGGATGGTGTGGATGAGAATGGGATCTGGAGATGGAAGGGAGACTTCTTCCTCATCCTCTTCCTCCCTATTGAGAGCTTCCTTGTCCTTCCTGTCCTCCTTAGAGGGGCTGTCGTCTATGGAGATAACGTCTGGCTGGTAGGTGATGATGTGGAGACCCAGACCCCCTGCTCCTGGTCGTTTGGTTCCCTGGTCAGGGGTGACTCCCATGGGGGGCTTGAGAGGGGTGAGCAGAACAGGTAGCTCCAAACCCAGGGTCTTCTGTGGCAGCTCATCTGGCTTGGCTAGAAATAAAACACAGGAACATTAAAACTGAGGTAAATTATAGGAACTATGCTTTGCTTTACAGTTCTGTTTCAGTTGGTAAGTGTTGACCTGGTTTATGCTTAAATATGAAATTGTAATTATGGGTACCCATCTTTCAAAAATACCACACAACTACCTAACCAGTATCAAATGATAATTATATGACCTCATTTCTCTCCACAAGGGGGAGCTCATTGAAAAGCCCTCATGAGATGTTTGGTCTCTGCATTTTCTACAGACGTATCCTTGTCAAACAGTACATAAATCAGCTAAGCAGTGTGTTACCTGGGGGTGGAAGGTCCAGCTTCATCTTGCGTAGTTCCGCCATGGAGGCCTGCAGCTGATCGATGATGACATCATCGCTGTAGAGGAAAGACAGGGCGATCTTCTCCTGAAGGAACTCTCTCAGGTCCTCCAGATTCATCTTCAGGAGACGTTCTGTTGACACACAGATACAGCAAACAGGAAAGGAGTCAGCATCATTGACATTATAACCCAAATGGTGAACATCTAGTCAAATGACTACCCAGACTATACACATCACGTTACCCCCCCCCCCCCCCCCCCCCCACACACACACCACAGCCACTCTCTGTTGTCATCTGTGCATAGTCACTTTAATTAACTCTACCTACATGTACATACTACCTCAACTAACCGGTGCCCCCTCACATTGACTCTGCACCGGTACCCCCCGTATATATTGTTATTTTTTACAGCTCCTCTTTAATTACTTGTTACTTTTATCCGTATTTTTTTTAACTGCACTGTCAGTTAGGGGCTCGTAAGTAAGTAAGCTTTTCACTGGCGCATGTGACTAATACAATTTGATTTGATCTGAACTGCTCTAACAGAGACACAACACACAGGACAGGAGTCAAATATGCATAGCTGAGAGCAATATTGTATTAGCAAACAGTTATGTAATGAGTAGCTAATAGGCTAAAGTAGCTAAAAGGCTACTTATCAAAGGTAGATGCACTCCTTACTCTTAAATATTCTAAGGATTGTGTAGGACATGGCAGTAAGAAGTTTCTCTCCTTCCAGAATGTAGATGTCCCACAAGCGTAGAGTCAGGGTGAACGGGGTCTATGAGGAGAAGGAAAAAAGATCTCTGACTTCCAAGAAAAATGATTTCCCATTCACAAAGTGGTAAAACTGTTCTTAAAATCAGTGGAGTCCAAAAATACCACAATATCACAAGTAATGAGTTCACATACTGTACATTAATAAGATTGCTATGCTATCTGTAAGCATAGGCTTATCAACCCCCAAATTACTATTATCAATCCATGACATAATCATTGATTACTAGGCAAATTCTTTGTTTGTCTTCATCTTACTCTTTCTCTCCCTCTTTCTCTCCCTCCCTTCCCCCTGCCTTCTAGTCCATTGGTAGTGAGGGGGGCTTGGTGGCGCCCCACCTAACACACAGCCCCATCTCTGTGGTGGGCCCCAGCGGGACTGAGAAGCGCTGACAGCAGCATGTTTCTCTCCAAACCACCAAAGCCACAGGATTGTGTGTATGAACCGAGTCGAGTACACACAGAGTAGTTATTAATCCTTGTGATTTTGCTTATGTTATGTTTCCTTTATACATAGTTAACAACGCTAATAAATGCTGAAATAAGTTTTACCTTATACGTTTATACTGCTTAGAGTTGTGAAATGAATGAACATCCATGAATACAATTGCAATTCTGCTATTTTAAGTTATTATTGTCAGTTGAATATGAGGCTCGCAGCATCAATTCTTTGACTACTTTCTCCTCTGTTAAAAGTTACAATATGTGACACGTTTCAGGAAACTATGCGTATGTTGCGGGTCACTACTTTACAGGAGAGCCGTTTGAACGTAAACCTTTCTTAAAAATCTAAATGCGTTTTTTGTCAGAAATGCCTTCTCAAACGTGAACTTTTATGTGCCTTAATAACAGACTTGTATGCCATCTGTTAATACGAATAAAATTGTTAAAATTACGAGCCTAGTTGGTTTAGCCACATAAAAAGCGAGCAACCTTCCCACGAGCCATGATTGGCTGAGATAATGATTGGGCTGGACATACCGAGTGATGAGTTTGGATTGGTCTGCCATAGAGCACGCTTCTATCTATTTGAGCTGGTCAGTATGTCTAAGTAATCCTGTATAACGCCACTTTTGTTTTTATGTATCACGTAGTAAAACTGCATAAGTGTTGCTATCCACATTCTGGAGGACCGAGTTTTGAAATAAGTGGAATTTGAGTATGATAGCTAAGGAGATGGAGAAAAACACCTGCCTTCGGATTACATCTTCAAACTAAGGGTAACCATTCTCAGATATTGGTTAGCTACCTGCAGATTCATGCAGGGTAGTAACGTCATGAGTTGTGATTATTGTTTATTGTTTAGCTAGCTAGCTAGCTACATGTCTTAACAAATGCAAGTAACCATTTCGGGTGCGTTCGTAAATTCAGTCTGGCCATCAGTCAGTCTGGCCATCTACTTCTGATTTCCGAGCCCTCTCGTCTGAGCGTGCCAGAGCGCAGACGTACGCTCAACACCCATTGAATATGGCTGGTGTCAGTAAATGTTGGCAAAAAAGCATATTTCAATTGTTGCCAGCAGCACAGTTACAGTCACCAATGCTCTGGATAACATGAACACAGCCTAATTAGGGCGAGTAAAATGGTCAGAGTTTGGGTGGGGGCTAAAGTTTAAGAGGGTGTGAATGATGCTGAATGGGTGTAGACAAAGAAGAGCTCTCCAGTAGGTACCAAAACATTCAAAGGACATTTTCTTGAAAGTGAGGTTACAAGTTTATAAACTATCAAAGCAAAATTATTTTCCCATTGTTCCTCAAATGGAGTGTAACATTTTGTAGCTCTGTGTCTCTGCTTTTATCCAATGTAAAAACACAATTGCAAATTTTGCTACATAAGACCGAATCAAGGTGGTCGGTCACATATGGCAATCGTTGGTCAGCAACCCCAGATCAAAGATTGTACCTTTAAGGAGAGGAGTTCTTGGTTATCACGGGCCAATAAAAATGAATAATTATTTAAATCGGCTAAAAATGGCACCGGTCCGTTAAAACACACTTTCTCTCACCCTGTCAATGAAACACTGCAGGAACCATTTAGTGCTGTAGATCCCACAGGACATCTGTTCCCTGTCCTAGAGAGACAGAGGGAGAGAGGGATGGAGGGAGAGAGAAAAAGAGAGATGGGATGGAAGAAGAAAGAGAAAAAAAGGGAAAAAGAGAGGGAAGGGTAGAAAGAACGATGGACAGTTCTACACAGTAAGACACATTTCACTGTAACTATATGCAACTATTGTAATAACCTCACTATTAAGAAACATAATAATGCCATTACGTAATGTGTGTGTGTGTGCACATGTATGTATGTGCGTGTGTGTATGTGCGTGTGTGTGCGTGCGTGTGTGTATGCATGTATGTGGTTGTGTGTGTGAAGGCAACCTAAACAATGATCTATGTAAAATGTGTATGAAAAATGTGTATGTAAAATGTGTATGTACAATGTACGTATATGTAGCAGAAAAGCTGTAAAAAAACAAACAAGATATGTGTCCTCCGAAGAGGATGGGTAAAAAATTATTTTAAAAATGAAAAAACAGTGATCTAACCAGATGTTTCTTCAGCTTGGGGATGAGTTTGGAGAGAATCTGATCGTGGTGCGTCTGGAAGCGCTGCAGTTTGGGAAACCCAGGAATAAAGAAACCTTAGACGGAGAAGGAGAGGGAGAGCGCATAATTAGACTGCTTCATTACCTTGTGTAAACACACAGATAACTCTTGTGGCTAGAACTCCATAACAGAATGTACTTACTAGTCAATAACTGTAATTCCATATCTTTATTAAGATTGTATTACATATTCATATATTATTCTACTGGTAATGTAGCTGATTCCTATTATCGATTGGTCGGACCACAATGCATGACATATCTGTACGGTTGAATCAATGTTTACGGGATATCTTATTGGTCAGCTCACCGTGCATGGCATGCTTCTGATTGGTCAGTAGCTGTGACAGGGCCCAGAAGGCGTCTTCCTCGTTCATGTACATCAGCAGCAAGGCGGCGACCTGGCTCATGCCCTGGCAGTAGCTCACCTCCTATAGGGTCAGAGGTTAGAGGTCAAACTATGTCACATTGATCACCAGGCTACATTTGTCGTGATGTAGGTTTTGTCTTCATAAAGTTAGAGACAGCTCAGTTGCCACTAGTTTTAGTGTTACAAAGCAGTTAATTGCTGAACATTGGGCTGAATCCTGATGCAAACATTATGTAAATATTGACATTATTTATGACTGAGGGAAGACTAACACAAACTCACCGTGTTGTAGACTGAATAGGCAGACAGGACATTAAATAAAGACTGCTGTCTGTATAGACACAGAGAGGAGAGAGAGAGAGGTCAGTCATTCAGAGACAGAGAGGGGTAATTGCCATGGTTCAGGCAACTTTCACTTCATACCTTATTATACTATACATATGTAGGATCGGAATTTGATCACTCTTTTGTTGCTGAGAATTTTCCTGCACCACAGTAAAGGCAGATGAACTTCGTGATTTATATCAATTAACTGAAAAGATGAGGGGGGAGGGGTGTGTCTCTTTGTTAACAACAGCTGGTGCACGATCTCTAATGTTAAGGAAGTCCCAAGTTTTTCCTCGCTGGAGTTAGAATATTTCATGATAAGCTGCAAACCATACTATTTACCAAGACAGTTTTCATCTATATTTTTCATAGCTGTCTATTTACTAATAAGTCGTGTATTTATTCCTTGTGTTAAAATTTCTATCGTTTTTTATCTTTCTCTCTACATTGTTGGGAAGGGCCCTAAGTAAGCATTTCACTGTTAGTCTACACCTGTTGTTTGCGAAGCCCGTGACAAATAACATTTTATTTTAATCGTTCGGAATGATGATGAAAAAATAACATTACATTTCTAATTAGACTGCGTGTCTGTGGGTATTTCTCAATATGCATACTCTCATGCTCTGAGTGCGTTCTTCCAAGGGCATTCTCTTGAGTACGTTCTTATTAGGACGAGAGTGTGAAGAACGCATACATTTTACATTTGAGAAGCACTGCGCCCTCCCATGCTACTGCATTACCTTTGACCTTTTAAAGTAAATTGCATTATCAACATGTCCGCTGTTCATCTATGCTGGACTTTCAACGAGTACCCTCTGTAACTAATGTTAAATGTCAAACATTTATAGATCTGAACATCTGATTTAGTTTAATATTGCATTATCGTCAGTAAAGCAATTGAGACTATTAATCCCTTTTGTGTTTTTTAGTATTTAGCTAAATAGAAATGTGGTTCATTTCGCTGCTTTCCATGATGTGTGGACAGTATGTTTTACTATATTACACAAGCTGAAGTTTTGACCACATCGAATTCGGGGGGAATTACAAATCCTTTTTTACCTCAGATTAATGATGTTAGTATAAAGGTTTATAATCAACACAATGACATAAGATCAATTGCTTAAAACCGATCAATATCTTTGGTTTTGTACTGTTGATTTTGTCATACACGCCGTGGGTCGCAGGACTTTTATTATTTTATATTTATTATTATATACTTTTTTAAAAATTATTATTTTACTATTATTTTATTTCTCAAATGACATTGGATAATTCGGAGTAGTCTCTTAATAAAAGTCGCTGGCCACACACCTATACACGGACTTGACAGTCAAACTATCACATAAAATAGCAGCCAACAGTTGATAACCTATGGCGGGTCGTGATTCGTTGAAGTTAACTAACAGAATAAGTGGTTTGTTCCCTTTTCCATGATGGCAGCCTCCCGAAATGAACATCCGTCGTTCCAAAATGTAGTGTCACAGCATGTATAGGTTATTCCAAGTTTCTGTGTGGCCTTTGCATCGTCTTCGTTTAAACAGCTCTACACCCCAAACGTTTTGTCCCTGTTCTATTGATTTCAGTGCGATATCGATGGAAGTGATTAACAAAAAAAAGTGTTGCGTTACACTTACCATGTTGGCGACCCACTTCAATCAAAATGCAACACTTCAAAATGTAGCTAGCCGTCTTCTACAAATTGTGCTCTAACCAGTGACGTACACATTATTTCTAGATTCCGTGTGTTTTTTGAACTGCTCCCCCTCTCAGCCCCCTCTCGCGCAATCAATTTCAATGTGATAATCGATAGGAGTGACTGACAAAACAGTGTTGTTTCTCTTTTTATTTTGGTGACCCCTGTATCAAAATGTAAAAGTCACAAATGTAGCTGATTGTGTTCTGCATTGTCCTCTAACCAGTGATGTAAAAACATATCCAGTTTCAATGTGTTTTTTTAAATCCAGTTTCAATATATCACAAACGGTTTCTGCATATTGATTTGGGCACTTTAAAACTGTGTTTTGACATTGGGCTACTTATCAATCTGTCTTGTCAACAGGAAGCAGTGACAGCATCACGTTTTAGGAATATAAATGTAACTTTCAACATTAATTTCCTATGGTATTGCACTTAACTACTGCTTTAGACAGCCTACTATTCGTAGTGAGAGTTTATGGAGAAAAAACTAGCCAATGTTTGCAATGATGAGAAAATAATCGCCTGTCTGTGTCTTGCTTGTGTTATATATACACATTATGTATCCAAAGTATGTGGACACCCCCTTCAAATTAGTGGACTCGGCTATTTCAGCCACACCCGTTGCTGACAGGTGTATAAAATCGAGCACACAGCCATATAATCTCCATAGCCAAACATTGGCAGTAGAATGACCTTACAGAAGAACTCAGTGACTTTCAACGTGGCACCTTTCCAACAAGTCAGTTCATCAAATTTCTGCCCTACTAGAGCTGCTGGAGTGGTGTAAAGCTCGCCACCATTGGACTCTGGAGCAGTGGAAACGCGTTCTCTGGAGTGATGAATCACGTTTCACCATCTAGCAGTCTGACGGATGAAGAACGCTACCTGCCACAATGCATAGTGCCAACTAATGCTTTTGTGGCTGAGTGGAAAGCCTTCCCAGAAGAGTGGAGGCTGTTATAGCAGCAAAGGGGTCACCAACTCCATATAAATGCCCATGATTTTGGAATGAGATGTTCGACGAGGCAGCAGCAGAGCAGGCATCAGCTACGTAAAAATCTACCTATCAATAGCAACACGGGTTCCAGAAAATCCAAAACCGCAGCCACTCTAATATATAATAGACTGGGGGATCTGATCCTAGATCAGCACTAAGACATACATGAACACCCACCTTTACCGTAGAATACAGCTGCTGACTTACTTGAATCCGAATCGATCCATGAACATGATGTGGTTTCTAAACGTCCTGTTCACATCCAGATCGATCTGTTTGATTTCCTGGGAGAACATTCTGGCCTGTTCCTTCATCCTCTGAAAAATTAAAACAATATATACATTTTCTAAATCCCTTGCACTCTTCAAAAGCTTATTAGAAAGAAATGAACAGTACACATGGTTAATGCTAAAACAATCTAGAAAATATATTTTTTTTTAAAAATCCTAGATTCTATAGTATTTAGGCAACATCTTTTCATATTAACTTTATATCAAAAGCCATAATCCCCTGTCAGTAAACCTCTGTTATTGTGTGATGTGTGTGTGATCTTTGTAACTCCATGTCAACACCATCTGCCTGTTTTCATCTCACATACAGTAACATAATCCTCTCTCTTTTTGGAGCCGCAACCAACAAACAAAAACAATGTCACTATTATTAATATTACTGAATGTAGCGATGGGTGGGTGGGAGTTGGGGTAGTTGTGAAAAGTAATGGCGCTATAAACATGAAATGGTCTTGGTGTATAACATGACAATATTTTGCGTTCAGCACTCTGGCTTCTGGCTGCAATATGTGGGGGAAGATCAGAACACTCCTACATATGTTCACGTACTGCATGTCTTAGTGCCTTCAGAAAGTATTCACACCCCTTGACATTTTGCACATTTTGCTGTGTTACAGCCTGAAGTTAAAATGGATTACAGTTTTATTTTGTGTCACTGATCTACACACAATACCCCATAATGTCAAAGTGGAATTATGATTTTATAAAGGTATAAAAAATTAAAAGCTGAACATGTGTAACGGCTGTCTTTGGAAGAAGAGGACCAAGGTGCAGCGTGGAATTTGTTCATCTTTTATTTTAGATGAAAAAGGCACTTCACAAAGAAAAAACAAACAGCCAAACAGTCCTGTCAGGTATCCTAACACACTAAACAGAAATTAACTACCCACAAACCCCAAAGGAAAACAGGCTGCCTAAGTATGACTCCCAATCAGCGACAACAATGTACAGCTGTCCCTGATTGAGAGCCATACCAGGCCAAAACAAAGAAATACAAAGCATAGAAAAAAGGACATAGAATGCCCACCCAAATCACACCCTGACCAAACCTAAATAGAGACATCAAAAAGGCTCTCTCAGGTCAGGGCGTGACAGTACCGCCCTTAAAGGTGCGGACTCTGGCCGCAAAACCTGAACCTATAGGGGAGGGTCTTGGTGGGCATTTCTCCGCGGTGGCAGCTCTGGAGCGGGACGCAGACCCCGCTCCACCACTGGCTCACCCCACTTTGATGGCGCCTCTAGAGCGCGGTCCCTCGCCGCTGGCCCCGGACTGGAGGGGCGACTCTGGCTGCGCCGGACGACAGGCGGGCGACTCTGGCTGCGCCGGACGACAGGCGGGCGACTCTGGCTGCGCCGGACGACAGGCGGGCGACTCTGGCTGCGCCGGACGACAGGCGGGCGACTCTGGCTGCGCCGGACGACAGGCGGGCGACTCTGGCTGCGCTGGATTCCCCAGGCTAGGGAGACCCACAGGAGGCCTGGTCCGTGGAGGAGGCACAGGACAGACCAGGCTGGGGAGACTTGCAGGAGGCCTGGCTCTGGGCGCAGGCACAGGACTCACCAGGCTGGGGAGACATGCAGGAGGCCTGGCTCTGGGCGCAGGCACAGGACTCACCAGGCTGGGGAGACTTGCAGGAGGCCTGGCTCTGGGCGCAGGCACAGGACTCACCAGGCTGGGGAGACATGCGGGAGGCCTGGCTCTGGGCGCAGGCACAGGACTCACCAGGCTGGGGAGACATGCGGGAGGCCTGGCTCTGGGCGCAGGCACAGGACTCACCAGGTTGGGGAGACATGCAGGAGGCCTGGCTCTGGGTGCCGGCACAGGATTCACCAGGCTGGGGAGACATGCAGGAAGCCTGGCTCTGGGAGCAGGCACAAGACGTGCAGGGCTGGGGAGGTGCACAGGAGGCCTGGTGCGTGGGGCTGGCACAGTCTTCACAAGACGGCTAGCACGCACCTCAGGACGAGTATGGAGAGCTGACTCAGGTGACATCAATTCGAGAACACGCTCCGTAGGGCGAATGTCGTGCCTCATGCACCAACACAGCAGCTCTCTCATATCTCTCTCCTCCAATCTCCCCATCAACTCCTTCACTGTCTCTGCTTCGCTCCCTTTGCTCACCTCCAACATCACCCCGACTGGCTCTGGTTCCATCCTCGGCACCGCCGACCTTCCCGTGTGCCCTCCCCAAAAGAAATCTTGGGGCTGCCTCTCCTCCTCTTGCCGTGCTAGCCGATCCTCCCAGAAACGCCGTTCTGCCTTCGCTGCCTCTATCTCCTCCGGCGGGCGGCGGTATTCTCCAGCCTGTCTCCAGGGTCCCTTTCCTTCCAGTATCTCTTCCAAGTCCAGGAGTCCTGAACCCTCTGCTCCTCCTTACCACGCTGCTTGGTCCGTTGTAGGTGGGTAGTTCTGTAACGGCTGTCTTTGGAAGAAGAGGACCAAGGTGCAGCGTGGAATTTGTTCATATTTTATTTTAGATGAAAAGGGCACTTCACAAAGAAAAAAACAAACGACAGCCAAACTGTCCTGTCAGGTATCCTAACACACTAAACAGAAATTAACTACCCACAAACCCCAAAGGAAAACAGGCTGCCTAAGTATGACTCCCAATCAGCGACAACGATGTACAGCTGTCCCTGATTGAGAGCCATACCAGGCCAAAACAAAGAAATACAAAGCATAGAAAAAAGGACATAGAATGCCCACCCAAATCACACCCTGACCAAACCTAAATAGAGACATAAAAAAGGCTCTCTCAGGTCAGGGCGTGACAACATGTCTTGAGTCAATAAGTATTCAACCACTTTGTGAAGCCTAAATTACTTCAGGAGTAAAAATATGCTTAAAAAGTCAGACAACAAAATGCATGGACTAACTCTATATGCAATAATGGTCTTTAACATTATTATTTTCATGACTAACACCACCTCTGGGATAGTCAAACACAGATTCAACTACAAACACCAGGGATGTTTTCCAATGCCTCACAAAGAAAGTGACCTACTGGTAGATGGGTAAAACAAAAAGAAGCAGACATTGAATATCCCTTTGAGCATGTTGAAATTATTAATTACACTTTGTACAGTATGGAGTATCAATACACCCAGTCACTACAAAGATACAGGCGTCCCTTTTAACTTAGTTGACGGAGAGGAAAGAAACCGCTCAGGGATTTTGTTTTTTTCCCTCGTTTTTCTTGGAATTGAAACACCATAATATTATTCAAATTAATTAAGCGAAATTTATTAAAACCAATCCCATACACTATGTTCTTACAAAAAAGCTTTTAAATTCTCTCGTACAGTCAATATTGAAGGCTATCAAATGCTTCTCAAAGATGCCCTCTGATGGTTAAACTAGCACTAACTAGCATTAATGGTATCAATGGCTGACAATTCAATAACGTGCCATAGAAATCTGCGGCAGCCCGCAAAGTGTGCTGCAGTATGACGCAACTAGGAAGAAAATCCAAATCCAAATCCAGACAGCTGATGTTCTGATAGAGCTCCAAAATCAGGATCCCTACAAATCAGCTGGGCTAGACAATCTGGACCCTCTCTTCCTAAAACGATCCGCCGCCATTGTTGCAACCCCTATTACTAGTCTGTTTAACCTCTCTTTTGTATCGTCTGAGATTCCTAAAGACTGGAAAGCGTCCGCGGTCATCCCCCTCTTCAAAGGGGGAAACACTCTAGACCCAAACTGTTACAGACCTATATCCATCCTGCCCTGCCTTTCTAATGTCTTTGAAAGCCAAGTGAACAAACAGATCACTGACCATTTCAAATCCCACCGTACCTTCTCCGCTATGCAATCCGGTTTTCCGAGCTGGTCACGGGTGCACCTCAGCCACGCTCAAGGTCCTAAACGATATCATAACCGCCATCGATAAAAGACAGTACTGTGCAGCCGTCTTCATCGACCTGGCCAAGGCTTTCGACTCTGTCAATCACAGTAATCTATCGGGAGACTCAACAGCCTTGGTTTCTCAAATGACTGCCTCGCCTGGTTCATTAACTACTTCTCAGATAGAGTTCAGTGTGTCAAATCGGAGGGCCTGTTGTCCGGACCTCTGGCATTCTCTATGGGGGTGCCACAGGGTTCAATTCTCGGGCTGACTCTTTTCTCTGTATATATCAATGATGTCGCTCTTGCTTGCGGGTGATTCTTTGATCCACCTCTACGCAGACGACACAATTCTGTATACATCTGGCCCTTCTTTGGACACTGTGTTAACAAACCTCCAAACGAGCTTCAATGCCATACAACACTCCTTCTGTGGCCTCCAACTGCTCTTAAATGCTAGTATAACGAAATGCATGCTTTTCAACCGATCGCTGCCCGCACCTGCCCGCCCGACTAGCATCACTACTCTGGACGGTTCTGACTTAGAATATGTGGACACCTATTGTGACGACCCTCCCACTCTGTCTACCGTATTCTCTCTCTTTGCTCTTGTTTCCTTATTAGGATGCCGGTGGGCGGAGTTGGGAGGGTCGTCAGCTACATGGGAAACACCTGGGCCCGGGTGTGTCCCAGGATAAATAGATCTCTGCCACATTCATTGGGGAGACTCTCTCCATGCAGACACCTTCATAGATTTTGTTGTGGTATTTTTGTGGCTTTTTGGTTGTTTGCTTTGACACCTTTCAACACCCTGCATTATCCCATTTATGCATGCAAAACACTCACTTACACTACTGATTACTGATTACACACACACACCATTGTTAATTGTATTTAAGTTACTTTAGTTAATAAATATATATTTTGTTATTCCTTGTCTCCACGTTGTCTCCCTTTTGGTACGAACGTTGAGCCGGTTCGTGACACTATAAATACCTAGGTGTCTGGGTAGACTGTAAACTCTCCTGCCAGACTCATATTAAGCATATCCAGTCATCTATAAGTCTTTGCTAGGTAAAGCTCCACCTTATCTCAGCTCACTGGTCACCGTAGCACGCGCTCCAGCAGGTATATTTCACTGGTCATCCCCAAAGCCAACACCTCCTTTGGCCACCTTTCCTTCCAGTTCTCTGCTGCCAATGACTGGAACGAATTGCAAAAATCACTGAAGTTGGAGACTTATATCTCCCTCACTAACTTTAAACATCAGCTGTCAGAGCAGCTTACCGATTTCTGCAGCTGTACACAGCCCATCTGTAAATAGCCCATCCAACCAACTACCTACCTCATCCCATTTGTTTTAGTTTTTCTGCTCTTTGCACACCAGTATTTCTACTTGCACATCATCTGCACATCTATCACTCCAGTGTTAATTGCTAAATTGTAATGACTTAGCCACTATGGCCTATTTATTGCCTTACCGCCTTACTTATTCGCACACACTGTATACAGATTTTTCTATTGTGTTATTGACTGTATGTTTGTTTATCCCATGTGTAACTGTTGTTTTTGTCACACTGCTTTGCTTTATTTTGGCCAGGTTGCAGTTGTAAATGAGAACTTGTTCTCAACTGGCCAACCTGGTTCAATAACGGTGAAATATATATATATTTTTTAAAGAACCACTGTATGTTTGGGGCAAATCCAACACATCACTGTCACGGTTATCGATGGTGAAGGAGGACCAAAATGCAGCAGGACTGTGTTCATCTTGAACATTTATTAACCTCAAAATGAACTCCAAAAAAACAAAACAAACTCACGATCACCGAACAGTCTACTCAGGCTCATACACGCTAGACAAGAAACAATCTCCCACAAAAACCTACACCAAACAATTACCCATGTATAGGACTCTCAATCAGAGGCAACGAGGAAGCACCTGCCTCCAATTGAGAGTCCCAAACCCCAATCAACCTAACATAGAAATACATTAACCAGACTACACATAGAAATACATAAACATAGACCATAAACCAAAAACCCGGAAATAATAAATCAAACGCCCTTTTACCAAAACACCACCCCGAACCACATAAAACAAATACCCTCTGCCACATCCTGACCAAACTACAATAACAATTAACCCTTATACTGGCCAGGACGTGACAATCACTGAGTACCACTCTTCATATTTTCAAGCATGGTGGTGTCTGCATCATGTTATGGATATGCTTGTCATTGGAAAGGACTCGGGATTTTTCTGTTTTGGATAAAAATACATGGAATAGAGCTAAGCACAGGCAAAGCCCTAGAGGAAAACCTGGTTCAGTCTGCTTTTCAACAGACACTGGCAGACAAATCCACCTTTCAGCAGGACAATAACCTAAAACGCAACGCCAAATATACAGTGGAGTTACTTACCAATACGACATTGAATGTTCCTGAGTGGCCTAGTTACAGTTTTCACTTAAATCGGCTTGAAAATCTATGGCAAGACATAAAAATAGCTATACACCAATGATCAACAACAAACCTGACAGAGCTTGAAGAATACTGTACAGAGACTTGCCCAGAAGACTCACAGCTGTAATCACTGCCAAAGGTGATTCTAACATGTATTGAATACTTATCTAATTTAAAATATATTACTGTTTTATGTTCCATTAATACTTTGACATTACAGAGAATTGTGTTTTAGATTGTTGACAATTTTTTAAAAATGTAATCAATTTGAATCCCACTTTGTACAAATGGAGGGGGAGGACAGGGACATTACCGTATCATACCATTGTTGAAGCACATGGTATTTATCTCTGGCCGGGTATTCAGGGTATTCAGTATCGTTGAATAGGTTTTTTTTCATTGACTCTGCCCATGTAGTGAACCTGGTTACTGATAGCAGAGCCTAGCACAATGACATCACTTTCCCTGAGACCTGAAGTATCAGTCGCCTTCAAATCATAACAGCAGAGATTTCATGGTTTAGTGGTCACTGCTGGTTGGAGTATGGTATCAAATCCCTGTGTGTTGGTAAATGGTGGCTACACCTATGCACTGTTTAGAGTAGATGCTTGATGAATCAACAGTGTGTGTATGCGTGTGTGTGTGTGTGTGTGTGTGTGTGTGTGCGCGCACGTGTTAGATACTGGGTACTCTTTTACCTCATACTTCCCCTCGTTCTCATTCTTCACCTTCTCCACATCCAGCATCAGGGCCCAGGCCTGGCCTCTCAGCTGCAGGGGGAGACCCTTATACACACGCTTTATCATCTGAGAGGAGAGCAGGGGGACACAGGAGAGACAGGGGTTAGACAGGGGATAAACAAAATGGGAAGTTGAGGCAGGAGTGTAAATGTTCAGTGAGCATTTAAGACTAATATAAACATTTATAAACACAAGTGAAGGGTGTGGTGTGTGTCTGTGTGAGCGAGAGAGAGCGAGAGAGAGAGAGAGCAAGAGAGCGAGAGAGCGAGAGAGTTATTCTCACCCTGTCACTGTTCCAGTATTTATCCCATTTTTTCACCATTTTCAGCCATTTTTCTACCCTTTCAATTTCCAGGTTCTTTTTCTGTCAGGGTGAAACCGAAAATACATTTTAAACTAGGCAAAATGTTATGTATGCAAAATGAAGACACATTTACATTAACAAGACGCATTTACACATAGAGTATAGTACAGTACAGAACACAGTATTTACAATGTTTCTTCTAAAACTACAACCAAATTAACTGCCTTTGTGGGATCATATAAAAGATCACTTGACTTGAGAACCTGGTGTCCTGCCCCCACTGCTATGACTGGCATGTGTTGGTTTGTACTGTATTGACATGTAACATTGAGGAGAGCTTATCAAGTTCCGCCCAAGGTTAAATGTGGTATTAATTGAATCAATCACGGCCACATGACCGGTTCTAAGGCATGAGGAAGCATAGCTCCCATTCCAGGAGTGTGTGAGATGCCTAAGGATCGGCTTCACCTTAGATGGATGCCTGGGGCATGCGGCCCTGCTACAGGGGTTCACTAAGTTAGCGGGAGGTCATGGATTGGCTAATACACACACATCGAGCACGCACTAAGCATTGACACATGTCCACGCACACACACACACTACAGCTGTACAAGGATCATTACACCTCTATGTTAGAGGTCACACTTGAAAGGTTAGTTAGTAGCTTCTGTACACCACCTAACGGAAACTGTAGTGTGTCTCTTTGACTCGTTCGATGCATATATTGCATTTCCACTTCTTACCTTCTCCTCGTGTGCACTAGGGGTTGGCAGATCCTCGTCACTGTGGAAAAAGAATGGAGAACAACAGTAAGATTCTGCCAGTCAAGTAATGTGTACAATACTGTACACAGAAACCCAGTTTGACTTACTGCAGAAACCCGAAACGGTCAGTGACTCTGTAAATACTGTAGTCTGCATCCTCCCAGGGGTCAATCTCCACCCCCTCCTGTCTGCCCTGGAATAACACACAGACACAGACACATCAGAAACAGCACACAGCCCAGGGAAAGCATGCAGTAAGTTGGCCTGTTAAAATTGTTAAATCAAGTCAGGCATTGGGCCTTTGAATTTGAGCCATTGGGAAAAACACAACACACGCTGTTCTCTAGAGAACAATACATTTGATTTTAGTACAAGCGCATCACATCGCTGTGCCTGTCTCAAAGATGATACAAATGGATGCATTGTGTCTATCTATGCTGCGTTAAATCGTGGCCAATATAAAATAAAATCTCATTGCCTTATGTACATCGTGGCGCAGATATTGCCCAAGGGGCAGAGGACAATTTTCTCTCAGGACTAGTCAATGGACTACATAGATGTGGCCAACTATTAGAAAGCATAGAGAGCTATCAGAAAGCAGGCTGCGGGCAAAGAGAGAGATGGTTGATACATACAGCCTACAGAAACCAAACCATGCCATCACAGATGAACGATCTCAGCAATGATGTCCTGAGGGTACACTGCAAATGGTGTCAAGTGTGAGAAAGTGAGAGGGCTAAACATAGGTCCTAGTGGAAGTCATTTGGAGAGAAAGCAAAGAAGGGAAAGGGGGAGATGGATATAATTAAACAGTGAAAGGGAGATGAGAAGGAATGTGTGGAAAGCGAGAGAGAGAGAGGGGGAGAGAGTGAGAGAGAGACACATGGTCAGAGAACCTGCTTGGACTTTCCAATATTCCTCCAAGCATACCTATGTCTGTGGTCTGGTGGATACCTGACTCTTTCTGCAATCAACAACACAATCAAAGTAACGGCCAGTCGGCTGCTTTGTTAAGGGACAATGTGGACCACCCAGACTTTCAATGTAGCAACTGTTTGCTTGTAGAGGACTACAAGATCAAAGTGACTACTCTTAGCAAACAAGTAGCGTACCTATACAAGCTACTGGTTAATCCACACCGGCTTACTTTTTCTCTCTTTTACCCAAGTAGTAGGACGCTGCTCTGGCATGATGGAAGTGTCGTTTCCGTGTCGGCTCTCCACAGCCGACTGGCCGGAACTCTGCAGGGATCCCTCCCATGAAGGGGTATCCCCCTTCCCTGGAGAATGGAGCTAGTAGGATGCTCCTGGATGACTTGGGGGTTGTTCCTGTTCTCAATATTACCAACCAGCCATGGAGATATGTCACTCGCCATGGAAGTCGAAAACAGCGTCCTCTGGTAACGGGAGCCTCATTGGAGATATTAAGCCCGGACCGGACACAGACCAGAAACAGCTTTGCTGCCCTGGATCTAGAGGTTCCGGCGCGATCTTCCCTGGGGGATTGTGGTTCGAGATCGGATCCGGAGGTACTCCGGCCTATTCATCATCCACGATGGGGACTACAACTGGCTCGGGTCCATCGGGCCCCACCACCCTTCGGTCCTCGAGGGGTTTGCGAAACCACTCGAGGCGAAAGAACGACCGGACTTCCTCAGCCATTGCACCAGCTGTCATCATCGACAGTTCTATTGTAAGAAACACCTTGGTTCCCAGGGCAAAATCCCTGTGCTATACTGGAGCACAAGTACAGGACATTACAAGGCTGCTTCTGACCGTTCTACGACAGATGCCTTGAGCTGATGCTGTTGTGGTCCATGTGGGGTCAAATGATATCAGGAGCGCTAGCTCGGAATTTCTGAAAATTGATTTTAAAGAACTGATTCTAGCACTGAAAGATTCCAAAAAAGCGGCCAATTATTTCAGGTCCTGTACCATCGTTGGGCCGCGGGTGCGAAAGTTTCAGCAGGCTACTGGCATTACACACCTGGCTAAAAGATTGCAGTAGCTCTGTTCGAATCCCTTTTTAAAATAACTTTTGACACTTTCTGGAAACAGAAGATTATCTACAGGAATGACGGAGTCCATCCAAATCATCTTGGCTCTTGGACTCTGTCCACACATTTCAAGGCTGCCTTGAGACAATGACTTATCAATGACCCAAGACCAGCTCAATTAATCCCTACCATTGTGTCAGTGAGTTGTCATAATGTTGCAGAAAATGTACATTATCCCAGGGGAGTTGCCAGACACAATGTAAGTAACTTACTAGAGGTCGACCGATTATGATTTTTTCAACGCCGATACCGATACCGATTATTGGAGGGCCAAAAAAGCCGATACTGATTAATCGGCCGATTGTTTTATTTTATTTGTAATAATGACAATTACAACAATACTGAATGAACACTTATTTTTACTTAATATAATACATCAATAAAATCTATTTAGCCTCAAATAAATAATGAAACATGTTCAATTTGGTTTAAATAATGCAAAAACAAAGTGTTGGAGAAGAAAGTAAAAGTGCAATATGTGCCATGTAAAAAAGCTAATGTATAAGTTCCTTGCTCAGAACATGAGAACATATGAAAGCTGGTGGTTCCTTTTAACATGAGTCTTCAATATTCCCAGGTAAGAAGTTTTAGGTTGTAGTTATTGGAATTATAGGACTATTTCTCTCTATACGATTTGGATTTCATATACCTTTGACTATTGGATGTTCTTATAGGCACTTTAGTATTGCCAGTGTAACAGTATAGCTTCCGTCCCTCTCCTCGCTCCTACCTGGGCTCGAACCAGGAACACATCGACAACAGCCACCCTCAAAGCAGCGTTACCCATGTAGAGCAAGGGGAACAACTACTCCAAGTCTCAGAGCGAGTGACGTTTGAAACGCTATTAGGGCGCACCCGCTAACTAGCTAGCCATTTCACATCGGTTACACCAGCCTAATCTTGGGAGTTGATAGGCTTGAAGTCATAAACAGTGCAATGCTTGAAGAACAGCGAAGAGCTGCTGGCAAAATGCATGAAAGTGCTGTTTGAATGAATGCTTACGAGCCTGCTGCTGCCTACTACCACTCAGTCAGACTGCTCTATCAAATCATAGACTTAATTATAACATAATAACACACAGAAATACGAGCCTTAGGTCATTAATATAGTCGAATCCGGAAACTATCGTCTCGAAAACAAAACATTTTTCCTTTCAGTGAAATACGGAACCGTTCCGTATTTTATCTAACAGGTGGCATCCCTAAGTCTAAATATTCCTGTTCCATTACACAACCTTCAATGTTATGTCATAATTACGTAAAATTCTGGCAAATTAGTTCGCAACGAGCCAGGCGGCCCAAACTGTTGCATATACCCTGACTCTGCGTGCAATGAACGCAAGAGAAATGACACAATTTCACCTGGGTAATATTGCCTGCTAACCAGGATTTATTTTAGCTAAATATGCAGGTTTAAAAATATATACTTCTGTGTATTGATTTTAAGAAAGGCATTGATGTTTATGGTTAGGTACAGTTGTGCAACGATTGTGCTTTTTTCGCAAATGCGCTTTTGTTAAATCATCCCCCGTTTGGCGAAGTTGGCTGTCTTTGTTAGGAAGAAATAGTCTTCACAGTTCGGAACAAGCCAGGCGGCCCAAACTGCTGCATATACCCTGACTCTGTTGCAAGAGAAGTGACACATTTTCCCTAGTTAAAAGAAATTCATGTTAGTAGGCAATATTAACTAAATATGCAGGTTTAAAAATATATACTTGTGTATTGATTTTAAGAAAGGTATTGATGTTTATGGTTGGAGCAACGTGTACCTAAGCGATTATATGCAACGCAGGACAGGCTAGATAAACTAGTAATATCATCAACCATGTGCAGTTAACTAGTGATTATGATTGATTGATTGTTTTTTATAAGTTAAGTTTAATACTAGCTAGCAACTTACCTTGGCTTCTTACTGTATTCGCGTAACAGGCAGGCTCCTCGTGGAGTGCAATGTAAAGCAGGTGGTTAGAGCGTTGCACTAGTTAACTGTAAGGTTGCAAGATTGAATCCCCGAGCTGACAAGGTAAAAATCTGTCGTTCTGCCCCTGAACAAGGCAGTTAACCCACCATTCCTAGGACGTCATTGAAAATAAGAATGTGTTCTTAACTGACTTGCCTAGTTAAATGAAGGTGTAAAAAAATATATATAAAAAAAATGTTTTGCCCAAATCGGCGTCCAAAAATACAGATTTACGATTGTTATGAAAACTTGAAATCTGCCCTAATTAATCGGCCATTCCGATTAATCGGTCGACCTCTATAACTTACTTTATGTCACCCTAACTGCCCTGAATGTCTCTGTTGATCCTACAGATATTGTATACAGTAATCATGTGGCTATGAACCAGAGTTATACTGTTAGCACTGAGGCGTTGTGCCCAAGTAGGTAGTCCACAGTGTGCAGATCACCCCGCACTATTGGCTCAAATATAAATAACATGAGCATGTCTACATCTGATAAGCTTCCCAATAAAGCAATAAAAACAATCAAGCATCCCAGAAAAATGCTAAATATAGCTCACATTAACATACAGTAAGAGTCAAAAGTTAGGACACACTTACTCATTCAAGGGTTTTTCTTTATTTTTACTATTTTCTACCTTGTAGAATAATAGTGAAGACATCAGAACTATTAAATAACACATATGGAATCATGTAGTAACCAAAAAAGTATTAAGGAAATCTAAATATATTTTCTATTTTAGATTCTTCAAAGTAGCCACCCTTTGCCTTGATGACAGCTTTGCACACTCTTGGCATTCTCTCAACCAGCTTCATGAGGTAGTCACCTAGAATGCATTTCAATTAACAAGTGGGCCTTGTTAAAAGTTCATTTGTGGAATTTCTTTCCTTCTTAATGCGTTTGAGCCCATCAGTTGTGTTGTGACAAGGTAGGGGTGGTATACAGAAGATAACCCTATTAGGTAAAAAATCAAGTCTATATTATGGCAAGAACAGCTGAAATAATCAAAGAGAAGCGACAGTCCATCATTACTTTAAACACATGGTCAGTCAATCCGGACAATTTCGAGAACTTTGAAAGTTTCAAGTGCAGTTGCAAAAACCATCAAGTGCTATGATGAAACTGGCTCTCATGAGGACCGCCACAGGAAAGGAAGACCCAGTTACCGCTGCTGCAGTGGATAAGTTCATTAGAGTTACCAGCCTCAGAAATTGCAGGCCAAATAAATGCTTCACAGAGTTCAAGTAACAGACATCTCAACATCAACTGTTCAGAGGAGACTAAGTGAATCAGGCATTCATGGTCGAACTGATGCAAAGAAACCACTACTTAAGGACACTAACAATAAGAAGAGACATGCTTGGGCCAAGAAACACGAGCAATGGACATTAGACCTGTGGAAATCTGTCCTTTGGTCTAATGAGTCAAATTTGAGATTTTTGGTTCCAACCACCATTTATATTTTGACATGATTCCATGTGTTATTTCATTGTTCTGATGCCTTCACTATTATTCTACAATGTAGAATATAGCAAAAATAAAGAAAAACCCTGGAATGTGTAGGTGTGTCCAAACATTTGACTGGTATTACATGTAGCCTGTGAGAGAAAAATTACATATTTACCTGATTTGTTTGATATCCTAGTAAAAATTCCCTGTCTTAGGTCAGTTAGGATCACCACTTTATTTTAAGAATGTGAAATGTCAGAATAATAGTAGAGAGAATGATTTATTTCAGCTTTTATTTCTTTCATCACATTCCCAGTGAGTCAGAAGTTTACATACACTCAATTAGTATTTGATAGCATTGCCTTTAAATTGTTTATCTTTGGTCAAATGTTTTGGGTAGCCTTCCACAAGCTTCCCACAATAAGTTGGGTGAATTTTGGCCCATTCCTCCTGACAGAGCTGGTGTAACTGAGTCAGGTTTGTAGGCCTCCTTGCTCGCACACGCTTTTTCAGTTCTGCCCACAAATTGTCTATGGGATTGAGATCAGGGCTTTGTGATGGCCACTCCAATACCTTGACTTTGTTGTCCTTAAGCCTTTGGAAGACCCATTTGCGACCAAGCTTTAACTTCCTGACTGATGTCTTGAGATGTTGCTTCAATATATCCACATCATTTTCCTACCTCATGATGCCACCTATTTTGTGAAGTGCACCAGTCCCTCCTGCAGCAAAGCACCCCCACAACATGATGCTGCCACCCCCACGCTTCACGGTTGGGATGGTGTTCTTCAGCTTGCAAGACTCCCTCTTTTCCCTCCAAACATAACGATGGTCATTATGGCCAAACAGTTCTATTTTTGTTTCATCAGACCAGAGGACATTTCTCTAAAAAGTACGATCTTTGTCCCCATGTGTAGTTGCAAACCGTAGTCTGCCTTTTCTATGGCTGTTTTGGAGCAGTGGCTTCTTCCTTGCAGAGCGGCCTTTCAGGTAATGTCGATATAGGACTCGTTTTACTGTGGATATAGATACTTTTGTACCTGTTTCCTCCAGCATCTTCACAAGGTCATTTGCTGTTGTTCTGGGATCGATTTGCACGTTTTGCACCTAAATATGTTCATCTCCAGGAGACAGAACGCGTCTCCTTCCTGAGCGGTATGACGGCTGCGTGGTCCCATGGTGTTTATACTTGCGTACTATTGTTTGTACAGATGAACGTGGTACCTTCAGGCATTTGGAAATTGCTCACAAGGATGAACCAGACTTGTGGAGGTCTACAAATTATTTCCTTAATTACTTGTGTAATTACTTGTGTCATGCACAAAATAGATGTCCTAACCGACTTGCCAAAACTATAGTTTGTTAACCTGTTAGGGCTAGGGGGCAGTATTGACACGGCCGGATAAAAAACGTACCCGATTTAAAATGGTTACTACTCTTGCCCAGAAATGAGAATATGCATATAATTAGTAGATTTGGATAGAAAACACTCTAAAGTTTCTAAAACTGTTTGAATGGTGTCTGTGAGTATAACAGAACTCATATGGCAGGCCAAAACCTGAGAAGATTCCATACAGGAAGTGCCCTGTCTGACAATTTGTTGTCCTTCTGTTGCACCTCTATCGAAAATACAGCATCTGTGCTGTAACGTGACATTTTCTAAGGCTTCCATTGGCTCTCTAAAGCCGCCAGAAAGTGGAATGGGGTGTCTGCTGTCTCTGGGCAAAGAACAACAGCAGAATTTGTAAGTGGTCAGCCTGGGGACAGTGAGACTGAGATGCGCGTCCACGAGACTACTCCATTTTTTTCTTTCAGCCATTGAATGAATACAACATTGCCCGGTTGGAATATTATCGCTATTTTATGAGAAAATAGCATAAAATTGATTTTAAACAGCGTTTGACATGCTTCTAAGTACGGTAATGGAATATTTGGACATTTTTGTTCACGAAATGCGCTCGCGCGTCACCCTTCGGATAGTGACCTGAACGCACTAACAAAACGGAGCATTTGAATATAACTATGGATTATTTGGAACCAAACCAACATTTGTTGAAGTAGAAGTCCTGGGAGTGCATTCTGACGAAGAACAGCAAAGGTAATCCAATTTTTCTAATAGTACTTCTGAGTTTAGTGAGCCCCAAACTTGGTGGGTGTCAAAATAGCTAGCCGTGATGGCCGAGCTACGTACTCAGAATATTGCAAAATGTGCTTTCGCCGAAAAGCTATTTTAAAATCTGACACCGCGATTGCATAAAGGAGTTCTGTATCTATAATTATTAAAATAATTGTTATGTATTTTGTCAACGTTTATCATGAGTAATTTAGTAAATTCACCGGAAGTTTTCGGTGGGTATGCTAGTTCTGAACATCACATGCTAATGTGAAAAGCTGGTTTTTGATATAAATATGAACTTGATTGAACAAAACATGCATAACATAATGTCCTAGGAGTGTCATCTGATGAAGATCATCAAAGGTTAGTGCTGCATTTAGCTGTGGTTTTGGTTTTTGTGACATATATGCTTGCTTTGAAAATGGCTGTGTGATTATTTTTGGCAAGGTACTCTCCTGACATAATCTAATGTTTTGCTTTCGCTATAAAGCCTTTTTGAAATCGGACAATGTGGTTAGATTAACGAGAGTCTTGTCTTTAAAATGGTGTAAAATAGTAATATGTTTCAGAAATTAAAGTTATAGCATTTTTGAGGTATTTGTATTTCGCGCCACGCTAGTCACTGGCTGTTGACTAGGGTCTAGCCCAGAGAGGTTAAGGATCATGTCACCTCCACCTTACCTGACACCCTAGACCCACTTAAATTTGCATACCGCCCCAATTGATCCACAGATGACGCAATCGCCATCACACTGCACACGGCCCTATCCCATCTGGACAAGAAGAATACCTATTTAACGTTAAAAATGGACCAAAAGATTAATGCTAAGCAACGTTTGACATGTTTGAACGAACGTAAATAGATTATTTACTAGTTTTTTTTAGCTTTTCGGCGTGATTTTACACCCCCCCACCACGTTTTGTGGGAGCATAATGAACGCTAACTACTTGTTGTTATTTGGACATAAATTATGAACTTTGTCAAAAGAAACCACATTTGTTCCGGACCTGGGATTCCTGGCAGTGCCTTCTGATGGAGATAATCAAAGGTAAGGGGATATTTACAATGTTATTATCGATATTAGATGATGCTAACTGTATAGCATAGCTTATTGTTCTTAGCATAGCACCCCATTTATTGCAAAATGTGATTTCCCAGTAAAGTTATTTTGAGATCTGGCCATTCGGTAGCAATTACGAGATGATAATATATTATTCTTTGAATGACAATATTATAATTTACCAATGTTTTCGAATAGTAATTTTGTTATGTTCACCGGAAGCATTTCAGAGAAGAAAAAAATCTGAATTTCACGCTACTGTAAAATGCTGTTTTTGGATATAAATATGAACTTGATGGAACAAAAAATGCATGTATTGTATAACATAATGTCCTAGGAGTGTCATCTGATGGAGATTGACAAAGGTTAGTGCATAATTCTAGCTGGTTTCTGCTTTTGGTGACGCCTGACCTTGAATTGAAAATGGATGTTTGTACTTTTGTGGCTATGTACTGTCCTAACATAATCTAACTTTATGCTTTTGCCGTAAAGCCTCTTTGAAAATCGAACAATGTGGTTAGATTAAGGAGATGTTTATCTTTTAAATTGTGTAAAATAGTTGATTGTTTGAGAAATTGAAATTATTAGATTTTTGATGTTTTGAATTTCCAGCCTTGTTAGCAATCCCGACTCGGGGTTCATTGCTAACCTGTAGCCCCAACAGGCTAAGAATGCTGTTCATTGACAACAACTCAGCCTTCAACACCGTAGTACCCTCCAAGCTCATCATTAAGCTCAGGGCCCTGGGACTGAACCCCACCCTGTGCAACTGGATCCTGGACTTCCTGATGGGCCACCCCCAGATGGTGAAGGTAGGAAACAACACCTACACTACGCTGATCCTCAACACTGGGGCCCCACAAGGATGCGTGCTCAGCCCCCTCCTGTACTCCCTGTTCAGTCATCCACCCATATCAACTGGACAGCAGTGGAGAAGGTGAAATGCTTCAAGTTACTTGCGTAGACATCACTGACAATCTAAAATGGTCCACCCACACAGACTGTGTGGTGAAGAAGGCGCAACAGCACCTCTTCAACCTCAGGAGGCTGAAGAAATTTGTCTTGGCTCCCAAGATCCTCACAAACTTTTACAAATGAACAATTGAGAGCAACCTGTATGGCAACAGAGAGTGGTGCAGTCTGCCCAACGCATCACCGGGGGCACACTGCCTGCTCTTCAGGACAGCTACAGCACCCAATGTCACATGAAGGACAAAAAGATCATCAAGGACATCAACCACCCGAGCCACGGCCTGTTCACCCCGCTATCATCCAGAAGGCAAGGTCAGTACAGGTGCATCAAAGCTGAGACCGAGAGGCTGAAAAACAGCTTCTATCTCAAGGACTGTTAAATAGCCAATACTAGCCGGCTACCTTAGAGGCTGCTGACCTATGAAAATAGAGAAGGAATCACTGGTCACTTAAATAATGGAAGACTAGTCTCAGCAAAAAAAGAAACGTCCTCTCACTGTCAACTGCATTTATTTTCAGCAAACTTAACATGTGTAAATATTTGTATGAACATAACAAGATTTAACAACTGAGACATAAACTGAACAAGTTCCACAGACATGTGACCAACAGAAATGGAATAATGTGTCCCTGAACAAGGGGGGGGGGGGTCAAAATCAAAAGTAACACTCAGTAAGTATCTGGTGTGGCCACCAGCTGCATTAAGTACTGCAGTGCATCTCCTCCTCATGGACTGCACCAGATTTGCCAGTTCTTGCTGTGAGATGTTACCTTCCACCATGGCACCTGCAAGTTCACGGAGGGGGGATGGCCCTGGCCCTAGCCCTCTGATCCAACAGGTCCCAGGCGTGCTCAATGGGATTGAGATCCAGGCTCTTCGCTGGCCATGGCAGAACACTGACATTCCTGTCTTGCAGGAAATCACGCACAGAACGAGCAGTATGGCTGGTGGCATTGTCATGCTGGAGGGTCATGTCAGGATGAGCCTGCAAGGTACCACATGAGGGAGGAGGATGTCTTACCTGTAACACATAGCGTTGAGAATGCCTGCAATGACAACAAGCTCAGTCCGATGATGCTGTGACACACTGCCCCAGACCATGACGGACCCTCCACCTCCAAATAGATCCCGCTCCAGAGTACAGGCCTCTGTGTAACGCTCACTCCTTCGACGATAAACGCGAATCTGACCATCACCCCTGGTGAGACAAAACCACGACTCGTCAGTGAAGAGCACTTTTTGCCAGTCCTGTCTGGTCCAGCGACGGTGGGTTTGTGCCCATAGGCGACGTTGTTGCCAGTGATGTCTGGTGAGGACATGCCTAACAACAGGCCTACAAGCCCTTAGTCCAGCCTCTCTCAGCCTATTGCGGACAGTCTGACCACTGATGTTGGGATTGTGCGTTCCTGGTGTAACTCGGGCAGTTGTTGTTGCCATCCTGTACCTGTCCCGCAGGTGTGATGTTCGGATGTACCGATCCTATGCAGGTGTTGTTACACGTGGTCTGCCACTGCGAGGACGATCAGCTGTCCATCCTGTCTCCCTGTAACGCTGTCTTAGTACGGACATTGCAATTTATTGGCCACATCTGCAGTCCTCATGCCTCCTTGCAGCATGCCCAAGGCACGTTCACGCAGATGAGCAGGGACTTGGGCATCTTTCTTTTGGTGTTTTCATAACTGTGACCTTAATTGCCTACCGTCTGTAAGCTGTTAGTGTCTTAACGACCGTTCCACAGGTGCATGTTCATTAATTGTTCATGGTTCATTGAACAAGCACGGGGAACAGTGTTTAAACCCTTTACAATGAAGATATGTGAAGTTATTTGGATTTTTACGAATTATCTTTGAATGACAGGGTCCTGAAAAAGGGACGTTTCTTTTTTTGCTGAGTATATATACTGTATTCCACAGTATTCTAGTCAATGCCACTCTGACATTGCTCGTCCTAATATTTATCAATTCCATTCTTTTACTTTTACATTTGTGTGTATTGTTAGAAACTACTGCACTGTTGGAGCTAGGAACTCAAGCATTTCGCTACACCCGCAATAACATCTGCTAAATATGTGTATGTGACCAATAACATTTTATTTGCATTTGTTTAAGCTGTTTTCTCGTGACATTTATTTGATACATCCATAACAATAAGCTAATGATGCACTCTCATCAGGACACTGTTGTTCAGAGGAGCTAGCCAACAACACAGCTAACACAATCACTTCAAACTGAAGCTGGAAAGACTGCATTCTAGCTGTTATTGTTTCGTTTTACCTGTTTTTTTATTGATATTTATTTGTTTATATCCATAAATATTATGCTGACTCATGATTTCGACCGGCTGAGAAAAACTGCAGGTCTGTCTGTCCCGACTCCTGGCATGTTCATTACTATGTGACAGCTAGAGATCGAATTTTGAATATTAAAACAATGTTGCAAATGTTGGAGAGACAGACAGCAAGGTTTATACAAATCTCCACTGTTGAAAACTAAATGTCAGTCTAAAAGAAATGCGAGATAATGTCTAGATTCTTGTTATAGTGGAGATCAAGTTTATACATGCCTGGCTTGGCTGATAAGATAGTGGATTACGCAGTCAGATGGATCAGAGTAAATAGGCATTTTAATGTCATAGATTTAACGTGTGGAAGAGACACCGGCTGGAATGCACTCTCAATAAGCATTCAGGATTAGACCCACCCGTTGTATAATAAGTCATAACCTTGTTTGGCAACCTCAAAGGGGAGGCAAGTTGTTGTCTTTGCCAAACAGAAACAGAAATGGCACACTGACTAAGCCATCTGCATATTACATTAAACAGAACACCCATGGTGAATTGTGCTAAAAACATGGTGTCTGTTCTGTCACCACATGAGGTCTGAGACAGTGTGTGCTTCTTCTGTTCTTCTGTTCAAAGTCAAATACCTCATAGACAGTACAATTCTACAGACAGACAGAAATCACCTGATTTCTGTTATGGTGTAGTAGCTTAGAGAGACCATGGTGTAATCTATTGCTATGATCTAGCTATGGCCATTGTCACAGGTGTTGCTAAGGCCAGACAGGGTCCCCTCTACAGATGTAGGATCTTAATATGATCACCCTATTGCAGTATAACTTTCCTGCAATGCAGCACGTTTTACTTGTAGTGTATTTAGGGTTAAAAAAGGCTTCTAAAGTTTGTAATTTCAACTTTGAACTATCAGACTTAATTTTCCCTTACAAAAAATGTATCAAACCCTGCAAAAAGGTCCATTAATTATAATTAAAATTATAACTCACATTTCTTGTTGCTGCAGGATTATTTTCCTGCTGTAGCAACCGGCTCAAATTAAGATCGTATGTACAGTATGTTCTCATGTCTTGTTGCCTGTGAGCTAAATTCAACTCTGTCTCATTCCTACTCGCTCTCTCTTGCTATTACGAGTGTCAACTGTCTCATTCGCTGTAGTTCTCTCTCTCTCGCTCTCCCTCCCTCTTGCTCTTTCCAGTGTCAGCGTGTCTGCTGGCCCCAAATTGAAGAGGGGACACTGTCAGACAGATATTGCAAGGGTCATTGGGTCGCTTGAAGTTCATGACCTCTAGTTTGTACTAACTAGACTGCATAACCTTTCATTTTAGAATGTATACATCTCTAGGTTTTATAGAATTAACAACATACTCTTACAGTATGACTGTGTTTTCCTGGCAACTGGGACTATTTTAGCTGCATATGTATGTCTAAATCTCCTCAACATCATATTATATAATCATTTTCTGTTACACAACAAACCACAAGCATGCTATTAGGCTTCTTCATAAACCCACACAGACAATGCTTAGCAACACACACACACAGACACACACACACACACACACACACACACACATTCACATTCGGTTTCTCTTTCTTATCCCTCTTAGAGCGACGGTCGCGCTTTTTAACAACACGCTCAAACAAGTGTGAACTCTTCCTCCTGTGTGAACAGATGGACAACACACAGACAGAGAGGACATGTGGTACAGTCAGATGGGATAACTCCATGACATGTTCGGAAAATGGAATGCATGTTGTTTAAAGTACAAACTCAGGCCAAGTGAATCAACATCTGATCATCAAGGATATGCATTACAAAATGCACTTGCTTATGTGTGGACACAACAAGACCTTTGCTGTTTGGTTTTGACTGGTGTGATTGATCTATTTCCTTGTTTATGGAGGTGGTGCAGTCTACCTACATAAGTAGACCCGTCTTAGACTAACTTATTTATGGATACATCAATGCAGGCCTGGAGCTAAACAGCACTATTGCTATGCTATGCTATGTTACTAATATGACTGTTACTGGAACTTTGTAAGAACTGAATTGATGTCTATGAACTTTCAAACCTTATCTAGGAGTCCTCCAACTGTAGAAACATTTGTTGGACCGTTCGCTTGGGTTATTTTGGTCATCGGTAAATGAGAAATAACTAAGGTGGAAATGCACATGGCAATTTTAGAACTTTAATAACAGTTTACAGCATCCTAAAACCCTCTGAATGCTGTACTTGATGAACATCACCCACCGTATCATATTTCAAGATGATGTCAGCGCGTTCCTCTGCTATCAACGTCTCAATGTCTTTCTTCATGTCAATATCTGAAAAGGAAAATAAAGAACAAACAATGTCAAATCAGAGATGCTTTGGTTTGCATGGTTGTGGCCAAATGTGTTGGCAAAAATATAACAGACACGCTCTTAATCTTATGTCGGTCTAACTGACTACTGGATACACATCGGTGATTAATTTCAAAAACCAGCGGTGATGTCTGTATAAAGAGGAGGTGATATTGTTTTTGTCCATTCGGTTGGCTAATTCACTACTGTTGATCATAAGCCTGTAACCGTCTCCACTACAGAGCTCTGACCAGCATGTGTCCACTCCTCAGCTAAGTGTTGACACAGTGTCACACTATGACTGAATGTACTTCACATGCCTTTAGTGGTGGGATAGTTTAAAACATGGTGGGCCACTGTGTGCGTCTATTGAGTAAGGTAAAAAAAAATACATAGTAAAAACTGCAGATTTGAATGTGTGAAAGCTAAACAGAACACAGGTTTGAGAAGCAGAGCGCTTATGTGGATGTATATAGTATGTTGGCAGTGTGTGAAGAGGATGTCAGTGTGTCTGTCTGTTCTGTGGATCAGTAATATAAGCCCCCTGGGAACCAAGAGTCCTGCCAGTGTTTGGCTGACAGTACCCGCTAACCCCCACCTTCCTCCTCCCTTCCCCTCTCTCTCTGCGCTCTCCTACACAGGAATCTACCTCACACGCACGCGTCTCTGCACAACGTAATTATGGAATGCTAATCATCCAAAAAGTACGAAGGCAATCATTTCAAGGGTCCTCAACTGTACGTTGTGTGGGCCTGTTTGAGAAGATGGATAGCCAGTGTAGGCCTACAGCAGTCTGCTTTTGACTGAGCGGTGAATATTGATTTCATGGCCCTCCAACCTGTTACAAAGTTTTCTGACCTCACTGAGTAGACCTTTTCACACATGACAGAGTGTAGCATATGTAGGCCTATGCCTCTGTGGTGCTACACCCCACAAGCACAGGTTTTCACTCAATCCATCATATGAACAGACCTTATCTGTGGGATCCCTACAGTACAAGAATGTTTATAGTGTACTCTCCAAAACAAAACAGCGGGCTAGGCCTAATCCTAGTTAATCCACACTTTCCATGGGCTGTATCATTACCAGTGTCCTGGTTCCAGATCAGTCATAATCTGGACCACAGCAGGACACATCCAACATCTGGATCTTATCATTATCTTTGGGGCCAGGATTACACAACCAATGGTTGTTATTTTCCAACTTGATTGCAAGGCAGCTTCGGAACAAAGGAAATGTAATTCCATCACTCTGGTATCTCTTAACTGAAGTTATGTGACTGGCTTTCAACCACTGAGTGGATATTTCCACAATGTTTCCACAATGTTGTTTACAACTACATGCAACATGGGCATAATGGCACAAGTGTCACGTCCTGACCAGTAAAGGGGTTATTTGTTATTGTAGTTTGGTCAGGACGTGGCAGGGGGGTGTTTGTTTTATGTGGTTCGGGGTTTGTTGGGATATGTGTTTATGTAGAGGGGTGTTTGTTTAGAGTATTCCAGGGTTTTTGGTTATGTTCTATGTTTTGTATTTCTATGCTCTGTCTATGTTGTGTATTTCTTTGTGTTGGCCTGGTATGGCTCTCAATCAAGAACAGCTGTACATCGTTGTTGCTGATTGGGAGTCATACTTAGGTAGCCCTGTTTTCACCTGTCCTTTGTGGGAAGTTGTTTTTGCACTGCTAGGGTTAGCCTGCAAAACTGTTTAGCTGTCATTCCTTTTCTTGTTACGTGTTCAAGTTTATTAAAATAAACGTTAAAATGAGCACTCAACCCGCTGCGCCTTGGTCTACTACATACGACGACCATTACTACAAGTCTAATAAAATATAACTGTACTGTTTAAGGTATTCATTTTGAGCTCAAGCACAGGCAGTCAGGCACAGGCAGTCAAGCACAGGCAATCAAGCACAGGCAGTCAGGCACATGCAGCTAGAACAGAGTCCTAGACAGTATGGGGAGGCTTTTGTTCCAGTCTGGCCGTAAAACATCCGATTAAGCTAACCGTGGTCTAACCTGAGGATCACAATTGTTTCAATCCGGTTTGTAAAAGCTGGACTGGAACAAAACCCTGCACCCACACACACACACACTGGACCGGAGTAGCCAACTTAAAGGGGCAGTGCAGTTAAAAACATGATTTTGCTTTTATATATTTCCATGAGGTCGGAAATAACACTTAAATTGTTAAAATTATAATAATGTCCTTTTTGTGTAAGAGCTGTTTTTTGTTTTTTTATCTGGAATTTCTGCCTGTTCAGGTGGGATGGAACTTTTGGACCACATCATGACATCACAATTTGATCTGATTATAATAGACCAATGACTGTTCATCTGGGTAAGGAGTGAGCTCTAGACCATCCTATCAACCAATCAGGGCTCTGTATGTAAATATCTTCACATTTGTTTCCTAACGCCCACAGGATTAGCCTGACAATTTCAAGACCAAAAGAAAGCTCAGGGAAATAAAAAAGTATAAAAAATATATTTTGGAGTTATTTTCATTAATATAAAACACACACAGTGTTATTAGACATACAATTATGATTTGAAAATACAATTACAAAGACTGCATGGATGGTTTAACTTTCCAGACAAGACTGAATGTCTAAAATGTGAATCTAGGCTAGACCTACTGAATAATTCAGTAAGGTAGAGAATGTAGCACATGTCTGCCAGACAGACAGTGGTCACTCACTGGCACAAATAAAACAGAGCAGAGGAGATGCCTGAGGCTTCTGCTGAAGTCTACACAGTACAGTACACCTGGAACTACATGGTCAACAGATACTGATATCTGTGACTACAAGGAGAAAGACATTTGACCTTCCTGGCCTCCACCCTGTAGCCTAACATTTGTTTGTTTTTCTTAACGGGCAAAAAGAAAAGTGACAACACACCCGTCCTAACCAAAGGAACAGAGGTTTCAGTTCGAGAGACATCAATACCAATATGGTAGGCTACTGATGGTCAGAAACAGCTTCACCTCTTTATCTCTGGTCTTACTTTCAGAACAACAAACTCAGAAGAGGGAACACGGGCGATGGCGGTCCTCGCTATAAAGCACTGAATGTGCTGCATACTATTCAAAGCGTCTGGCAGAAACTGCCATGTGGTCAGTGGTCTGAAATCATAGCAGGCATTTGGAGTTACTGAGAATGTCTCTGTTGGCAGGGCAGAGGCCAGAAGAGAGAACAGAGAGGGTTTACGTAGCTGGTCGTGCCCCAACTGATTGATCTTACTTTACTTGCCCAGAGGAAGTTGTCCCACACATACACAGACGCAAATGGAATGAGTTAGGAACACATAAACATGCATGAAAAACACACACACATTCATTCATTACATAACTAATTGTGCATTACCACAACGATAGACAGTGCATATATACTATTGTAAAACAATAAATACTTATTTTTTTAAAGGAAGGAAAAAAGTGTTCCTGTGTATTTTACGCTGGGCAACCTATGCATTGAATCCTATCCTAAGCAGGAAATCAAGTTACTGAAGTGTTTCTGTTTATAACCATATTCGCCATGCTACGGTAAAAGGCTACATTGATACCAAGGGGATTAAATTAATAGGGTGTTGTCAGCAAAACTGTAGCCTATAGAAAAAGCAATACAGGCAACGCACAAAAGGCTAAACACGACCGCACAAGCGAGTGTTGTGGCATTCATCAGCATTTCCATAACCTATAATGTAGCATTATGTCACCAGGGGAATTATACACGAATGGCGAAACAATAAAGGAAATATATCGATTATTATTTACCTTTTATTGTGGATATCTCTCTGCGCTATCCGTGCAGTAGAAATATTGTAATTCCCTCTTCTCATTATTCGGTTGCTCCTGGAATTTTTGATCCACTGGAGCTGTCACCAAATCGCGGAATCACAACAATAGCCGCGAAGTCTACAGTGGGGTATATACTGGAGCACACGGGCTTCCTACATCTAACGGGATAGTGGTACATTTGTCACTGAACAGTCTGTGGTAAACTGAGCAGGCGCAGCAGCGTGGCATGCGTGACAGAAATATGTATGTCGTATGATGATGACTTAAAGGTACAGTCCTCCTGCATGTACAGTCCTACTTTGTTTCTGCGAACCGTCTCACCTCATGTACACTACAGTGGTGGCTGATGTGAAGTATATTATGTGCTTTGGCGCCCTCTGCTGGCTGTGCGGATGCTTTACACCAACCACGGTGTAGTGTTGTACTCTGAGCCCTCTAGCAAGTTCTTCAGGGCTATAAAATAAATAAAATATAACATTTGTGTCAATAAACCTATAACCATTCACCCGGAGTGTTTATTAGCATCATCGATCAGTAATTGCAATATACCTTGTATTTTAGGCCATGGCATGATATGGCGTGATGTTCAGCATACCACCTGAGTACAACACAAGCAAGTGAGAATAGTTTTCAAAATATAAAATCAAACATAAAAAACAAGTGATTATCATTGCACACATTGCAGTGGTGGTACTACATAACAATTGATCCATGACTGATAAGGCAACCTGGTCTCCGAGCATTTCATATTATTCCGTATGTAAATCAGAGTCACTCCATTTAGGATGATATGTATTAATTTGTGGATGTCCATCACCCATTTCGAATTTTATCTGTTGTATGATATGCGCAAGCGGAATATCGCGGGCGCCTTGTGAACGAGGCGATGGGCAAATAAGCTCTGGATGGACGCCGGCCTCCAGATTGCTCATTGCTGACTGGGCTATAGCATTTATTCACATAAGTCAGATTGATAAATGTAGTTTATTATTACACTGAACAAAAATATAAACGCAACATGTTTCATGAACTGAAATAAAAGATTCCAGAAATGTTCCATATGCACAAAAAGCTTATTTCTCTCAAATGTTGTGCCCACATTTGTTTACATCCCTGTTAGTGAGCATTTCTTCTTTGCCAAGATAATCCATCCACCTGACAGTTGTGGCATATCAAGAAGCTGATTAAACAGCATGATCATTACACAGGTGCACCTTGTGCTGGAGACAATAAAAAGCCACTCTAAAATGTGCAGTTTTGTCACATAACACAATTCCACAGATGTCTCAATTTGAGGGACCGTGCAATGGCATGCTGAATGCAGGAATGTCCACCAGAGCTGTTGCCAGAGAACTGAATGCTCTACTATAAGCCGCCTCCAACGTCGTTTTCGAGAAATTGGCAGTATGTCCAACCACCGTTGTGTGGACAAGCGATTTGCTGATGTCAACATTGTGAACAGAGTGCCATATGGTGGTGGTGGGGTTATGGTATGGGCAGGCATAAGCTACAAACAGAATTGCATTTTATCGATGACAATTTCAATGCACAGAGATAACGAGATGAGATGCTGAGGTTCATTGTCATGCCATTCATCCACCACCATCTCCTCATGTTTTAGCGTGATAATGCATGATCCTATGTCACAAGATCTGTACACAATTCCTGGAAGCTGAAAATGCCCCAGTTCTTCCATGACCTGCATACTCACCAGACATGACATCCATCGAGCATGTTTGGGATGCTCTGGATCGACATGTACGACAGCGTGGTCCAGTTCCCGCCAATATACAGCAACTTCGCACAGCTAATGAAGAGAAGTGGGAAAACATTTCACAGGCCAAAATCAACAGCCTGATCAACTCAATGCGAAGTAGATGTGTCGTGCTGCGTGAAGCAAATGGTGGTCACATCAGATACTGACTGGTTTTCTGATCCACGCCCTTACCTTTATTTAAGGTATCTGTCACCAACAGATGCATATCTGTATTCCCAGTCATGTGATATCCATAGATTTGGGCCTAATCATTTTTTTTGAATTGTCTGATTTCTTTATATGAAATGTATCTCAGTAAAATATTTGAAATTGTTGCATTTTGAGTTTATATTTTTATATAATTTAAAAATAATGGTTGGATAATTTCCATCCAACTAGTAACTGGTGACCCCATTTACTAGTTGGAGATTTTGCTGCTAAGGAACAGAATCATTAGATTACTTGTTTTGGAACTGCACGTAGCTTGTTTTTGGTCGCAGGTTCAGGAATGGCTAAAGAAATGCACCATTTACCTGGAACTAACTCTGCAGATAGCACTGCTGGGTGATTTGAAAAGTCAAAGTCAATCGATCAATAATTTAATAATGCTCTCAGCAAAAATGTGTATCTTTAATTTGCAATCTGTATAAACTATAAGAGTAGAAAGGTTCAGAACTTTTGTGAGACATCACAGCACAGTTGAAAAATATATGGCAAATAGAAATCAAAGGATGGTGTTCAGAGATAGATGGGAGGGGTTGAGGGGGAGCTGAAGGGTGGAACAAAAAATAACAAATAAACAAGATAACTAATGCAAACTATATTGTGTCCGTAAAATGTTTATAGTATGTATAATCTGGAAGTAGAAGCCTAACTACTGTTGTCCATTACTTTACTTCAATTAGCGGAGGGGACTGTAATTCAGGGTAAAATAATAAAGAAGGAAAATACTGTAAATAAAATAATATATACAGTATACACTACCGTTCAAAAGTTTGGGGTCACTTAGAAATGTCCTTGTTTTTGAAAGAAAAGCAATTTTTTTTGTCCATTAAAATAACATCAAATTGATCAGAAATACAGTGTAGACATTGTTAATGTTGTAAATGACTATTGTAGCTGGAAACGGCAGATTTTTTTATGGAATATCTACATAGGCGTACAGAGGCCCATTATCAGCAACCATCACTTCTGTGTTCCAAAGGCACGTTTTGTTAGCTAATCCAAGTTTATAATTTTAAAAGGCTAATTGATCATTAGAAAACCCTTTTGCAATTATGTTAACACAGCTGAAAAAAGTTGTCTGATTAAAGAAGCAATAAAACTAGCCTTATTTAGACTAGTTGAGTATCTGGAGCATCACTATTTGTGGGTTCTATTGCAGGCTCAAAATCGCAAGAAATAAAGTACTTTTTAAATGTTGTTCTGAGAAATGAAGGCTATTCCATGTGAAAAATTGTCAAAAATCTGAAAATCTCGTACAACACTGTGTACTACTTCCTTCACAGAACAGCGCAAGCTGGCTCTAACCAGAATAGAAAGAGGAGTGGGAGGCCCCCCCAGTGCACAAGTACATTAGAGTGTCTAGTTAGAGAAACAGATGCCTCACAAGTCCTCAACTGGCAGACTGGCCAATAAAAATAAAAGATTAAGATGGGCAAAAGAACACAGACACTGGACAGAGGAACTCTGCCTAGAGGGCCAGCATCCCGGAGTTGCCTCTTCACTGTTGACGTTGAGACAGGTTTTTTGCTAGTACTACTTAATGAAGCTGCCAGTTGAGGACTTGTGAGGCGTCTGTTTCTCAAACTAGACACTCTAATGTACTTGTCCTCTTGTGCAGTTGTGCACCGGGGCCTCCCACTCCTCTTTCTATTCTGGTTAGAGACAGTTTGCGCTGTTCTGTGAAGGAACTAGTACACAGCGTTGTACGATATCTTCAGTTTCTTGACAATTTCTCGCATGGAATAGCCTTTATTTCTCTGAACAAGAATAGACTGATGAGTTGTTGGTTGACGGTAGGAGGGGGAAACTTTCTTCACAACAGCTCTGCGAAGCGAAGCGAAAAACGTTTTTTACATTTTTATTTCACCTTTATTTTAAAGTATGAATGCTCTTCTGTTGGGGCCGCATTGCAGTAAATGCTGTATGGCCACTCTAGAAGTCGAATTGACCATGCAGAGCCTTTTATGACATTTGGGAGGTGCACAGCAATATGGTACGGAGCTCGATTTGGCCTCTGCAAGTCTCCCAAAGCTCCGCAATTGCATCACACCCTCTGTACAGAGCCTCCAGACGCATTGCTGGAGCAAGCATCAATTGGCTTTAAATAAGGGTTGGATACAATGCAAAATCGAGCTTGCTTACACCAATCCAGTCATGTCAAATCAACTTCAAGGAAGACAGGCTATGTTTAATAGTAATGGAACAGATTCCATTATTACTCACCTGAAGTCAGTCTCCTGCTCTGTGCTTCCTATTAGGAATGGAACATCATTGTAGTCACCTCCTTTCCTCTGCGTTTTTAAGGGAGGGGCGTGGAGAACGTGACCCTTTGTTGGCAGGTGTACGAGGTCATCTGGCCTCCATGACGGTTACTCCTTCCATGGAATGGCCTGGCAGGGACAGAGAAAGAGAGCGAGAGAGTGACAGTTACTCTCTATTGTATTGTATCAATGTATGTTGTACTGTGCACAGTTGCCATCTGGTGGCAAGATAATACAAAGAAAAGAATACAGGTAACTGCCTGTAAATAAATAAAAACACAAGTAAATGAGGGATACAATGACATTTTCTCAAACAGATTTGCTCAACTCCTGCATCCTCTCTACTCTGTACTCTCTCACCTCCCTTTGAAAAAGGCCAAAGGAAATCGAAGAGAGGTGGCGAGGAGAGTGAATGTCGCCGAAAATGAGCTTGTACGAAATGAGAAGCTCCTCTACTCGAGCATCATCAGGAAAATTACGTTTACAGGGGTGGATCCCAAAGTAAATGTGTAAAGATTTGATTAAAACAAATGAAGTTAGTTGTGCAAGACATTTTATCGATAAAAAAGATAAGTATCATATCGTTTTTTTAAATGTGTGCATGCTTTTTTCCTCCGACAATACAACAGCTGAATCAAAGGGGGTGTGACAGATAGGAGGTTATCAAGTAGGGGAGGACTGTCTTCCGTTTGCCTACTAATGAATTGACACACTTATGGGAGATTCCGGAGCATTTTTCGCTACCATTAACAAAACACCAAATTATGGAATTTCTCGTGGAAGAATGATATCACATCCCTCCAATAGGGTTCCAGACACTTGTAAAATCTATACCAAGGTTCATTGAAGCTGTTCTGGCACCCTATTAAGACACTGTTACCTTTATTTTGGCAGTTACCTGTAGTTTGGCACTGTTGACTTTAAAATCATTGTGTGAATCCAGTTTACCCATAGTATCTGTCTGGTGGACTGTGTATGTGTGCAAGATTGTGTGTGTCTGTGCATGTGAGAGTGTGTTTATGTGTGTTTATCCGTAGTATCTGACAGATGAAGAGTTTTCGGAGGCAGGCCAGGTTGTCTGACTCCACCCTCTTCAGTGATGCATTACACACGTAGGAGCCAATCATATCCACCACACTGTGGAACAGATCTTTCGCCAGTGGTGACATCATCAAGGTCCACACAGACATCCCACCTATGGGGGTAGAGTAGAGTAGGGTAGGATAGAAGTTTATTGGTCCATCTTGTGAAGGAAATGCATATTTTGCTCTGCCTTTAACCTCCCAGATAACACAGAGATGCCACAAAGACATTTTTGTTACCAACCATCAAAATCTAAATCTCTGAAATGACTCAACCAAATTCGCCATGTCTGTCTCACAGATAAAAGAGAATTCTTTAACACCCCACGTTACTTGAGCTCCGCCCAAATATGGTGACCTAATTGGGGTCTCCTCCAAACAGATGGATGTTCCTCTGGACTCAATTCAGCGCTGCTATCTGTTCCATGAAGCCGTAGTTTCCTGGGGGACAATTGCGACAATTGGGACACCAATTAGAGATGAGAGAAGCCTGGCTCAATCCCGTTCTGACATGGCCTCGTTTTCTATGTTCCATATCCTTGTTCCGATTTCAGAATCTCCATCTAATCTAGGGTATCTGAAAGCTTATGCCAATACCCAACACTTTTAGATCAGGATACGGATATAGGACATGGGACAGGGGATTTAGATCACCTCTTTTGTGTGCGTGCGTGTGTGCGTGCGTGTGTGCGTGCGTGCATATATGGCTTCCTCAAGAGTTAAAACTGTTGCACCATGAAAAAGCTACACAAAAGCTACACCATGAAAAAGCTTAATTTGATTTAACGGGTCATATCATATTGGGGCTGAGGTGAGTCTTATAAGAATTGAGGCTCTACATGCTCCCATCATCATATATAGATGTGAGTGTGTGTGTATGTGTGTGTGTGTGTGTGTGTGTGTGTGTGTGTGTGTGTGTGTGTGTGTGTGTGTGTGTGTGTGTGTGTGTGTGTGTGTGTGTGTGTGTGTGTGTGTGTGTGTGTGTGTGTGTGTGTGTGTGTGTGTGTGTGTGTGCGGGTGCATGCGAGTAAGAAAACCTTTTCTCCCAGCATCTGTAGCAAGACAAGACACCTGCAGTTAGCAAAATCACATTAAAGAACATTACATATTCACATCTTAATGGGTAGGTATACACACTTTAAAATATTCAGCGTGACGGAAGTACAAATATAAATACAATTTAATACATCGCCTCCACTATCATACTTGAACACACCATAAACTATGGTAGAAAACTGCTTTAGACATTGATAGCTTGCAATACTAACTTGGTGCTAACTTATTTGGGCCAGGAGTTTGCAGTTATGCATGCTCATAACCTTAAACTGTGGCAAGGGCAGGGATGAGGGAATTTGATGAGGAATTTTTTTGTTGTTGTAGACTAATCATCTTTGTTAATGTCTCAATGACAAGGGTTATTTGCACATTACCTGCCAGCAAAATACCAAGAAGAAGAGGAACTTGGCTGAAAAACAAATATATTTTTTCTTCATGTTTGCACTTTGTCACGTTGGCACATGGGACTAAGAATTTAGGGATTGGCATCTTCTGCTATACTGTTGTAGGTCATTATATAACCTACAACAGTATATTCCAGTTCATCAAATTGAAGCAAGAAGGACCATAACGGGGAGGGACTACCTGAACTTATAAGTGTTAGAAGGTGAGCCCTCTCCCAGCAGCTCCAGAGCCAGGAAGCCCAGGAGGTTGAGCCTGTAGTTGATGCTGATGTACACCACCTCATTCCTGGCTGCCAGTTCCTCTTTTGGCTAGCCCCCATTGATCCACACCATCACAGGTGCCCCAGCCTCAGGCTTCAGGGTGGGGGTCTACACGTTGAGGAACAGGCAGTTCTCCTGGCCTATGACCCGGCCCATGTCGGACCCCAGCGCTGGGGTTTGGCCCTGGGTGCCCAGTAGGCCCCGCGTTCCTTTGGAAGGAGAATGAATAGCATTTATAACACTGTTTGTTATATTGATTATATCATCTCACTATAAGGACATGATCCCATACATGCTGAGCACCTGTACAGTATGTGTAAGACACTGAAACAATCAATCCTATAGAGTACTGCTGACCTCATTCTACGCCATATAATACATCACTCTGATGTAGGTTTTTGACCAATTCGCTGTCCATTTTGGACAATACAAGTGAGTTTTTCAACAATGTTATATTACAGACAACATTATGTCTTATGACAGAGGGTACAAATAAAATATACTGTATATAAATAATATTATATGCCATTTACCAGACGCTTTTATCCTATAGGTAGCCCCGGGAATCAAACCCACAACCCTGGCATTGCTAGCGCCATGCTCAACAAACTGAGCCATACAGTAATACCAAAATACATGCTACTCCAATGCGTACCAACTAGTACGCACCTATCTTCCCCGGAGCTCACCATAATTAGTAGTAACCTTGGCTACACCAGGGGGCAGTGTCTGGGCCACATAGGCCAGGTATCTGGCCAGGAATCATAAGAGTGTGCACTTATAATGAGCGGCAATGCTAGTTTCCCATGTTGTGTAGTCTCGTGTTGCCATACCTCCAAAATCAAATTGTTGTCACGCCTCCCTTGGAGGTCTGGACAATTTTGTATTGCAAAAATGGTTTGAATGTTCCACTGGCTCCCAGAGGCAAGATTTTGTTTGGCTATTACATTTCAAGAATCCTCCCCCTTACGCCCGTAGAAGAGGAGCTGTGTGTTATGTGTGTCACGGTTTTCCGTCTTGGTAGTTGTTACCTATGCTAGCTTCAAGCTCTAGTTTTCAAATGATCAAGTGTGGATGACAGTCCGCGATTTATGTTTATTGAATTTAAAAATGGATTACGCTGATAAAGTCAAATGTCACAACACGCTCTAAACAGCTCTGGTGACAAACTTTTTTCCTTGTCTCCATTCGTCCACATGGCTGCTGGCTTCGCTTTTCTACCACCGAAAATATTGTGAAGATTGTAAGGACATATCACAATTCTGCAATAAAGAGGGGAAGGGGTTCTGTCTGTAATGTGTATGTGTTTCTGTGTTGTATTCTCAAATGTACATTTCCTTTTTGTCTAGTTGTGAGATCTCCAATCTGTTTTGTTTGATTGTCACTCTTTCTCAGTATATCAGCTGTGTTCATCCATTTTGCATCACCAATGCAGCCATAGGACTACATTACTGGCCGCATGGGCATCTTTCATCTGAAGCATGGAATAACTAAACTCATACATTGTTTACATGTTGAGCTATACACTGAGTGCACAAAACATTAAGGAGACCTTCCTAATATTGAGTTGCACCCCCCTTTCGCCCTCAGAACATATTCAATTCGTCGGGGCATGGACCATTCTTGATACATATGGGAAACTGTTGAGCGTGAAAAACCCAGCAGCATTGCAGTTCTTGACACAAACGAGTGCCTGGCACTACCACCATACCCCGTTCAAAGGCACTTAAATCTTTTGTCTTGCCCATTCACCCTCTGAATCACACACATACACAATCCATAGCTGTGTTCGAATACCCATACTAACATACTGTATACTACATACTTAATGAGTATATACTACATAATATGTACTATTAGTTTGTTTTAGTATAATGTAAACGAACGGTATCCTTTCAGTTGAGTGTACTAGCACTTCACCTGCCTACTGGAAGTTGATGTTGTTGCTATGCAACTTCTTGCTAGGTTGTTAGCATAACATATTACTAGCTAGACATCTCACGACTTCATTAACAATGTCCATTGAGAAAGCACAACGACAATACAACTTAGCTAAGCTGAGAATTATGTGATTAATCAAGTCAATACATGTTGGGTAGTTAGTTAGATAGCATATAGTTAATATACTGGCAAGTTCAATGTATTAGTATCCAACTAACTTCTGGTAGCTAACTAACACACCAGTACATACAAGCAGCTGCTTTAATGATATGCTGTGCGGTTCGTAAGGCTAGCGCAGCTAACAAATTGTCAGCCAACATGACCTGTAACGTAACTTATTTGAAAAGTCATTACTTTATTACGTTGCACAACATTTTCTTTATATTTGTCGTAATATGTTAAAGCAATGAATGTGCTCTCGTCGGATTTCGGCTGCATATTTTCTGCCATTTTCTTCAAATCAGAAAATGTTGTGAAGCCATGCCCATTTTCTAAATAATTGCATTATGGGCCCTAAAAGCCCGGAAATAGTCTCCACTGCTTGTATACTTCGTATTTTGGCAAACATTTGGAACATTTGGAACTCTATATCCATACAATGACCAATAAGCATACTACGTGCTCACTTTATGTCACAAATATTATGGTTAGTGTGGTTAGTATGAGTATTCGAACACAGCTCATGTCTCAGTTGTCTCAAGGCTTAAACATCCTTCTTTAATTTTAACCTGTGTCCTCCCCTTCATCTACACTGATTGAAGTGGATTTAATAAGTGACATCAATAAGGGATCATAGCTTTCACCTGGATTCACCTGGTCAGTCTATATCGTGGAAAGAGCAGGTGTCCTTAATGTTTTGTACACTCAGTGTATGTTCTCAATTTAAAATGATACCAGTAAACAATGTATATGAGGCAAACAATTTACCAGATTTTGTACATGCCTTTTAAGTGCTGACATAAAAAAAGTTCAGTGCATATACAACCCTTGAAATGTAGGTAAAGTATGACAATAAGGAGAAGACAATTAGGCTACAGGAGATGAGCATTACAGGTAACATTTTATGAGGTTCATTTTATTTTATTTTATTAATTTTGGCAATGTTGCTTGCAAACTGATTACAGTTGTTCCCATAGATAGACAGCACATGATTGCTCTATGTATCACTGACACTGGATAAGCTAGCGACTGGGCTAACACAGCTAACCTTTCAGATCAATAATATGCTGTTTTTGTATATAAAAATTGTTGGCTTTATAAGCGTGAGAGAAATGTAACTAGCTATTAGCTAGCTCAGGGATGGGCAACTGCTGGCCAGCGGCCCCTCTTTTATAGGCCCGCGGATTCCCTTTTGTAGGCCAGCAGAATTTTTTTTGGGGGGGGGAGAGCTCAGTCGGGGTTTCAACTTACTGTTGAGAGTTAGAATAATAGAATATTTGGTTGTGCATCAGCAGTCTCTCAATTAGTCCATGTCAGCTACATTTATTTAGATTGATAAATTAGTCTAGCGGCCAGCTATCTAAGCATGGTCGAATTACCAAGTTATCATATTAAAAACTGCAAACATTTGCTTCCATCCTATGGCAAAATGTGCAGAATTGCAAGAAATTAGCTGTAAAACTGCAAATCTTTCTCTCCAACCCCATGGCAAAAGGAGAAGAATTGCAGCAAACTTGCTTTAAACTATTTTTTTTCTCTCTTCGCTGTCACGAGGGGGGCTGCTAAAATGTTTTGCTTGCAAGGGGGGCGGGGGGAGATTTGAGTACGCAAACCATTGCGGCCCCTCATGATGAGTTTCGATTTTTTTTGTGGCCCCACCCCTATCAAAGTTGTCCATCCCTGCATTAGAAGAATTCATACAGGTCGATACCTATAGGGCACTAATTGATTGATTGGGTTAATGGACTGACTGATAATCCCTGAGTTCCTGTACACACAGGCTTTCACGGATTGATCTGCATTGATTGAGAGGGTCACTTTGGTACATGGAGGGAGGGAATGGTATTCTAGCAAGGAGCTAGAGGTATCCCTATGGACAGGGTTGGGGAGTAACAAATGACATGTAATCCGTTACATGTAAGGGATTACAAAAAAACAGTAACTGTAATCTGGTATGTTACCAGCAAAAATATTGTAATCAGATTACCAATACTTTTGAAAAGTAGATGATTACTTCGAGGATTACTTTTAAATTCAGAAAGGATGTTTGCGGAAAAAAAATCTTTGACACTTCTCTGTTTTCTCAATGACATTCAAATCAGCATTGAAAAAAGGTGCACATTTAAGTTTGTTCCACCTGAGCGAGTCTGACCACAAGTCAGAGACCACTTTGATGACACCCCAAATGTGTTTGATGGATCGCGGGAAAAGAGCAGGAATAGGCTTTTGTAGGCTACAGTCCAAGCTATATCTTCCAATGGTGCAACTGCTGTCGGCATCCAAAGATTATCCAACTTGAATAAACGCTTGGAGGTAAGGATGATAGAGTGGTGTAGTCTATGGCGATACAGATATCACTTATTATTGATATCTACATAGCGCATTGATGTGAACCACACTGCTGCTCTCTTATTTAGCTATTTGCGCCTTATAGATTGTGGTCGTTGTGGATGGCTGTTCACAAATCGAAATGTGTATTTGAACCATATAATGGTTGAATTCAAAAAGTTTAAGCTGCCTATCAATCATTGTTTTTTAAACCAGTGGACAGACAGTGAAAAATGCGCTCTTGCAACAGCTGCATAGTGCGGATCCCAGCCTATGGAATAAAAGTGGGGCTTTTATTGCTCAATCTAATTCATGCTGATAAAATAAATTAATCCATAGGCCTAATGGACACATGCTCAAACTAGTACACTTTTGATAGACTTAAAAGGGACAATCTGTAGTTGCTACATCCATTTTTGGATTTATATACATACCCATTGACTCTTGAATAATATAACTTGTAAATGCCTCATGAGGTTAGTTCAACTTTCACACCCCATGAAAACCCGAAACATAAGCTTGTTTTTCTCCAATGTTTGTAAACATTGTCAATTTAAACAAACACTGTATAGCCTCATAACATGGTTAAAACAATAATTTTGATATCACGGATGGCCGGTCCTTGTATCCATAGCTCTGTGTATTCATCTGAGAGTGGTTGCATTTCTCCAGGGCCATTCCTCAGCTTTTTACCAAAACAGAGGCGGGGCAACCATTCTGTTATTGTTTCATCTGTGAATTTACCCTTTAAACAGCTGCATGTTATCAAGATATCAAAGTATCCCCAACAAAAAGGCAAACAATAGGCCTATAGCAAATGCAGCATATGGCATACATTTTTCACATGTAAATAGCATTTTGCAGTATTGCTCAAAGCATGCCATTCCATGAGCACAGCATTTATTTTTCAACTCAAATCAATGAGCTCAATCAGTCCTCCATGACAACAAAATCATAAACAACAGAGTAGGGCTGGCTAATAAGTCCTTAGTTTTGGGGTCATGCTCAGGTTAAAGTTTGGCTAATCTATACTTCCATATCTCCAAGTCCTATTCTTGAAGATCAAGGGGTATAACATTTATTGGAATGACTGGAATTCTGATAGACTTTGTTTTTTAATGAAAATATATATTTAATGGTATTATTATATGTAGTAGAAAGCGATGGGTTAGAAGAAGCCTACAAAAATGTAAATGTAACATCCATATATGGACATCTAGGGTAACTTTAACATTGATTTATCCTGCAATAGATGTCGTTCAACTGGTAACATACATTTTTGTCTTCTTCTAATGCCTCTTAAGGGGTAAAGTAATCTAAAAGTAACTGAAATGAAATCAGATTACATTACTGAGTTTGGGTAATCCAAAAGTTACTTTACTGATTACAGGTGGTCCCGTGTGGCTCAGTTGGTAGAGCATGGTGTTTGCAATGCCAGGGTTGTGGGTTTGATTCCCACGGGGGACCAGTACGGAGATGAAATGTATGCATTCACTACTGTAAGTCGCTCTGGATAAGAGCGTCTAGGTAAATGTAGTAACTGTAACAGCTTACATTTAGAAAGTTACAAACCCAACCCTGCCTATGGGGTAATCTGTTCTAATGAAAAGGTAGCAGTAACCTTTTCACAAGGACTCTGAACATAGAGCACACTAGGAAGGGTTATATTATAGTGAGTGGAACACTGTAGTCAGAGGTGTGGGCCTATTTCCCTCTATCCTTCCCTCCATTCTTTCACCGTTCCCTCCCTCGCTCTCTCTCTCTACCCAAAGCTAGTGTCCCTCTCAGGGGGTCGATTCTCTATTTTTAGAATTCTTTCGCCTCCTCGCACACTATCCATTTAGCACAGCAATAACATTACCCTCCACAGTGCCATGAAACAGAAATGAGAAGAAGGAAAAATGCCCAGAAGTCATTGGTTTCAGTTCCAGCCGGCTGGGTAATATTAACACAGCCTAGGAATCTTATTTACTCTCAGAGCAGTGACATTCATCTCAACCAGGGAGAGAGCTGGCCCGAATTACACTGTGACTTATGAACGGCTGGGGACTCCCGTGTGTGTGTGTGTGTATTGTTATGTGAAACTTTTGTCTAAATAACCTCCCTGCTACAGTTGATTATTTGTGCAGGATTTTGATGAATTATGGAGTATAATAGCTGCATCAGTCTTGATGGTGTGAGGGACAGAGGGGTGAGGATGGGGTTAATGGTCGGGGGGGGACAGAGGGGTACCACAGCTGCTCTAATGTTTACTGAATCGCAGCTGATCCCTATCCAGATCCAAAACTGCATGGAAGTGCATTAGTAAGTGCATTAAGAATATCCAAGGATAGTACAACACATTTCTTCATGTCCTCCTAAAATCATTGAACCAATCACGCATTACTGAGTAGTGCTGCAAACCCAAGGGAAGGAATAAACAAGCTATTAAACAATAAACATCAGTCAACTATAACTGGGTCAGATCTATCTAGAGTTGATGTGATGTGAGTGAATCTACTACCGATGTGAATGCAGACAGGGCTACCTAGGTTGTAAAGTATCTTATACGATATTATCAGGACCTGACAGCATCCTTCTTTATTACACAGCCTGGTGGCCCCCATCTTGCTATGGAAGCAAAATCAGGAAAGTCCCATGCTTGGCTTTGAGGTGGGCCTAGGCCAGGCTCTGTGTGTGTCAGTAGAGTGAGATAGAATCAGTAGAAAGCAGGTGTGGCCTATAGAATCAAATCAACTTCGGAATAACTCAGAGAAATTTCAGTTTAGTCTCGTAAAGCCTCTCCACGGAAACCAGAGGCCTATCTACTGGGGCTAATGTTGGCTAACTGTGTCTAGCTCAGTCTTCCTGTTCCCCGAAGCCTGTCAATCTGATTTTATTGCTGCAGTAAAGAGGCAGACAGACAGTGGTCTAAACATGTTAGAGCCCGGCTCTGTCTGCAACTCTGGGACTGCTAGGTGATGGTGAATGGGGAAAATTATTAACAGAGATTGATCTACCCAAAAATAAACCATAAAAGGTTATCTCTCACCGCCAGTGGAAAAGGCCTGGAAGATTTGGGAAGTTATTGTGGGGGGCGGTAACGGTACACACCTACACACAGGCATGTGTGCGCACAAATGCATGTATGCAAGCACACACACACACACACACACACACACACACACACACACACACACACACACACACACACACACACACACACACACACACACACACACACACACACACACACACACACACACACACACACACACACGTGGGGCTGTCCAATGCCAGGATGAAGGGGGTGGGATGTGGGGAGAGACAGGAATCCCTGTCTCACAATAACAAATCATCCACTCTCTGCTGTGTATGTTTGTGTGTGTGTGTTTGTGTGAGAGAGAGCATGTTTACAACGCACAGACACATTACAAATTAAATCAAATCAAAGTGTATTTGTCACGTGCGCCGAATACAAAAGGTGTAGACCTTACAGTGAAATGCTTACTTACAGGCTCTAACCAATAGTGCGGGAAAAAAAGGTATGTGTGTGTGTGTGTGTGTGTGTGTGTGTGTGTGTGTGTGTGTGTGTGTAGGTAAGTAAAGAAATAAAACAACAGTAAAAAGACATTTGAAAATAAGAGTAGCAAGGCTATATACAGACACCGGTTAGTCAGGCTTATTGAGGTAGTATGTACATGTGGGTATGGTTAAAGTTACTATGCATATACAGTATGATGAACAGAGAGTAGCAGTTGCGTAAAAAGAGGGTTTTGCAGGTGGTGGGACACAATGCAGATAGCCAATGTGCAGGAGCACTGGTTGGTCGGGCCAATTGAGGTAGTATGTACATGAATGTATGTATAGTTAAAGTGACTATGCATATAAGACAAACAGAGAGTAGCGGGGGGCACACAATGCAAATAGTCCAGGTAGAAGCCTTTTTGTCCTAGACTTGGCACTCCAGTACTGCTTGCCATGTGGTAGTAGAGAGAACAGTCTATGACTGGGGTGGCTGGGGTCTTTGACAATTTTTAGGGCCTTCCTCTGACACCGCCTGGTGTAGAGGTCCTGGATGGCAGGCAGCTTTGCCCCAGTGATGTACTGGGCTGTATGCACTACCCTCTGAAGTGCCTTGCGGTCGGAGGCCAAGCAATTGCCGTACCAGGCAGTGATGCAACCGGTCAAGATGCTCTTAATGTTGCAGCTGTAGAACCTTTTGAGGATCTCAGGACCCATGCCAAATCTTTTTAGTTTCCTGAACGGGAATAGGCTTTGTCGTGCCCACTTCACGACTGACTTGGTGTGTTTGGACCATTTTAATTTGTTGTTGATGTGGACACCAAGGAATTTGAAGCTCTCAACCTGCTACACTACAGCCCAGTTGATGAGAATGGGGACGTGCTCGGTGCTCCTTTTCCTGTAGTCCACAATCATCTCCTTAGTCTTGGTTACGTTGAGGGATAGGTTGTTATTCTTGGACCACCCGTCCAGGTGAATGACCTCCTCCCTATAGACTGTCTCGTCATTGTCGGTGATCAGGCCTACTGTTGTGTCGTCAGAAAACTTAATGATGGTGTTGGAGTCGTGCCTGGCCATGCAGTCGTGGGTGAACAGGGAGTACAGGAGGGGACTGAGCACGCACCCCTGGGGAGCTCCAGTGTTGAGGATCAGCGTGGCAGATGTATTGCTACCTACCCTCAGAATACAGAATGCCTGAGCAGCGTTTCAACCTGGTCCTGACAAGGATAAAATGTAAAAAAGTCGGGGATATTCTCTTCTACACTGTTCAACCAATCCAGTAAATGTGGTGGAGTTAAGATTGAGTGTCACCTTGTTAACGTCAAAAAGCGGAAGTCGCGTCACAGGCTCTCTTTCCATTTCCCCTGAAAACCGGATTCCAGCTTCTAGCAGTATTTTGTTTTATTATGTGTTATTTCTTATATTATTAGCCGCATACATTTTTTGTGTTATTACATAGAGCAGGGAAGAACTTTTGGATATCAGAGTGACGGTAACTCACCAGCATTGCCAGCATTACTACCAGGAATACTACTTTCCCGAATCGGATCCTTTGTTCGTACCCTCCAGGGCAATTGAACTGATTCCAGAGGCTGTTCCAAAACACCGCCGGCGGAAAAGAGATACCCTGAGTGGACTTTTAGTCCGACTCAGGAGGCGCACACACCACCCACCTCTTCCGAGTATATTACTCGCTAATGTTCAGTCTCTGGATTAAAAAGTTGACGAGCTCAGGGTGAGGATTTCCTTCCAGAGAGACATCAGGGATTGTAACATACTCTGTTTCACGGAAACATGGCTCTCTCAGGATATAATGTCTGAGTCGGTCCAGCCAATTGGGTTCTCAGTTCATCACACAGACAGGAATAAATATCTCTCCTGGAAGAAGAGGGGCGAGGGGTGTATGTTTCATGATTAACTACTCATGGTGTGATTGTGATAACTTACAGGAACTCAAGTCCTTTTGATCACCCGACCTAGAATACCCCACAATCAAATGCCGACTGCATTACCTCCCAAGAGAATTGTCTTCGGTTATAGTCGCAGCCATGTATATTCCCCCTCAAGCCGATACCTTGACGGCCCGCAAAGAACTTCACTGGAATTTATATAAACTAGAAACCACATATCCTGAGGCCGCATTTATTGTAGCTTGGGATTTTAACAAAGCAAATTTGAGTAAAACTGTACCGAAGTTCTATCAACACATTGACTGTAGTACTCGGGCTGCTAAAACACTGCTACTCCAACTTCCGGGATGCCTACAAGGCCCTCACCCGCCCTCCCTTCGGCAAATCAGATCACGACAGCATTTTGCTATAGGCAGAAACTCAAACAGGAAGTACCCGTGCTCAGGACTATTCAACACTGGTCTGACCAATCAGAATCCACGCTTCAAGATTGTTTTAATCACCCGGACTGGGATATGTTCCGGGTAGCTTCCGAGAACAACATAGACAAATATACTGATACGGTGACTCAGTTTATCAGGAAGTGTATAGGAGATGTTATACCCACGGTGACTATAAAAAACCTACTCTAACCAGAAACCGTGGATAGATGCCAGCGTTTCCTTCAAAACTGAAAGCGCGAACCATCGCATTTAACCATGGCAAGGTGACTGGGAATATGGCTGTATACAAACATTGTGGTTATTCTCTCAATAAGGCAATCAAACAGGCAAAACGTCAGTATAGAGACAAAGTGGAGTTGCAATTCAACGGCTCAGACATGAGATGTATGTGGCAGGGTCACAGACAATCACAGACCACAAAGGGAAAACCAGCCACGTCGCGGACACCAACGTCTTGCTTCTGGACAAGCTAAACACCTTTGCCCTCTTTGAGGATAACACAGTGACACCAATGCTGCCTGCTACCAAGGACTGGTGGCTGTGCTTCTCCGTGGCTGATGTGAGTAAGACATTTAAGCATGTTACCCTTGCAAGTCTGGCGGCCCAGACAGCATCCCTAGCTGTGACCTCATAGCATGCACAGACCAGCTGGCTGGAGTGTTTACGGACATATTCAATCTCTCCGTATCCCAGTCTGTTGTCTCCACATGCTTCAAGATGTCCACCATTGTTCCAGGAAAGCAAAGGTAACTGAACTAAATGACTATCAACCTGTATCACTCACTTCTGTCATCATGAAGTGCTTTGAGAGACTAGTCAAGGATCATATCACCTCTACCTTACCTGACACCCTAGACCTCACTTCAATTTGCTTACCGCCCCAATAGATCCACAGACGATGCAATCGCCATCGCACTGCACACAGCCCTATCCCATCTGGACAAGAGGAATACCTATGTAAGAATGCTATTCATTGACTATAGCTTAGCACTCAACACCATAGTACCCTCCAAGCTCATCATTAAGCTCAAGGCCCTGGGTCTGAACCCTGTGCTGTGCAACTGGGTCCTGGACTTTGCTGACGGGCCGCCCCCAGGTGGTAAAGGTAGTAAACAACACCTCCACTAAGCTGATCCTCAACACTGGGGCCCCACAAGGATGCTTGCTCAGCCTCTCCTGTGCTCCCTGTTCACCCATGACTACATGGCCATGGACCCCTCCAACTCAATTATCAAGTTTGCAGACGACACAACAGTAGTAGGCCTGATTACCAACAATGACGTGACGGCCTACAGGGAGGAGGTGAGGGCCCTGGGAGTGTGGTGCCAGGAAAATAACCTGTCACTTAACATCAATAAAAATAAGGAGCTGATCGTGGCCTTCAGGAAACAGCAGAGGGAGCACCCCCATATCCACATCAACGGTACTGCAGTGGAGAAGGTGGAAGCTTCTGCGTACATATCACTGACAAACTGAAATGGTCCACCCACACAGACAGTATGATAAAGAAGGTGCAACAGTGCCTCTTCAACCTCAGGAGGCTGAAGAAATTTGACTTGGCACCTAAAACCCTCACCAACTTTTACAAATGCACAATTGAGAGCATCCTGTCGGGTTGTATGGCCGTCTGGTACGTCAACTGCACTGCAGTCAACTGTAGGGCTCTCCAGAGGGTGGTGCGGTCTGCCCAACGCATCACTGGGGGCAAGCTACCTGCCCTCCAGTACACCTACAGCACCCAGTGTCACAGTAAAGCCAAAAAGATCATCAAGGACAACAGCCACACGAGCCAGTGCCTGTTCACCCCGCTATCATCCAGAAGGCGAGGTCAGTACATGTGCATCAAAGTTTGGACCAAGAGAGTGAAAAACAGCTTCTACATCAAGGCCATCAGACTGTTAAATAGCCATCACTAGCACGTTAGAGGCTGCTGCCCTATATACATAGACTTAAAATCACTGGCCACTTTAATAATGTTTACATATTTTGTATATACTATGTATATACTGTTTTCTATCCTATTCTACTGTATCTTAGTCTATGCCGCTCCAGCATTGCTCATCCAAATATTTATATATTCTTAATTCCATTCCATTACTTTAGATTGTGTGTATTGTTAGATATTGGTTGTTAGATATTACTGCACTGTTGGAGCTAGTAACACAAGCATTTTGCTACACCCGCAATAACATCTGCTAAACACGTGTCTGTGACAAATAAAATTAGATTTTCATTTGATTTGTTGTCAACCACCTCAGAGGGTGCCTCTACACTGACATGCCATGACCTTTGCTGTGATATGACTTATTCTCTCCTATACAGCAGGACTGAGTTCAGGGTTGTAGAGAAAACCTCTTTATCTCACTGTGCTTCCATAAGAGGATTTGATAGGAAGACAGCACAGCTGAGAGGTCATTTATTGAAATAATTTCACCCTTAATCTCTTCAAATCTACTTTCATCTAGACCAAATTACACATAGGTTACTGGGATTAGAGGTAGTCTATCTACCTCGAGACTATGGTCTGTTTATCCCTCTGGTTTTGTGAGATTCCAGTGAATTCTGCAGTAGGTTAGACAAGATAAATGTATAGTCCAAAATGAATTATTTTCGTGAAGTACGTTTTTTTTTAATTCACTGTCGGATTTATATGAATGTGTGATGATGAGGCTTTGTACCTGCCTTGCACATTGATAGTTTGTTGCAGATCTTAAGGGCTAGAGGAAGGGGTAGACTGCTAACCCAGACCGGGACTCGAACCCTGGTCCAGCAACTTTCAAGCCAACAATTTAACCTCTAGATGAGGTCTTTAGGTGTTGGGTTAAGGTTACTACATTACGCCCTTCCTCTATACAACGTCCCTCACATATACACATCTCTCTGATGGCCTCACAGGCACCATCCCACTTCTGCCAACATACAGCAAGGATCATTGCACTATTACACTGCAATCATATCCGTGCATAACAAATAGACCTACAGCATATTTTAAATTAGACAAATTGGAAATATAACCTAACAGTCAACAATCATAGTTCACCCACATAGGCTATAGCCTAGTAGCCTGGCAAGCCACACTGATCTAATACCCTACATCCTATAATTTCTTTACAAACCCAATCCCAAATCGACCCTTTGACTCTACGTCAGGGTTCCCAAACTGGTGGCCTGCGGGCCGAATTTGGCCCGCAGGTGATTTTATTTATATTTTATATAAACTGCATTGTTATTTTACATTTTTTTTGGGGGGGGAGATAAAATACTGTCAAAACACCAGCAAATTAGCTCCAAGTGGTTTTAATTTTGGAAATCTGTTCCAAAGTATTTCCATGCATAATACAGAGATATATGTGATCAGAGGTGTCATGACCATAAGGGGCACAGGGGCACATGCCCCAACACATTTGTCCTGTTATAGTTTCTCTGTAATAAACTCAGCAAAAAAATAAACATCCTTTCACTGTCAACTGTGTTAATTTCCAGCAAACATAACATGTGTAAATATTTGAATGAACATAACAAGATTCAACAACTGAGAAATAAACTGAACAAGTTTGACAGACATGTGACTAACAGAAATGGAATAATGTGTCCCTGAACAAAGGGGGGTTCAAAATCAAAAGTCAGTGTCTGGTGTAGCCAACAGCTGCATTAAGTACTGCAGTGCAACTCCTCCTCATGGACTGCACCAGATTTGCCAGGTATTGCTGTGAGATGTTACCCCACTCTTCCACCAAGGCACCTGCAAGTTCCTGGACATTTCTGGGGGGAATGGCCCTGGCCCGAGCCCTCACCCTCCGATCTAACCGGTCCCTGACGTGCTCATTAGGTTCGAGATCCGGACTCTTTGCTGGCCATGGCAGAACACTGACATTCCTGTCTTGCAGGAATCACTCACAGAATGAGCAGTATGTCTGGTGGCATTGTCATGCTGGAGGGTCATGTCAGGATGAGCCTGCAGGAAGGGTACCACATGAGGGAGGAGGATGTCTTCTCTGTCATGCACAGCGTTGAGATTGCCTGCAATGACAACAAGCTCAGTCCGATGATGCTGTGACACACCGCCCCAGACCATGACGGACCCTCCACCTCCAAATCGATCCCGCTCCAGAGTACAGGCCTCGGTGTAACGCTCATTCCTTCGACGATAAACGCGAAACCGACCATCACCCCTGGTGAGACAAATCCGCGATTCGTCAGTGAAGAGCTCTTTTTGCCAGTTCTGTCTGGTCCAGCGACGGTGGGTTTGTGCCCATAGGCGACGTTGTTGCCGGTGATGTCTGGTGAGGACCTGCCTTACAACAGCCCTACAAGCCCTCAGTCCAGCCTCTCTCAGCCTATTGCGGACAGTCTGAGCGCTGATGGAGGGATTGTGCGTTCCTGGTGTAACTCGGGCAGTTGTTGTTGCCATCCTGTACCTATCCCGCTGGTGTGATGTTCGGAAGTACTGATCCTGTGCAGGTGTTGTTACACGTGGTCTGACACTGCGTGGACGATCAGCTGTCCATCCTGTCTCCCTGTAGCGCTGTCTTCGGTGTCTCACAGTACCGACATTGCAATTTATTGCCCGGGCCACATCTGCAGTCCTCATGCCTCCTTGCAGCATGCCTAAGGCACGTTCACGCAGATGAGCAGGGACCCTGGGCATCTTTATTTTGGTGTTTTTCAGAGGCAGTAGAAAGGCCTCTTTAGTGTCCTAAGTTTTCATATTAGTGTCCTTAATTGCCTACCGTCTTTAAGCTGTTAGTGTCTTAACAACCGTTCCACAGGTGTATGTTCATTAATTGTTTATGGTTCATTGAACAAGCATGGCAAACAGTGTTTAAACCCTTTACAATGTAGATCTGTGAAGTTATTTGATTTTTACAAATTATCTTTGAAAGACAGGGTCCTGAAAAAGGTACATCTCTTTTTCCTGACTTCACTTCAAGCCACCTAGCAATTTTATGAAGTTGGCTTTAGCTAGCCCAGATAGGTTCCCAGTCTCCCAACCTCATAACTAGCTATCAAGGAGCCATTTCAGGCTATCAATTAAGTTAGAGTAGCTAGCTTGTCTAACTATCTTAGCTGGCATACCTGCTGGCAAGTTTGGTGGACGTAAAATTGCACTATGCAGAAATCGCTTCGCCATTTCCTGGTTGGTAAAACCTAAATAGTTTGCCTAATTTGAGTTTATGTGACAAAACAAGTAAGTGTAGTGTAGAGAATAATTGTACCTTCTAAAACCCTGTGAAATATAGTGTAGATCAGTGGTTCCAAACTTTTTATAGTCCTATACCCCTTCAAAAATTCAACCTCCAGCTGCGTACCTCCTCTAGCACCATGGTCAGCGCACTCTTCAAAAAATGTTTTGCCATCTTTGTAAGCCTGCCACACACACACACTATACAATACATTTTATAAACATAAGAATGAGAGTGAGTTTTTGTCACATCTCGGCTCGTGGGAAGTGACAAAGAGCTCTTAAATGACCAGTGCACAAATAATAATATACTGCTCAAAAAAATAAAGGGAACACTAAAATAACACATCCTAGATCTGAATGAATGAAATAATCTTATTAAATACTTTTTTCTTTACATAGTTGAATGTGCTGACAACAAAATCACACAAAAATAATCAATGGAAATCCAATTTATCAACCCATGGAGGTCTGGATTTGGAGTCACACTCAAAATTAAAGTGGAAAACCACACTACAGGCTGATCCAACTTTGATGTAATGTCCTTAAAACAAGTCAAAATGAGGCTCAGTGTGGCCTCCACGTGCCTGTATGACCTCCCTACAACGCCTGGGCATGCTCCTGGACAGTCTGTGGTGCAACGTGGCGTTGGTGGATGGAGCGAGACATGATGTCCCAGATGTGCTCAAATGGATTCAGGTCTGGGGAACGGGCGGGCCAGTCCATAGCATCAATGCCGTCCTTTTGCAGGAACTGCTGACACACTACAGCCACATAAGGTCGAGCATTGTCTTGCATTAGGAGGAACCCAGGGCCAACCGTACAAGCATATGGTCTCACAAGGGGTCTGAGGATCTCATCTCGGTAGCTAATGGCAGTCAGGCTACCTCTGGCGAGCACATGGAGGGCTGTGCGGCCCCCTAAAGAAATGCCACCCCACACCTTGACTGACCCACCGCCAAACCAGTCATGCTGGAGGATGTTGCAGGCAGCAGAACGTTCTCCACGGCGTCTTCAGACTCTGTCACGTCTGTCATGTGCTCAGTGTGAACCTGCTTTCATCTGTGAAGAGCACAGGGCACCAGTGGCGAATTTGCCAATCTTGGTGCACGGCCTTGGGCTGTAAGCACAACCCCCACCTGTGGACATCGGGCCCTCATACCACCCTCATGGAGTCTGTTTCTGACCGTTTGAGCAGACACATGCACATTTGTGGCCTGCTGGAGGTCATTTTGCAGGGCTCTGGCAGTGCTCCTCCTGCTCCTCCTTGCACAAAGGCGGAGGTAGCAGTCCTGCTGCTGGGTTGTTGCCCTCCTACGGCCTCCTCCACGTCTCCTGATGTACTGGCCTGTCTCCTGGTAACGCCTCCATGCTCTGGACACTACGCTGACAGACACAGCAAACCTTCTTGCCACAGCTCGCATTGATGTGCCATCCTGGATGAGCTGCACTACCTGAGCCACTTGTGTGAGTTGTAGACTCCGTCTCATGCTACCACTAGAGTGAAAGCACCGCCAGCATTCAAAAGTGACCAAAACATCAGCCAGGAAGCATAGGAACTGAGAAGTGGTCTGTGGTCCCCACCTGCAGAACCACTCCTTTATTGGGGGTGTCTTGCTAATTGCCAATAATTTCCACCTGTTTTCTATTCCATTTGCACAACAGAATGTAAAATGTATTGTCAATCAGTGTTGCTTCCTAAGTGGACAGTTTGATTTCACAGAAGTGTGATTGACTTGGAGTTACATTGTGTTGTTTAAGTGTTCCCTTTATTTTTTTGAGCAGTGTATAATAATAATAATTACTTTTTCTCTTTAATTAGCCATTTTAAATATAAAACCTAATTTGTTCATCAAACATTGTGAATAACTCACAGGTTAAAACCTGTTGGGGCTAGGGGGCAGTATTGACAATTTTGAAAAAAATATGTGCCCATTTTTAACTGCCTCCTACACCAACTCAGAAGCTAGGATATGCATATTATTACCAGATTTGGATAGAAAACACTCTGAATTTTCTAAAACTGTTTGAATGGTGTCTGTAAGTATAACAAAACTCATATGGCAGGCAAATACCTGAGAAAAAAAAAATTGTGGCTGTACTATTTTTTTTGAGTCATTGTTATAGATAACACAGTGACAAAGGATTCATTTCGCACTTCCTACGGCTTCCACTAGATGTCAACGATCTTTATAAAGTTGTTTGAAGCGTATATGATGAACAGAGACCGGATGACAAGGAAGAGAAGTTGACCTCCCTGGGATGTCGTCACTTCATTATTGGCTGCACCTGCGCAATCATGTGATGCGATACATTTTTCAAATACGTTTTTCAAGACACAGGAGAGGTCGGGTTGAAACATTACTGATGTTTCACGTTAAAAATGGCTCTAAAGATTGATGCTAAACAACGTTTGACATGTTTGAACGAACGTAAATATATATATTTTTTTACTTTTCGACGCGATTCCCCCCCCCCCGCGCTACTTTTTAGTAGCCTACCGAAGCGCTAACAACTTGGAGTTATTTGGACATCAATTATGAACTTTGTTGAAAGAAACCACATTTGTTGTTGACATGGGATTCCTGGAAGTGCCAATGGATGAAGATAATCAAAGGTAAGGGTTTATTGACAATAGTAAATTTGATATTACATGGTTACAAGATGGTGCTAACCTGTATAGCCTAGCCTATTGTTCTTAGCACAGCACCCGGTTTATTGCAAATTGTGATTTCCCAGTAAAGTTATTTTGAAATCTGGCAATGCAGTAGCATTTACGAAATGTTAAACTATGAATATTTGAATGACAATATTATAATTTACCAATGTTTTCGAATAGTAATTTTGGATATAAATATGAACTTGATGGAACAAAAAATGCATGTATTGTATAACATAATGTCCTAGGAGTGTCATCTGATGGAGATTGTCAAAGGTTAGTGCATAATTTTAGCTGGTTTCTGCTTTTGGTGACGCTGACCTTGAATTGAAAATGGATGTTTGTACTTTTGTGGCTATGTACTGTCCTAACATAATCTAACTTTATGCTTTTGCCGTAAAGCCTCTTTGAAAATCGAACAATGTGGTTAGATTAAGGAGATGTTTATCTTTTAAATTTTGTAAAATAGTTGATTGTTTGAGAAATTGAAATTATTAGATTTTTTATGTTTTGAATTTCCAGCCTTGCTAGCAATCCCGTCTCAGGGTTCATTGCTACCCCCTAGCCCCAACAGTTTAATGAGAAGGGTGTGCTTGAAAGAAATCAAATTTGATTAGTCACATGCGCCGAATATAACAGGTGTAGTAGACCTTACAGTGAAATGCTTACTTAACTGAGCTGAACAAAAACAAGATCCCACATTGAAGGAGGGAAAAAGGGCTGCCTAAGTATGATTCCCAATCAGAGACAATGATAGACAGCTGCCTCTGATTAGGAACCATACTCGGCCAATCAAAGAAAAAGACAACATAGAAATATAACACATAGACTGCCCACCCCACACCCTGACCTAAGAAAATAGAGAAATAAACCGTCTCTCTCAGGTCAGGGCGTGACACAGGGACACTGGTTCGTAATATGTACATGTAGGTAGACTTATTAAAGTGACTATGCATAGATGACAACAACAGAGAGTAGCAGCAACGGGGGGCAATGCAAATAGTCCGAGTAGCCATTTGATTAATCAAATCAAATCAAATGTATTTATATAGCCCTTCTTACATCAGCTGATATCTCAAAGTGCTGTGCAGAAACCCAGCCTAAAACCCCAAACAGCAAGCAATGCAGGTGTAGAAGCACGGTGGCTAGGAAAAACGCCCTAAAAAGGCCAAAACCTAGGAAGAAACCTAGAGAGGAACCAGGCTATGAGGGGTGGCCAGTCCTCTTCTGGCTGTACCGGGTGGAGATTATAATAGAACATGGCCAAGATGTTCAAATGTTCATAAATGACCAGCATGGTCAAATAATAATAATCACAGTAGTTGTCGAGGGTGCAACAGGTCAGCACCTCAGGAGTAAATGTCAGTTGGCTTTTCATATCCAATCATTGAGAGTATCTCTACCACTCCTGCTGTCTCTAGAGAGTTGAAAACAGCAGGTCTGGGACAGGTAGCACGTCCGGTGAACAGGTCAGGGTTCCATAGCCGCAGGCAGAACAGTTGAAACTGGAGCAGCAACATGGCCAGGTGGACTGGGGACAGCAAGGAGTCATCATGCCAGGTAGTCCTGAGGCATGGTTCTAGGGCTCAGGTCCTCTGAGATAGAGAAAGAAAGAGTGAAAGAGAGAATTAGAGAGAACATACTTATATTCACACAGGACACCGGATAAGACAGGAAAAATACTCCCGACACATAAACCACTGCAGCATAAATACTGGAGGCTGAGACAAGAGGGGTCAGGAGACACTGTGGCCCCATCCGATGATACCCCCAGACAGGGCCAAACAGGCAGGATATAACCCCACCCACTTTGCCAAAGCACAGCCCCCACACCACTAGAGGGATATCTTTAACCACCAACTTACCATCCTGAGACAAGGCCGAGTATAGCCCACAAAGATCTCCGCCACGGCACAACCCAAGGGGGGCGCCAACCTAGACAGGAAGACCACGTCAGTGACTCAACCCACTCAAGTGACGCACCCCTCCTAGGGACAGCATGGAAGAGCACCAGTGAGCCAGTGACTCAGCCCCTGTAATAGGGTTAGAGGCCGAGAATCCCAGTGGAGAGAGGGGAACCGGCCAGGCAGAGACAGCAAGGGCGGTTCGTTGCTCCAGTGCCTTTCCGTTCACCTTCACACTCCTGGGCCAGACTACACTCAATCATAGGACCTACTGAAGAGATGAGTCTTCAATAAAGACTTAAAGGTTGAGACCGAGTCTGCGTCTCTCACATGGGTAGGCAGACCATTCCATAAAAATGGAGCTCTATAGGAGAAAGCCCTGCCTCCAGCTGTTTGCTTAGAAATTCTAGGGACAATTAGTAGGGCCGCATCTTGTGACCATAGCGTACGTGTAGGTATGTACGGCAGGACCAAATCGGAAAGATAGGTAGGAGCAAGCCCATGTAATGCTTTGTAGGTTAGCAGTAAAACCTTGAAATCAGCCCTTGCCTTAACAGGAAGCCAGTGTAGGGAGGCTAGCACTTGAGTAATATGATCACATTTTTTGGTTCTAGTCAGGATTCTAGCAGCCGTATTTAGCACTAACTGAAGTTTATTTAGTGCTTTATCCGGGTAGCTGGAAAGTAGAGCATTGCAGTAGTCTAACCTAGAAGTGACAAAAGCATGGATTCATTTTTCTGCATAATTATTGGACAGAAAATCTCTGATTTATGCAATGTTATGTAGATTGAAAAAAAGCTGTACTTGAAACAGTCTTGATATGTTCGTAAAAAGAAAGATCAGGGTCCAGCGTAAGACGCCGAGGTCCTTCACAGTTTTACTTGAGATGACTGTACATCCATCAAGATTAATTGTCAGATTCAACAGAAGATCTCTTTGTTTCTTGGGAACAAGCATCTCTGTTTTGTCTGAGTTTAAAAGTAGAAAGTTAGCAGCCATCCACTTCCTTATGTCTGAAACACAGGCTTCCAGCGAGGGCAATTTTGGGGCTTCACCATGTTTTGTTTTTCTAGATAAAAGAATATCTAGTTAACAGAATAAAAGAAAGAGAAAATCAGGACAGAAGAAAAAGGATATCAAAGTGAAACAGTTCTCTAAAGACACAAGAGACAATAATACAAGAAACAACACTTCTGTAGCTTGTCAACTATGTGTCTGTCTATCCCTGTTCTCTCCTCTCTGCACAGGCCATACAAACGCTTCACACCGCGTGGCCGCTGCCACTCTAACCTGGTGGTCCCAGCGCGCACGACCCACGTGGAGTTCCAGGTCTCAGGCAGCCTCTGGAACTGCCGGTCTGCAGCCAACAAGGCTGAGTTCATCTCAACCTATGCTACCCTCCAGTCCCTAGACTTCCTGGCGCTGACGGAAACATGGATTACCACAGATAACACTGCTACTCCTACTGCTCTCTCTTCGTCTGCCCACGTGTTCTCGCATACCCCTAGAGCATCGAGCCAGCGGGGTGGTGGCACTGGAATCCTCATCTCTCCCAAGTGGACATTCTCTCTTTCTCCCCTGACCCATCTGTCTATCTCCTCATTTGAATTCCATGCTGTCACAGTTACCAGCCCTTTCAAGCTTAACATCCTTATCATTTATCGCCCTCCAGGTTCCCTTGGAGAGTTCATCAATGAGCTTGACGCCTTGATAAGTTCCTTTCCTGAGGATGGCTCACCTCTCACAGTTCTGGGTGACTTTAACCTCCCCACGTCTACCTTTGACTCATTCCTCTCTGCCTCCTTCTTTCCACTCCTCTCCTCTTTTGACCTCACCCTCTCACCTTCCCCCCCTACTCACAAGGCAGGCAATACGCTTGACCTCATCTTTACTAGATGCTGTTCTTCCACTAATCTCATTGCAACTCCCCTCCAAATCTCCGACCACTACCTTGTATCCTTTTCCCTCTTGCTCTCATCCAACACTTCTCACTCTGCCCCTACTCGGATGGTATTGCGCCGTCCCAACCTTCGCTCTCTCTCTCCCGCTACTCTCTCCTCTTCCATCCTATCATCTCTTCCCTCTGCTCAAACCTTCTCCAACCTATCTCCTGATTCTGCCTCCTCAACCCTCCTCTCCTCCCTCTCTGCATCCTTTGATTTTCTCTGTCCCCTATCCTCCAGGCCGGCTCGGTCCTCCCCTCCAGCTCCATGGCTCGACGACTCACTACGAGCTCACAGAACAGGGCTCCGGGCAGCCGAGCGGAAATGGAGGAAAACTCGCCTCCCTGCGGACCTGGCATCCTTTCACTCCCTCCTCTCTACATTCTCCTCTTCTGTCTCTGCTGCTAAAGCCACTTTCTACCACTCTAAATTCCAAGCATCTGCCTCTAACCCTAGGAAGCTCTTTGCTACCTTCTCCTCCCTCCTGAATCCTCCTCCCCCCCCCCCCCTCTCTGCGGATGACTTCGTCAACCATTTTGAAAAGAAGGTTGACGATATCCGATCCTCGTTTGCTAAGTCAAACGACACCGCTGGTCCTGCTCACACTGCCCTACCCTGTGCTTTGACCTCTTTCTCCCCTCTCTCTCCAGATGAAATCTCGCGTCTTGTGACGGCCGGCCGCCCAACAACCTGCCCACTTGACCCTATCCCCTCCTCTCTTCTCCAGACCATTTCCGGAGACCTTCTCCCCTTCCTCACCTCGCTCATCAACTCATCCTTGACCGCTGGCTACGTCCCTTCCGTCTTCAAGAGAGCGAGAGTTGCACCCCTTCTGAAAAAACCTACACTCGATCCCTCCGATGTCAACAACTACAGACCAGTATCCCTTCTTTCTTTTCTCTCCAAAACTCTTGAACGTGCCGTCCTTGGCCAGCTCTCCTGCTATCTCTCTCAGAATGACCTTCTTGATCCTAATCAGTCAGGTTTCAAGACTGGGCATTCAACTGAGACTGCTCTTCTCTGTGTCACGGAGGCTCTCCGCACTGCTAAAGCTAACTCTCTCTCCTCTGCTCTCATCCTTCTAGACCTATCTGCTGCCTTTGATACTGTGAACCATCAGATCCTCCTCTCCACCCTCTCCGAGTTGGGCATCTCCGGCGCGGCCCATGCTTGGATTGCGTCCTACTTGACAGGTCGCTCCTACCAGGTGGCGTGGCGAGAATCTGTCTCCGCACCATGTGCTCTCACCACTGGTGTCCCCCAGGGCTCTGTTCTAGGCCCTCTCCTATTCTCGCTATACACCAAGTCACTTGGCTCTGTCATATCCTCACATGGTCTCTCCTATCATTGCTATGCAGACGACACACAATTAATCTTCTCCTTTCCCCCTTCTGATAACCAGGCGGCGAATCGCATCTCTGCATGTCTGTCAGACATATCAGTGTGGATGACGGATCACCAGCTCAAGCTGAACCTCGGCAAGACGGAGCTGTTCTTCCTCCCGGGGAAGGACTGCCCGTTCCATGATCTCGCCATCACGGTTGACAACTCCCTTGTGTCCTCCTCCCAGAGTGCTAAGAACCTTGGCGTGATCCTGGACAACACCCTGTCGTTCTCCACTAACATCAAGGCGGTGACCCGATCCTGTAGGTTCATGCTCTACAACATTCGCAGAGTACGACCCTGCCTCACACAGGAAGCGGCGCAGGTCCTAATCGAGGCACTTGTCATCTCCCGTCTAGATTACTGCAACTCGCTGTTGGCTGGGCTCCCTGCCTGTGCCATTAACCTCTTGGGGCTAGGTGGGACGCTAGCGTGCCACCTGTGGTGCACTCCATCAACAGCAGGTGCATTTCAAGAGCGGCAAATTTGAATCCAAATAAATGTCAAAATTCAAATTTTTCAAAAATACAACTATGTTACACCATTTGAAAGATAAACATCTCCTTAATCTAACCACGTTTTACGATTTCAAAAAGGTTTTACGGCGAAAGCATAAATTTAGAGTATGTTAGGACAGTACATTTACAAGAGTTGTGTGTAATGTTTTGTCAAGTCAAAGACAGGGTCACCAAAACCATAAAACCAGCTAAAATGATACACTAACCTTTTACAATCTCCATCAGATGACACTCCTAGGACATTATGTTAGACAATGCATGCATTTTTAGTTCTATCAAGTTCATATTTATATACAAAAACAGCGTTTTACTATGGCATTGATGTTGAGGAAATCGTTTCCCTCCAATAACCGGCAGTCAAGTCAGCGTCAGAAATTAAATAATTAAAATTAGAAAACATTGGTAAAATATTATATTGTCATTTAAAGAATTATAGATTTACATCTTTTGAACGCAATCAACTTGCCAGATTTAAAAATAACCTTACTGGGAAATCACACTTTGCAATAATCTGAGCACTGTGCCCAGAAAAATACGCGTTGCGATACAGACTAGACGTCATGTTGGGGAGATCTAAAATCGAAAATACTATGTAAATAATCCATTACCTTTGATTCTCTTCATCAGATGTCACTTCCAGGTATCACAGGTCCATAACGAATGTAGTTTTGTTCAAAAAAGCTCATCATTTATGTCCAAAAATCTCCGTCTCGTTAGCACATGATGTAAGCCAGCCGGACTTCTCGTCATGAACGAGGGGAAAAAATATATTTCCGTTCGTTCAAACATGTCAAACGTTGTATAGCATAAATCATTAGGGCCTTTTTTAACCAGAACATGAATAATATTCAAGGTGGACGAATGCATAGCCTTTTATAACGTATTGGAACGAGGGTACCCAACATGAAGTAGCGCGCCAGGTGTCTAATGGGACATCACCGTTCCATGGCTCTTGTTCGGTCAGATCTCCCTCCAGAAGACTCAAAACACTTTGTAAAGGCTGGTGACATCTAGTGGAAGCAATAGGAAGTGCCAAAATATTCCTAAACCCCTGTGTTTTTCAATGGGAGAGGTTTAAACTCAATACAACACATCAGGTATCCACTTCCTGTCAGAAAATGTCTCAGGGTTTTGCCTGCCAAATGAGTTCTGTTATACTCACAGACACCATTCAAACAGTTTTGGAAACTTTAGAGTGTTTTCTATCCATATATAATAAGTATATGCATATTCTAGTTACTGGGTAGGATTAGTAACCAGATTAAATCGGGTACATTTTTTTTATCCAGACGTGCAAATGCTGCCCCCTAGACCCAACAGGTTAAACCCCTACAACTCATCCAGAACGCCGCAGCCCGTCTGGTGTTCAACCTTCCCAAGTTCTCTCACGTCACCCCGCTCCTCCGCTCTCTCCACTGGCTTCCAGTTGAAGCTTGCATCCGCTACAAGACCATGGTGATTGCCTACGGAGCTGTGAAGGGAACGGCACCTCCATACCTTCAGGCTCTGATCAGGCCCTACACCCAAACAAGGGCACTGCGTTCATCCACCTCTGGCCTGCTGGCCCCCCTACCTCTGAGGAAGCACAGTTCCCGCTCAGCCCAGTCAAAACTGTTCGCTGCTCAGGCACCCCAATGGTGGAACAAGCTCCCTCACGACGCCAGGACAGCGGAGTCAATCACCACCTTCCGGAGACACCTGAAACCCCACCTCTTTAAGGAATACCTAGGATAGGATAAAGTAATCCTTCTAACCCCCCCCCCCCCCCTTAAAAGATTTAGATGCACTATTGTAAAGTGGTTGTTCCACTGGATATCATAAGGTGAATGCACCAATTTGTAAGTCGCTCTGGATAAGAGCGTCTGCTAAATGTATTAAATGTAAATGTAAATGTATGTTTCATCGAAATGTACAGCTGTGTGTCATCTGCATAGCAGTGAAAGTTAACATTATGTTCTCGAATGACATCCCCAAGAGGTAAAATATATAGTGAAAACAATAGTGGTCCTAAAACGGAACCTTGAGGAACACCGAAATTTACAGTTGATTTGTCAGAGGACAAACCATCCACAGAGACAAACTGATATCTTTCCGACAGATAAGCTCTAAACCAGGCCAGAACTTGTAGACCAATTTGGGTTTCCAATCGCTCCAAAAGAATGTGGTGATTGGCGGTATCAAAAGCAGCACGAGGACAGATGCTGAGCCTCGGTCTGACTCCATTAAAAGGTCATTTACCACCTTCACAAGTGCAGTCTCAGTGCTATGATGGGGTCTAAAACCAGACTGAAGCATTTCGTATACATTGTTTGTCTTCAGGAAGGCAATGAGTTGCGCAACCGTTTTTTTTTTTTAAATTGAGAGGAATGGGAGATTCGATATAGGCCGATAGATTTTTATATTTTCTGGGTCAAGGTTTGGCTTTTTCAAGAGGGGCTTTATTACTGCCACTTTTAGTGAGTTTGGAACACATCCGGTGGATAGAGAGACGTTTATTATGTTCAACATGGGGGGGGGGGGGGGGCAAGCACAGGAAGCAGCTCTTTCAGTAGTTTAGTTGGAATAGGGTCCAGTATGAAGCTTGAAGGCAGAGTTGTCCTGGCAGAGTTGTGCACACTCAGGACACTCAGGCCTTGGAGGAATACGCAGATTTAAAGAGGAGTCCGTAATTTGCATTCTAATGATCATGATCTTTTCCTCAAAGAATTTCATGAATTTATTACTGCTGAAGTGAAAGCCATCCTCTCTTGGGGAATGCTGCTTTTTAGTTAGCCTCTCTTACTTCAATTTCTCAAACATATGACTATTTTACAGCTATTTAAAGACAAGACTCTCGTTAATCGAACCACACTGTCCGATTTCAAAAAGGCTTTACAACGAAAGCAAAACATTAGATTATGTCAGCAGAGTACCCAGCCAGAAATAATCAGACACCCATTTTTCAAGCTAGCATATAATGTCACAAAAACCCAAACCACAGCTAAATGCAGCACTAACCTTTGATGATCTTCATCAGATGACAACCCTAGGACATTATGTTATACAATACATGCATGTTTTGTTCAATCAAGTTCATATTTATATCAAAAAACAGCTTTTTACATTGGCATGTGACGTTCAGAATTAGCATACCCCCCGCAAACTTCCGGGGAATGTACTAACAATTTACTAAATTACTCACGATAAACGTTCACAAAAAGCATAACAATTATTTTAAGAATTATAGATACAGAACTCCTCTATGCACTCGATATGTCCGATTTTAAAATAGCTTTTTGGTGAAAGCACATTTTGCAATATTCTAAGTACATAGCCCAGCCATCACGGGCTAGCTATTTAGACACCCGGCAAGTTTAGCCTTCACCAAAATCAGATTTACTATTACAAAAGTTTGATTACCTTTTGTTGTCTTCGTCAGAATGCACTCCCAGGACTTCTACTTCAATAACAAATGTTGGTTTGGTCCAAAATAATCCATCGTTATATCCAAATAACGGCGTTTTGTTCGTGCGTTCAAGACACTATCCGAATGGTAAATAAGGGTCGCGCGCATGGTGCAATTCGTGACCAAAAAAATCTAAATATTCCATTACCGTACTTCGAAGCATGTCAACCGCTGTTTAAAATCCATTTTTATGCCATTTTTCTCGTAAAAAAGCGATAATATTCCGACCGGGAATATCCTTTTAGGTAAACAGACAAAGGAAAAGAAAGCTTTCGGTCGACGCGGGCACGAGCATGAGTCTCACAGTACTGTAACCAGCCACTACCCAAACGCGCTACTTTGTTTCAGCCAGAGCCTGCAAAGCCACGATTCAGGTTTTTGCCACCTTCTGAGAGACCATGTGAGCCGTAGGAAGTGTCACGTTATAGCAGAGATCCTTTGTAATCGATAGAGATGGCAAAGAAGTTCAAGAAATGGTCAGACAGGGTACTTCCTGTACAGAATCTTCTCAGGTTTTGACCTGCCATTTGAGTTCTGTTATACTCACAGACACCATTCAAACAGTTTTAGAAACTTTAGGGTGTTTTCTATCCAATTATATGCATATTCTAGTTACTGGGCAGGAGTAGTAACCAGATTAAATCGGGTACGTTTTTTATCCAGCCGTGTCAATACTGCCCCCTAGCCCTAACAGGTTAGCTTTGCGACAGTATCAAAAATAAATTTGGATTGCTCTTATTTTCCTCAATTAAGTTGGACAAATAGGATGATCGAGCAGCAGTGAGGGCTCTTCAATACTGCACGGTACTGTCTTTCCAAGCTAGTCGGAAGACTTCCAGTTTGGTGTGGCGCCATTTCCGTTCCAATTTCCTGGAAGCTTGCTTCAGAGCTCGGGTATTTTCTGTATACCAGGGAGGTAGTTTCTTATGAAAAATGTTTTTAGGGGTGCGACTGCATCTAGGGTATTGCACAAGTTTAAATTGAGTTCCTCAGTTAGGTGGTTAACTGATTTTTGTTCTCTGACATCCTTGGGTAGGCAGATGGAATCTGGAGGGGCATCAAGGAATCTTTGGGTTGTCTGAGAATTAATTGCACGACTTTTGATGATCCTTGGTTGGGGTCTGAGCAGATTATTTGTTGCAATTGCAAATGTAATAAAATGGTTGTCCGATAGTCCAGGATTATGAGGAAAAACATTAAGATGCACAACATTTATTCCATGGGACAAAACTAGGTCCAGAGTATGACTGTGGCAGTGAGTAGGTCCGGAGCCATTTTGGACAAAACCCACTGAGTCAATGATGGCCCCGAAAGCCTTTTGGAGTGGGTCTGTGGACTTTTCCATGTGAATATTAAAGTCACCAGAAATGTGAATATTATCTGCTATGACGACAAGGACCGATAGGAATTCAGGGAACTCAGTGAGGAACACTGTATATGGCCCAGGAGGCCTGTAAACTGTAGCTATAAAAAGTGATTGTGTAGCCTGCATAGATTTCATTACTAGAAGCTCAAAAGACGAAAACGTCAGGGTTTTTTTGTAAATTGAAATTTGCTATCGTAAATGTTAGCAACACATCCGCCTTTGCAGGATGCGCGGGGGATATGGTCACTAGTGTAACCAGGAGGTGAGGCCTCATTTAACACAGTAAATTCATCAGGCTTAAGCCATGTTTCAGTCAGGCCAATCACATCAAGATTATGATCAGTGATTAGTTCATTGACTATAACTGCCTTGGAAGTGATGGATCTAACATTAAGTAGCCCTATTTTGAGATGTGAGGTATCACAATCTCTTTCAATAATGTCAGGAATGGAGGAGGTCTTTATTCTAGTGAGATTGCTAAAGCGAACACCGCCATGTTTAGTTTTGCCCAACCTAGGTCGAGGCACAGACACAGTCTCAATGGGGATAGCTGAGCTGACTACACTGACTATGCTAGTGGCAGACTCCACTAACCTGTCAGGCTGGCTAACAGCCTGCTGCCTGGCCTGCACCCTATTTCATTGTGGAGCTAGGGGAGTTTGAGCCCTGTCTATGTTCGTAGATAAGATGAGAGCACCCCTCCAACTAGGATGGAGTCCGTCACTCTTCAACAGGCCAGGCTTGGTCCTGTTTGTGGGTGAGTCCCAGAAAGAAGGACAATTATCTACAAATTCTATCTTTTGGGAGGGGCAGAAAACAGTTTTCAACCAGCGATTGAGTTGTGAGACTCTGCTGTAGAGCTCATCACTCCCCCTAATTGTGAGGGGGCCAAAGACAATTACTTGATGACGACACATCTTTCTAGCTGATTTACATGCTGAAGCTATGTTGCGCTTGGTGACCTCTGACTGTTTCATCCTAACATCGTTGGTGCTGACGTGGATAACGATATCCCTATACTCTCTACACTCGCCAGTTTTAGCTTTAGCCAGCACCATCTTCAGATTAGCCTTAACGTAGGTAGCCCTGCCCCCTGGTAAACAGTGTATGATCACTGGATGATTCATTTTAAGTCTAATACTGCGGGTAATGGAGTTGCCAATGACTAGGGTTTTCAATTTGTCAGAGCTAATGGTAGGAGGCTTCGGCGTCTCAGACCCCGTAACGGTAGGAGTAGAGACCAGAGAAGGCTCGGCCGCTGACTCCGACTCGCTGCTTAATGGGGAGAACCGGTTGAAAGTTTCTGTCGGCTGAATGAGCGACACAGGTTGAGCATTCCTACATTATTTCCCTCCAGAAGCCATGAGAAAGTTGTCCGGCTGCGGGGACCGTGCGAGGGGATTTATACTACTATCTGTACTTACTGCTGGCACAGACACTGTTTCATCCTTTCCTACACTTAAATTACCCTTGCCTAATGATTGCGTCTGAAGCTGGGCTTGCAGCACAGCTATCCTCCCCATAAGGCGATCGTTCTCCTGTATATTATGAGTACAGCAACTGCAATTAGAAGGCCTCGTGTTAATGTTACTACTTAGCTTCGGCTGGTGGAGGTCCTCATGAACCATGTCCAGATAAAGCGTCCGGAGTGAAAAAGTTGAATGAAAAAAGTGAGGGAGTGAGGGAAAAACTAAAAATATAAACGGTAATTAAAAGTAAAAAACGTAAAGTTGTCAGGTAGCAAAGTAAGGTTAGCAACAAAACGCCCAGCAGCACGTAAACAAGTCTGTAAGCATAGGGTTGAACTTCACAGCCCCATGCCATAAGTAAGAATAGGAAGTAAAATCACATTATTTGTTATTAGATGTTCAGGAGTCTTATGGCTTGGGGGTAGAAGCTTTTTAGAAGCCTCTTGGACCTAGACTTGGTGCTCTGGTACCGCTTGCCATGCGGTAGCAGAGAGAACACTCTATGACTAGGGTGGCTGGAGTCTTTGACAATTTTTTGGGCCTTCCTCTGACACCTCCTGGTATAAAGGTCCTGGATGGTAGGAAGCTTTGCCCCAGTGATGTACTGGACCGTATGCACTACCCTCTGTAGTGCCTTGCGGTCGGAGGCCGAGCAGTTTCCATACCAGGCAGTGATGCAACCAGTCAGGATGCTCTCGATGGTGCAGCTGTAAAACCTTTTGAGAATCTGAGGACCCATGTCAAATCTTTTCAGCTTCCTGAGGGGGAATAGGTTTTTTTGTGCCCTCTTCATGACTGTCTTGGTGTGCTTGGACCATGTTAGTTTGTTGGTGATGTGAACACAGTCCCATCGATGAGAATGTGGGGTTGTGTCTGGTCCTCTTTTTCCTGTAGTCCACAATCATCTCCTTTGTCTTGATCACGTCGAGGGAGAGGACTGAGCACGCACCCCTGAGGGGCCCCTGTGTTGAGGATCAGCATGGCGGATGTGTTGTTACCTACCCTTACCGCGTGAGGGCGGCCTGTCGGGAAGTCCAGGATCCAGTTGCAGAGGCAGGTGTTTAGTCCCAGGGTCATTAGCTCATTGATGAGCTTTGAGGGCACTATGGTGTTGAACGCTGAGCTGTAGTCAATAAATAACATTCTCACATAGATGTTCCTTTTGTCCAGCTGGGAAAGGGCAGTGTGGAGTGCAACAGAGATTGTATCATCTGTGGATCTGTTGGGGCGGTATGCAAATTATGGTGGGTCTAGGGCTTCTGGGATAATGGTGTTGATGTGAGCCATGACCAGCCTTTCAAAGCACTTCATGGCTACAGACGTGAGTGCTACGGGTCGGAAGTCCTTTAGGCAGGCTACCTTAGCGTTCTTGGGCACAGGGACTACGATGGTCTGCTTAAAATGTTGGTATTACAGACTCAGACAGGGAGAGGTTGAAAATGACAGTGAATTTCTTATAAGCTTCCTGGGTTAGAGGCCTGCTCCTTGAATGCAGCAGCACTAGCCTTTAGCTCAGTGTGGACGTTGCCTATAATTCATGGCTTCTGGTTTGGGTATGTACGTACGGTCACTGTGGGTACGACGTCATCGATGCACTTATTGATGAAGCCAATGACTGATGTGGTGTACTCCTCAATGCCATCAGAGAAATCCCGGAACATATTCCAGTCTGTGCTAGCAAAACAGTTCTGTAGCTTAGCATCTGCTTCATCTGACCACTTTTTTATTGATCGAGTCACTGGTGCTTCCTGCTTTAATTTTTGCTTGAAAGCAGGAATCAGGAGGATAGACTTGCCAAATGGAGGGCGAGGGAGAGCTTTGTATGCGTCTCTGTGTGTGGAGTAAAGGTGTTCCACAGTTTTTTTCCCTCCGGTTGCACATTTAACATGCTGATAGAAATCTGGTAAGACGGATTTAAGTTTCCCTGCATTAAAATCCCCGGACACTAGGAGTGCCGCCTCTGGGTGAGCGTTTTCCTGTTTGCTTATGGCAGAATACAGCTCATTGAGTGCAGTCTTAGTGCCAGCATCAGTCTGTGATGGTATGTAGACAGCTTTTTCACATTTTTATTTGGTTTACCCCGACGGCATTGCAGGGGTACCCCAGATTGCGAATACCTGGTGTAGATAATCGTTGTTCCATCTAAACTGATGTGAAATATATTTTCCATAACCAAATATATTGTTGTTTCAGCTGTTTGAAGCTGATGTATACAATCAAAAGTAAAAGATGCAAAAACATAACTTAGGAATGGGAAGCATAGAAATAGCACACATAGAACATATATACAGCTTCTTAGACTTATTTTCAAGGCGAGTGATAGATCTATAACTCACATTTCTATGTGAATTTGGTCAGGTTGCCCAAAAGGTTACATATTGCCACCTTAAGAAAATCAAGCAATAATTAAATGTACTGAATAAGACTCACACTCCTTTCAATCTTTTACCCAGATTTTAGCAGAGATGCAGAGAAGCATATTTCATTTCTTTAAAAAAAAGAACCACCAGTCAGGACGATACAGACAGCTCAAGAGGTATGATTAAATATGCAGAAAAATATACTTTTATTTACATAAAATTAGCATAATGATGATGACTCTAAAGTGCAGGAAAAAGCTATATAATTTGTTTGGAAAATGCAACATTCTCCAACTTCAGGGCGGGTGGCCTACTGCCCTCCAGCCATCCTCACGTATTTTGTGCCCCCTCAGATTGTTGGGGTGCACAACGCCTCTGTATGTGATCATATACAAATGTAAGCAAGGTTTGAAATTATTATGTTTTAGTCAAGTATCATATCTGTTTGCGCTTCTTGCGATCAATTTGCAGTCCACAAATTATTTTTTATTATGTTCAGGCAACGGCCCCCTGACCATCTTTTCCAAATTAATGATCCCTGCCCTAGCCCCTGTGGAGATTTCAGAGGATTTGACAAGTGTAAACAACATGATGAAACTTACACCTAGCCCACGGTGATGCATCAGTTAGCAAGTGGAGCTAAATACCATATTGCTTACACCTTTCAAACCCTTTCTTATCTCCACAAATGCATACGGTATAGTAGGGTCTAGGGCAGGGGTGTCAAACTCATCCCATGGAGGGCCTAGTGTCTGCAAGTTCTAGTTTTTTCCTTACTTATTAATTAGTGACCTTAATTTATCAATCAAGGACAAGGGAGGAGCGAAATTCCCTCCGTGGAATTAGTTTGACACCTGTGGTCTATTTGGGATTGGGCCATAATGTCTGTTGAATTTGCGAACACTAGAGGTTGTAATGGACTCGCAAATATCCTCCTCTCTCTCTCTCAGGGCGCAAGTGAGTGAAAGGCTCGCGGTGCGATGATAGTCACTGGTTGAAAGCGAACAGCTGTCTTCCCGTACCCACTGTGCATCGATGTCGACGGATGGAACAGGTATAGAAGTTATAGGGACCAATAATAGGGGATTCGATAAACCCAATCAATGATCACAGCGATCGATCGGTCAATTCCTGCCAAGGGGATAGTCCCGCCAAGGAAGATGCGTCAACGCATATCCATCGCAACAGTTCTGTCATCTGAGGATAGCGCAAGAGGTATTCAGGTTAGTGATATGATTTTGAGGTAGCCTATTCGCTAGAAAATGATGAAGCGCAGTGTTATTGACGAGAACGTTCTGATGGTTACACTCTTGCATAGAAAACTTTGAGAGACGTTTTTGTATGAACAACTAGATGATACGTACGTTACCTAAAATAACCTCATACTGTAGTTTAGGTAGGCTAACCTATAGAATCAACAACTCTAGCATAATCCAGAGCAATCCTTAGAGCTGGAGCACATGGGAATTGAAAAGAGACATTTTGACTCATTTTATACTGTGCAAATAATTGTAGGCTGTGACTTGTTTGAAGCTTTCTCTGTGTTTTTATAGGCCTATGCTATAGAAGCTGTTCATATTATTGGATTGCAGAGTCAGAGATCTACCAGAATAATAAAGCCTTATGTAGTAGATATAGAAGAGTTGGGGAAGGTGATACAATATAAATACATACTTAATAAGGAACAGTCATAGGCTTATTATTGTGCTTTCCAGAGAGTTGGAACGGGCAATATTGTCTTTTGTGGGCAAATCCAATACTTAAATCTAAATCTTCTGTTTTGTGTGACCTCTTTTTCTGAATCTCAAGCCTTACATCCCTGACCCCTTCCTGAACCTTAAAGCAGATTTGGCTCCTTTTTGGTTCCCTTCTCTCCTACTCTTCCTCTCTTCCACTTGTACATTGTTATGTGGATTTGTGGCTGGGCTCTAAGCCGCACAATCTCTGTTTTTACCCATTTCAACACTGGTCAACAAGGAGAGAGAGAGGTGAGCTGGGTTCAGAAATGTCATTATTTGTTGTGTTGAGGTGTGTGTGTGTTTTGCTTGTTTGTGTGTGTGTGTGTGTGTGTGTGTGTGTGAGAGTGTGCGTGTGTATTGGACATAAGCCAGTGTCGATATTAGTTTAGAGTCCTGCTGAACCAATGTCACCCATTCTGTTTGTCAAGGGTGGGGGCTGTGATGGGGTGGTAATGAGATTTCAAGTTGAGCTACGGTTGTGGGTCTGAGAAAGTAGTTCATTTAAGGATCTAGGATATCATTTTTGATGGGGGGGGGGGGTTGTTTTGATGGACCTCAGTGTTTTTATGATGTCTTAGTCCTGCGGTCTCCAAGGGTCCTCTGATGATCAGAGGGAAGTCATCACTCTTCTTTACTGACAGACATGAGAAAAATTGACTTTCTCATCTCTCTCTAAGTGTCCCAGAGTGGGCAGATTTACTTTCTGTCTCTGACTGCACACACACACACACAGATTTGAGTGTGCGGTTTGTCTGTGTGTATCCCCTCTCTCTCTCTGCCATAGCCATCACTGATTATGACCCCTGGTCACCTTAACCCTAGCTCCCTCGCTTGTCTGTCAGATGGAGAACACACACAGACAGGTAACTGCCACAATGAAGGAAACATCAACATAAAGTGTCTTAATAGGGCGTTTGGCCACGACAAGCCAGAACGGCTTCAGTGCACCTTAGCGTAGATTCTACAAGTGTCTGGGACTCTATTGGAGGGAGCGACACTATTCTTTCACAAGAAATTCCATCATTTGGTGTTTTGTTGATGGTGGTGGAAAACGCCGTCTCAGGCGCTGCTCTAGAGTCTCCCATAAGTGTTCAATTGGGTTAAGATCTGCTGACAGATGGCCATGGCATATGGTTTACATAATTTTTATGCTAATCAAATTATTCAGTGACGACTCAAGCCCTGTGGATGGGGGCATTGTCATCCTATGGGGACATAGCCATGGTAGCCAAAATAATCGCCTGCCCAGAATTTGTATACATGACCCTAAGCATGATGGGATATGAATTGCTTAATGAACTCATTAACCACACCTGCGTGGAAACACCTGCTTTCAATACACTTTGTATCCCTCATTTACTCAAGTGTTTCCATTGTTTTGGCAGCTACCTGTATGCAGCACTGTATAGACAGGTTGAATGTTTGGCAACAAAACCGATGTGTGTGCAACTATGGGGCAAAACAGACGGGGTTTGCTTAGATTGAGAACATGTAGACTATTTTGTTTCAATGTTTATTGAAAACATATATATATTTGCACATTGAGCACTTGTTGTCTCTCAAATATATTGTTACAGTTGTTGGTTAGCCAGCTTGCGAATTTTAGCCATATTAGCATAGACATGACATCAGTCAAAACAAGACATTGTATCAATAACAAGATGCAGTATCCAAATTCAGGTACGTTATAGCATTATTCTAAAATTGATTTTCTACATCAATCTACACACAATACCCCATAATGACAATGCGAAAACAGGTTTTTCGAAATGTTTGCACATTTATTAAAAATGTAAAACAGTAATACCTTATTTACATAAGTATTCAGACCCTTTGCTATGAGACTCGAAATTGAGCTTAGGTGCATCCTGTTTCCACTGGTCATCCTTGAGATGTTTCTACAACTTGAATGGAGTCCACCTGCAGTAAATTCAATTGATTGGACATTATTTGGAAAGGCGCACACACCTGTCTATATAGGGTCCCACAGTTAACAGTGGATGTCAGAGCAAAAACCAAGCCATGAGGTCAAAGGAATTGTCTGTAGAGCTCGAGACAGGATTGTGTCGAGGCACAGATCTGGGGAAGGGTACCAAAAAATGTCTGCAGCATTGAAGGTCCCCAAGAACATGGTGGCCTCCATCGTTCTTAAATGGAAGAAGTTTGGAACCACTTCATAGAGCTGGCTGGTCAGCCAAACTGAGCAAATCGGGGGAGAAGGGCCCTTGGTCAGGGAGGTGACCAAGAACCCAATGGTAACTATGGCACATGACAGCCCGCTTGGAGTTTGCCAAAAGACACCTAAAGGACAGACCATGAGAAACAAGATTGTCTGGTTTGATGAGACCAAGATTGAACTCTGGCCTGAATGACAACCGTCACATCTGGAGGAAACCTGGCACCATTCCTACGGTGAAGCATGGTGGTGGCAGCATCATGCTGTGGGGATGTTTTCAGAGGCAGGGACTGGGAGACTAGTCAGTATCAAGGGAAAGATGAAAGGAGCAAAAAACCTGCTCCAGAGCATTCACCTTCCAACAGGACAATGACCCTAAGCACACAGCCAGGACAATGACCCTAAGCACACAGCCAGGACAATGACCCTAGCACACAGCCAGGACAACGCAGGAGTGTCTTCGGGACAAGTCTCAATGTGGCCCAGCCAGAGCCCGGATTTGAACCCGATCGAACATCTGGTGAGACCTGAAAATGGCTGTGCAGCGACGCTCCCCATCCAACCTGAAGGTGCCTGAGAGGATCTACGGAGAAGAATGGGAAAAACTCCCCAAATACATGTGTGCCAAGCTTGTAGCGTCACACCCAAGAAGACTCGAGGCTGTAATCGCTGCCAAAGGTGCTTCACTGGGTAAAGGGTCTGAATACTTATGTAAATGTCATTAAAAAGTTTTTTTTTACTATTTGCAAATATTTCAAAAAAACATTTTTTTGCATTATAGGTATTGTGTGTAGATTGAAGGGGGAAAAAACAAACAATTTAATCCATTTTAGAATAAGGCTGTATGTAACAAAATGTGGAAAAAGTCAAGGGGACTGAATACTTTCAGAATGTACAGTATATGCATGAACGCACACTTAAGGCATCAGCATGCTTCAGTTCAGCTGGCGCCTAGCCGGACTCAGCTTAATAGACCCCCCCCCCCCCCACACACACACCCCATAATGTGTGACACCATGGCACACCCCTCCCCCAACTCGTTAACACACTGCCACCATCTGCTAAATTAACGGAGGTGTGAACTCATCCAAGATCCCCCCCCCCGTTTCTCTTCTCATCCAAGATCCCCTCTTTTCCAGACCTCTGCTGTGGTTAGTGTTGGGCGATATGGGCAAAAATCCATATCTCCATATATTTCCTGAATTGATGCAATAATGATAAATAGAATGATAAGTTTATAACAATGTGCACCATAGTTTTTGTTATTACCCTTAAACTACTACTATATATTTGTAATTATTTTATTTAACCAGAGAAGTAACATTGAGTTTACAAGTGAACCATGGCCAAGAAAGCATATGTTAAAACGGTGCAAAGTGTATAGTTTTGATTGTTTTCGCCATCAATTGTCCCAGGGCATTTCCATCTAAAAGGAGCCATGAGCACCAACGTGAAGTTCATACTGTAGGAGCATGTCAAATTGGGTGTCAAATGAAAGCTACTAACAAAAGTCAATAAAAAAAAAATGCAGGCATATATACATACAGGCATATATACATTTTTCAACCATTTTCTGTCCGAACAAATTTGGAATAAGCAGTGGCTTTGTTTTTGGTCAAACAGAAAAAGTCACAAGGTTAGAAATGCATCAAAACACAATGTTGAAGTAAACACCCCTGTCAACTGACATCAAAACATATATATTTCATTTTGGAGAAATGATTTTCCTTCTATAAATTTAAGAAACATTGCCCTGTAATTCCATTACCAAAAACCAACAAATCTTTAAGATATTTAAACATTTCTCTCCTTCATGGGGAAGAATAATGAACATTCACAGAAGTGACAAGTAAAGGAAGACTTACAGTAACCTTACTGTTTTTACTAATATGAAGTTTGTTTATTAATTATTAAGTGATTTAAAGCTTTGTTACCAAATCGGTAATGGAATTACCAAAAAATCGATATAAAATCTATATACGTAATTACTGCAATTGAACTGGCTACAATGGGGAAATCGTATTAGTCATAAACTACAGTTGGGTCACCTGCTGTAACGTAGATGCAGGGCGTCAGGAAGCAAGTGCAGTTTGAGTTTAATGACGAAGAACATGAACGATACAAAATAAAGCGATTAAACATGGAAACGTTAAACAATAGTACCTGGTGGGCGATAGCAACGGAGTGCTATATAAAGGGGAAGTAATCAGGGAGGTGATGAAGTCCAGGTGGGCCTAATGAGGCGTAGGTGTGCGTAATGAAGGTTGCCAGGTGTGCGTAAGGATGGGTTGCCAGGGCCGGTGGGTAGTAGTCCGGCGACGTCAAGCACCGGCGAGGGAGAGCGGGAGTGGACGTGACACCTGCATCTGTCCTCCATTCCATTGACATTCTGTTATGTTCAGCTCATAACTGTTTTCTTTTTCTTTATGTCGTCTGCTGGTCACAAATGAAAACAGTCTTGACAACCCCTCCCTCTGCCACTCTCTCTCGATTCAATTCAAGGGGCTTTGTTGGCATGGGAAACATATGTTAACATTGCCAAAGCAAGTGAAGTAGATAACGTACAAAAGTGAAATACACAATAAAAATGAACATTACACTCACAGAAGTTCCAAAAGAATAAAGACATTACAAATGTCATATTATGTGTATATATACAGTGTTGTAACGATGTGCAAATAGTTAAAGTACAAAAGGGAAAATGAATAAACATAAATATGGGTTGTATTTACAATGGTGTTTGTTCTTCACTGGTTGCCCTTTTCTTGTGGCAACAGGTCACAAATCTTGCTGCTGTGATGGCACACAGTGGTATTTCACCCAGTAGATATGGGAGTTTATCAAAATCTGGTTTGTTTTTCAATTCTTTGGATCTTCGTAATCTGAGGAAAATATGTGTCTCTAATATTGTCATACATTTGGCAGGAGGTTAGGAAGTGCAGCTCAGTTTTCACCTCATTTTGTGGACAGCGAGCACATAGCCTGTCTTCTCTTGAGATCCAGATCTGCCTACGGCGGCCTTTCTCAATAGCAAGGCTATGCTCACTGAGTCTGTACATAGTCAAAGCTTTCTTTAAGTTTGGGTCAGTCACAGTGGTCATGTATTCTGCCACTGTGTACTCTGTTTAGGGCCAAATAGCACTCTAGTTTGCTCTGTTTTTTTGTTAATTACTTGACACATTGGAAATAATTATTTTTGTTTTCTCATTATTTGGTTGGGTCTAATTGTGTTGCTGTCCTGGGGCTCTGTGGGGTCTGTTTGTGTTTGTGAACAGAGCTTCAGGACCAGCTTGCTCAGGGGACTCTTCTCCAGGTTCATCTCTCTGTAGGCGATGGCTTTGTTATGAAAGGTTGGGAATCGCTTCCTTTAGGTGGTTGTAGAATTTAACAGCTCTTTTCTGGATTTTCACAATTAGCGGGTATCGGCCTAATTCTGCTCTGCATGCATTATTTGGTGTTTTACATTGTACACGGAGGATATTTTTCCAGATTTCTGCATGCAGTCTCAATTTGGTGTTTGTCCCATTTTGTGAATTCTTGGTTGGTGAGCGAACCCCAGAGCTCAAAACCATAAAGGGCAACAGGTTCTATAACTGATTCAAGTATTTTTGCCAGATCCTAATTGGTATGTCAAATTTTATGTTCCCTTTGATGGCATAGAATGCCCTTCTTGCTTTGTCTCTCAGATCATTCACAGCTCTGTGGAAGTTACCTGTGGCGCTGATGTTTAGGCCAAGGTATGGATAGTTTTTTGTGTGCTCTAGGGAAACGGTGTCTAGATGGAATTTGTATTTGTGGTCCTGGTGACTGGACCTTTTTTGGAACACCATTATTTTGGTCTTACTGAGATTTACTGTCAGGGCCCAGGTCTGGCAGAATCTGTGCAGAAGCTCTAGGTGCTGCTGTAGGCCCTGCTTGGTTGGCGACAGAAGCACCAGATCATCGGCAAACAGTAGACATTTGACTTCAGATTCTAGTAGGGTGAGGCCGGGCGCTGCAGACTGTTCTAGGTGCCCTCGCCAATGCGTTGATATATATGTTGGAGACGGTGGGGCTTAAGCTGCATCCCTGTCTCACCCCACGGCTCTGTGGGGAGAAATATGTGTGTTTTTTGCCAATTTTAACCTCACACTTGTTGTTTGTGTACATGGATTTTATAATGTCGTATGTTTTTCCCCCAACATCACTTTCCATCAATTTGTATAACAGACATCATGCCAAATTGAGTCAAAGGCTTTTTTGAAATCAACAAAGCATGGGAATACTTTGCCTTTGTTTTGGTTTGTTTGTTTGGCAATTAGGGTGTGCAGGGTGAATATGTGGTCTGTTGTATGATAATTTGGTAAAAAGCCAATCTAATATTTTCTCAGTACATTGTTTTCACTGAGGAAATGTATGATTCTGCTGTTAATGATAATGCAGAGGATTTTTCCAAGGTTGCTGTTGACGCATGTCCTACGATAGATGTTTCATTGCGGATACCATCAACACCACAGGCCTTTTTGGGTTGGAGCATTTTCATTTTGTCCTGTTGTTAATTCAAGGTAATTGGAGAATCAGTAGATTCTGGTAGTCTTTAATAGTTGATTCTAAGATTTTGTATTTGATCATGTATATGTTTTAGCGGTTTGTGCTTTGTTATAGAGCCAACAAGATTGGAGAAGTGGTTTACCCATACATCTCCATTTTGGATAGATAATTCTTTGTTTGTTTAGTGTTTTCCAATTTCCCAGAAGTGGTTAGTCTATGGATTCTTCATTTACATTGAGCTGATTTCTGACGTGCTGTTCCTTCTTTTTCCGTAGTGTATTTCTGTTTAGTTTTTTTAAGGGGTGGATCAGCTTTAATATTGCAGATAGATTGTTGCTCCCATCAATGTAATTGTCTGCATAATTTCCAATCCCCCATATATTTTTTGGGTAAATATACATACATAGATACATACATACATACATACATACATACATGCTTTTTTTGTTTTAATATACCTTTATTATTCCCCACAAACCCTTCCACCCCTCCCCCAAATGGAGTAAACTAATAAACAATAACACTTAGGCTTCTACCTTCAGTTTATACACATTTTACAGACACAATCTATTTTACAATAGTTATATTTTATTTGTTTTTAGTCCTTCCTCTATTTCTGATGTCCATCCAGTTTGATTTCTATTTGTAACTGTGCTATTTCACACAATCTCTGAAACTATATATATTTTATAAACCCCATATGTTTTACATTGGTTATCTTGTTGTTATAAGTTCCATCCTTCAGATCCATTCAACCTCTCCCATCGATCTCTTAACACCATCCTTTTGAATTTCTATTTGCCATGATGCTTCACAAAACTACTGAACCTTTCTATTCTCATAGCTTCTACAGATTGTACATTAAAGAAACATTTTTGCTAAAATAATTATTATATTATTGATTGATTGACTATGACCTTTCAAATCACCCAGTATTGCTATCTGCAGCGTTAGTTGTAGGTAAATGTTGCAATTCTTCAGCCATTCCTGGACCTGTGACAAAAAACGAGCTACATATGGAAAGTACCAAAATAAATGATCTAATGACTCTGTCTGCTCGCAGCAAAATCTGCAGAGCTGGGAAGATTGTATCCCCCATATACAGTTCAAGTCGGAAGTTTACATACACTTAGGTTGGAGTCATTAAAACTCGTTTTTCAACCACTCCACAAACTTCTTGTTAACAAACTATAGCTTTGGCAAGTCGGTTAGGACATCTACTTTGTGCATGACACAAGTAATTTTTCCAACAATTGTTTACAGACAGATTATTTCACTTATAATTCACTGTATCACATTCCAGTGGGTCAGAAGTTTACATACACTAAGTTGACTGTGTCTTTAAACAGCTTGGAAAATTCCAGAACATGTCATGGGTTTAGAAGCTTCTGATAGGCTAATTGATGTCATTTGAGTCAATTGGAGGTGTACCTGTGGCTGTATTTCAAGGCCTACCTTCAAACTCAGTGCCTCTTTGACATCATGGGAAAATCAAAAGAACTCGTCGAACTCCACAAGTCTGGTTCATCCTTGGGAGCAATTTCCAAACACCTGAAGGTACCATGTTCATCTGTACAAACAATAGTACACAAGTTTAAACACCACGCAGCTGTCATACCGCTCAGGAAGGAGACGCGTTCTGTCTCCTGGAGATGAGCGTACTTTGGTGCGAAAAGTGCAAATCAATCACAGAACAACAGCAAAGGACTTTGTGAAGATGCTGGAGGAAACGGGTACAAAATATTCTATATCCACAGTAAAACGAGTCCTATATCGACGTTACCTGAAAGGCCGCTCAGCAAGGAAGAAGCCACTGCTCCAAAACCGCCATTAAAAAAAGCCAGACTACGGTTTGCAACTGCACATGGGGACAAAGATCGTACTTTATAGAGAAATGTCCTCTGGTCTGATGAAACAAAAATGGAACTGTTTGGCCATAGTGACCATCATTATGTTTGGAGGAAAAAGGGGGAGGCTTGCATGCCGAAGAACACCATCCCAACTGTGAAGCATGGGGGTGGCAGCATCATGTTGTGGGGGTGCTTTGCTGCAGGAGGGACTGGTGCACTTCACAAAATAGATGTCATTATGAGGAAGGAAAATTATGTGGATATATTGAAGCAAGATCTCAAGACATCAGTCAGGAAGTTAAAGCTTGGTCGCAAATGGGTCTTGTGGAAGGCTACCCAAAACGTTTGACCCAAGTTAAACAATTTAAAGGCAATGCTACCAAATACTAATTGAGTGTATGTAAACTTCTGACCCACTGGGAATGTGATGAAAGAAATAAAAGCTGAAATAAATCCTTCTCTCTACTATTATTCTGACATTTCACATTCTTAAAATAAAGTGGTGATCCTAAGTGACCTAAGACAGGGAATTTCTACTAGGATTAAATGTCAGGAATTGTGAAAAACTGAGTTGTATTGTATTTGGCTAAGGTGTATGTAAACTTCCGACTTCAACTGTATAATCTCCAGTCGTACTTTATCAAAAGCCTTTTCAAAATCAGCTATGAAAACCAGGCCTGGTTTCCCCGATATTTCATAGTATTTCCATTGTTTCCAGTACTTGTCTTATATTATCTCCAATATATCATCAATGTAAAAAAAACTGTCTGATTAGGATGAATAATATCTGATAATGCCTTTTTTAATTCTATGCGCCAAGCATTTAGCTAGAATATTTTGCATCACAACACTGAAGTGTAAGAGGCCTCCAATTCTTTAAATGGACTGGATCTTTATATATACCACTTTCAAGTCAAAATGAGGCTCAGTAGTGTGTGTGGCCTCCACGTGCCTGTATGACCTCCCTACAACGCCTGGGCATGCTCCTGATGAGGTGGCGGATGGTCTCCTGAGGGATCTCCTCCCAGACCTGAACTAAAGCATCCGCCAACTCCTGGACAGTCTGTGGTGCAACGTAGCGTTAGTGGATGGAGCCAGACATGATGTCCCAGATGTGCTCAATTGGATTCAGGTCTGGGGAACGGGCAGGGCAGTCCATAGCATCAATGCCTTCCTCTTGCAGGAACTGCTGACACACTCCAGCCACATGAGGTCTAGCATTGTCTTGCATTAGGAGGAACCCAGGGCCAACCGCACCAGCATATGGTCTCATAAGGGGTCTGAGGATCTCATCTCGGTACCTAATGGCAGTCAGGCTACCTCTGGCGAGCACATGGAGGGCTGTGCGTCCCCCCAGAGAAATGCCACCCCACACCATGACTGACCCACTGCCAAACCGGTCATGCTGGAGGATGTTGCAGGCAGCAGAACGTTCTCCACGGCGTCTCCAGACTGTCACGTCTGTCACAAGTGCTCAGTGTGAACCTGCTTTTATCTGTGAAGAGCACAGGGCACCAGTGGCGAATTTGCCAATCTTGGTGTTCTCTGGCAAATGCCAAACGTCCTGCATGGTGTTGGGCTGTAAGCACAACCCCCACCTGTGGACGTCGGGCCCTCATACCACCCTCATGGAGTCTGTTTCTGACCGTTTGAGCAGACACATGCACATTTGTGGCCTGCTGGAGGTCATTTTGCATGGCTCTGGCAGTGCTCCTCCTTGCACAAAGGCAGAGGTAGCGGCCCTGCTGCTGGGTTGTTGCCCTCCTACGGCCTCCTCCACATCTCCTGATGTACTGGCCTGTCTCCTGGTAGCGCCTCCATGCTCTGGACACTACGCTGACAGACACAGCAAACCTTCTTGCCATAGCTCGCATTGATGTGCCATCCTGGATGAGCTGCACTACCTGAGCCACTTGTGTGGGTTGTAGACTCCGTCTCATGCTACCACTAGAGTGAAAGCACCGCCAGCATTCAAAAGTGACCAAAACATCAGCCAGGAAGCATAGGAACTGAGAAGTGGTCTGTGGTCCCCACCTGCAGAACCACTCCTTTATTGGGGGTGTCTTGCTAATTGCCTATAATTTCCACCTGTTGTCTATTCCATTTGCACAACAGCATGTGAAATGTATTGTCAATCAGTGTTGCTTCCTAAGTGGACAGTTTGATTTCACAGAAGTGTGATTGACTTGGAGTTACATTGTGTTGTTTAAGTGTTCCCTTTATTTTTTTGAGCAGTATATATTTTCAAAGAAGCTTGGATCATCATTATTTGGACCGTATAGGTTAATAAGCCATATCTGTTTATTGTCCAATAACATATTTAAAATAATTAATCTACCTTGATAATCTGGTTGGACAATTTGCGCATTTGGATCACAATTACTGTTAATTAATATCATCACCCCTTTTGAATTTCTTTGCCCATGGGAGAAATAATCACCCCCCCGAGTCCCTTTTCCACAGCTTCATCTAGAATTGTTGAATGAGTTTCCTGTAAACAATAGATATTATATTCCTTCTCTTTTAGCCAGGTAAATATTGATTGTCTTTTCTTATTATCTGCTAAGCCATTACAATTATAACTGGCTATACTTATTTCACCACTTACCATAATGACACAGGTTTCAATTCTATTTATCAAAATATGTGTTTGTAAACATACCATTAAAAAGTAACATGATGATTGAGTGTCTGTATAGCTGTACCATGATATTTGCATTGCTACTAAGTAAACCTCCAATTGGTCCCCCCTCTTCCACCCACTAAAAGCCCTCCTCATCCCGAGTTGGGTTGTCATCCCAATGCCCGGCAGACCAACCCCGACACCCCCCCCCCCCCGGATCCCATGGCCCCGGAGAGACTGGGACCCATTTCTTCGAAAAGAGCACACAGTGCCACCCACAGAACAGAAGCAGATCAACCGCCAAATGCATTTCTATTGCCCTCACCTCGATTTGTATTATATATAATTAGCTATTAATAATTGTAGTAATGTAGGCAATTTATGCAAAGGATTTTTACCTCTCACCAGTCTCGCCATTACCATAATTTCATTATGGTAAGCAATTATTATATTAGCAAACAATTACTGTGAATCATCCTATATTGTCCCTAACATCTTTTACTCCCTCGCAACAGTTGTGGGATACACACACACACCCACACACTCATACACACTCTACCCCTTTCCCCCACAACAACCATAGACTCAGATTCTCAACAGTTGCACCATCCCAGAGCCCAACTCAAAGGTCTTGATTTACGAATGCATATACAGTTGCAGCTGTATGAGAAGGCCTGCAAAACTGCGCAAAGAAATGGGGAGATTTGATTAACCATTGTCACGTCCTAGATGATGGAGGTCAGATATACCTCCTTCCCCTGAAACACCCCTGAAACACCCACTACATGGTCCCCCGTAGTGACTATACTCTCAAGCATCTCCGTGCAGTCAGACCTTTGATTTTGTGCCACCAGGGCCACAATAATATGCCCCCTTTGTCCGAGTGTGACCCCCCCCTCCCCGTGGGTTACTGCAGCTAGTGTTGCCAGCACTGCCACTGCCTGGGTGGGGACACCCCACCGGAATCCCCACCGGCTAGGTACAAGGTCTTCAAAGTTCTCATTAGCAGCTTTGTGAATTTCCTTGTATATTATGCTCTCCCATCAGGGGGCTTTGGCTTTTCAGGACCAACCCTGCCAAGGTGGCTCAGAATCTTGAGGGGACAGTGCTGCTCTAGAAGGTCTCTGACTGCATTTTGGCTGCATACAGGCCGCTTACAGCAGGCCCATAAAACAGATAGGTACTTCTCCTTAGTATCTGGGTCGTTCAGGTGGTTGTCTAGGGTATAGGGTTATGGACCGTTCCATCAATATAGGACCATAAATAAATAAATTAGGTGAATAATTTATTTTAAAAATGTAGTTACCCGTGATAGGACAATAAATAAATTAGATGTATAATGTATTTTAAAACACTGTTCCAGCATGATAGGGACAATAAATAAATAAGGATGTATAATTCATTATAAAATGTATATCCCTCATCTGCACAACACTGAAAGCTCTCACCACCCCTGCTCACAGAAATAAATTGGTTCTGGGATATGCAACCATTTCCTTTCTCACTCACTCAACGCCACACTTTCCCAAACACCATAAAACACACACCACACCATCCATCCACACATACGGTGCCTTCTGTTTACTGCGTTTTTATCTCCACCATGTTGAATTAGTGCTTTTGTGTTCCAATTAGTTATATTTGAAGATGGATAGAAAAGCTATATTTTTGGGTTCTAATATTACAATCTATAACAGGGCTAGAATTGTGTGTTTCATTATTTTCCTCTTTGAGAATTTTTTTAATAGCCATGGAGTAGTCTGTGTCTCTGAACAATGTACAGTTTATCAACCACGAGAGCTACGCGTTTCCCTTTCAATCTATTTTCCTTGAAAATTGGATACAGAACTTTACGCCGTTCTGCAATTTCCTTCGGGAACTGGTCATTCATGCCTATTTTTGTGCCAGCAAGTCTTTTACCCAGGCTTTTAACCATTATTTTATCTTTAAAGAAAGCAAATTTGGCAACGATTGGGCGTTCATACCTCTGCCCTCTCTGTCTGAAGCGGTGTATACGTTCGAGGTGGGTTTTGTCGATACCTTCATGTGGGATCTGAAGCGCTGTGAGGAGGAACTCTCTAACTACAGATTCAGGAACGTCTCCTTCTTTCTCTTGGATACTTGTAAGTACCAGATTCTCTCTCATGGATCTAATCTGTATGTCAAGTAAGGCTTCTCTCAGAACGATGTTCTCCTTTTTAAGTTAATTAACTTCGGTTTCAATCTTATTGACTGTCCCTTTTAGATTGTTTGTATCTTTCTCCAATGTCTCAGCTTTTTCGTCACTCATCTCGAGGCTTGCCTTCAACTTTTTTACATCCTTACTGACTAGTTCAAGTATACCCAGTTTGTCATTTATTGATTTTAACAGATCGGTTTCGGCCTTTACCATTTCCGGTGGTGAAAATATTAAATCGTCTGTGTCTGTAGAAGAGTTTTGTTTTAAAATAGGTTCCCCTATCTTACTCTCCATGTTTGGATGTTGCTTGTTTTCGTAATATTTGTCGATAAATTTCTCTAGTCTTATGATTTGTCTTGTGTTGTCATCCAGATTGAAGGTTATTACCAACCAGATTGTGTAGTGCTAATATTTAGTCTAACTTAACGACATTGAAAATTACGTTTTTATCTTGAGGTGGTCTACGTAGCTGTGTTCAGTCCGCCATCTTGGGTTAGTGTTTCTGTATTGTTTTAGTGATTCACCATAGTGAAGGTGTAAACTAAGGTTTTCTGGGTCTCTATGTTTGTGGTTGGACAGGTTTCTCAATTTCTTTCTTAGGTTTTTGCATTCTTCATCAAACCGTTTGTCATTGTTGTTCATTTTCTTCGGTTTTCTGTTTGAAATTTTTTGATTTGATGTGGAAGCTGAGAGGTCAAATATACTGTTAAGATTTTCTACTGCCAAGTTTACACCTTCACTATTACAGTGGAATGTTTTGTGCAGGAAGTTGTCTAAAATGGATTGAATTTGTTGTTGCCTAATTGTTTTTTGGTAGGTTTCCACACTCCATTTTTTTCCATTATTAGCATTTCTTAATATTACTCAGTTCCTTTGGCTTTGATGTCTCATGATTGAGTATTGCTCAAGTAGACTGATTTTGCTGTGATTTGATAGGGGTGTCAGTGGGCTGACTGTGAACCCTCTGAAAGACTCTGGGTTGAGGTCAGTGATCAAGTAGTCTACAGTACTACTGCCAAGAGATGAGCTATAGGTGAACCTACCATAGGAGTCCCCTCGAAGCCTACCATTGACTATGTACATACCCAGCGTGCGACAGAGCTGCAGGATTTGTGACCCGTTTTTGTTGGTTATGTTGTCATAGTTGTGCCTAGGGGGGAAAATGGGGGAGGGAATGCTGTCACCTCCAGGCAGGTGTTTGGCCCCTGTGTGCTGAGGGTATCAGGTTGGCTATCAGGGTGGCTGACAGGGTCGGTGCTCAGAGGGGGTGAGATCCCCTGGGCTTGGGGTTCTTCATTTGTCTGTCCTGCTGTGATGTCGACACAATGATTTGGGTCTGGGGTGGACTGTTACGCTGTGGTGTCGAGACTTTTGTCGGGAGCTGAGGTGGGCTGTTCTGCTGGCTTCTCTGTGGGGGTGGCCACCTGTCTAGTGGGTTGTTCTCTGTCACACGCCATCTCCCTTACCCTCTCCTCCGGCAGTCTGATCCTCTCTAGTGCTCTGTTCTTCTCCTGCCCCTGCTTTTTCAACTCCAGCTCCATTTCAATGAGGGAGTAGTACTCTGTGCTGGGAGGTTGACTTTCCGCTTGGGGTTTCTCGTCTGTGGGGTTATATAATGAATAGGTCTGGTCTGACCCGCTCGGGGTGGGGGTACCTTTCTCAAGGGAGAGCTTCTCCTGCTGAGCGAGTTCTTTGATTAGGTAAAAGTCCAGCTGAAACTGTTTGGGGTTGCCCTGTACTAATACTGTTCCAGACTTAGAGAGATTTATATTAGCTCACGCAGAGTCCTCGTTGTCTAGTATCCTGAGTTTCCACCCCTTGGTAACAGAGGGGTAGTGTGCTAATACAGCACTGTGTCATGCCAGGGGATGGTCTGTGTGGAAGATGAGGTTGCTGATGTTCCCATTTTTATAGTAGTCAGCAAAAAGTGTCTCTTTTCATTTTGTGCTCTTTTTGTGTCTTATCATTCTTTACATAGACAAGGTACTGTATTTTAATTACCTCTGAACAGCGAGAGGCAGCTTCTAAGGCCACTCCATTTGGTTGGAGTAGACTGTGTGACTCTCCTGCCATTGCTGGGCTCAAGGACTTTGACACCTCTCACTTGACACGTCAGTGCTAAGTTGTATGAAGCTTGGTAGCCTTAACTTAGCATTCAGTCCTTATAAAGTATTTTTCCTCTTGGCTTTTGGAAATGAAATATAGCTTCAGACTAAACATTACTCACTCAGTTCCAGGTTGGATGTTTTCAGGTTTCTGTTGTTTTCCAGAGCATTTGCTGTGTAGCTTTGCAATAATAATCTTTGGTAGTTGTAAGCCTTCCAGGTGATTTTGTAATTCTGTCCAAAATCAGATTGTAGGTTTTGAGTTGGAGTGAAGGTTATGTTGTAGAGGGTAGTATCCTGTATATGTCCCTGACAAAAAAAATCCACATTTATCTATCTTTTTTTAGGAACATGCTGAAAAATGCAGGAGCTCATCTGCTCATGACTTCTCTCTCTCTATCTCTCTATCTACAGTGGGGGGGAAAAGTATTTGATCCCCTGCTGATTTTGTACGTTTTCCCACTTACAAAGAAATGATCAGACTATAATTTTAATGGTAGGTTTATTTGAACAGTGAGAATAACACACAAAAAAATCCAGAAAAACGTTTGTCAAAAATGTTATAAAATGATTTGCATTTTAAAGAGGGAAATAAGTATTTGACCCCTCTGCAAAACATGACTTAGTACTTGGTGGCAAAACCCTTGTTGGCAATCACAGAGGTCAGACGTTTCTTGTAGTTGGCCACCAGGTTTGCACACATCTCAGGAGGGATTTTGTCCCACTCCTCTTTGCAGATCTTCTCCAAGTTTCGAGGCTGACGTTTGGCAACTCGAACCTTCAGCTCCCTCCACAGATTTTCTATGGGATTAAGGTCTGGAGACTGGCTAGGCCACTCCAGGACCTTAATGTGCTTCTTCTTGTGCCACTCCTTTGTTGCCTTGGCCGTGTGTTTTGGGTCATTGTCATGCTGGAATACCCATCCACGACCCATTTTCAATGCCCTGGCTGAGGGAAGGATGTTCTCACCCAAGATTTGACGGTACATGGCCCCGTCCATCGTCCCTTTGATGCGGTGAAGTTGTCCTGTCCCCTTAGCAGAAAAACACCCCCAAAGCATAATGTTTCCACCTCCATGTTTGACGGTGGAGATGGTGTTCTTGGGGTCATAGGCAGCATTCCTCCTCCTCCAAACACGGCGAGTTGAGTTGATGCCAAAGAGCTCCATTTTGGTCTCATCTGACCACAACACTTTCACCCAGTTGTCCTCTGAATCATCCAGATGTTCATCGGCAAACTTCAGACGGGCATGTATATGTATTCTTGCGCAGGGGGACCTTGCGGGCGCTGCAGGATTTCAGTCCTTCACGGCATAGTGTGTTACCAATTGTTTTCTTGGTGACTATGGTCCCAGCTGCCTTGAGATCATTGACAAGATCCTCCCGTGTAGTTCTGGGCTGATTCCTCACCGTTCTCATGATCATTGCAACCCCACGAGGTGAGATCTTGCATGGAGCCCCAGGCCGAGGGATATTGACAGTTCTTTTGTGTTTCTTCCATTTGCGAATAATCGCACCAAATGTTGTCACCTTCTCACCAAGCTGCTTGGCGATGGTCATGTAGCCCATTCCAGCCTTGTGTAGGTCTACAATCTTGTCCCTGACATCCTTGGAGAGCTCTTTGGTCTAGGCCATGGTGGAGAGTTTGGAATCTGATTGATTGATTGCTTCTGTGGAAAGGTGTCTTTTTTACAGGTAACAAGCTGCGGTTAGGAGCACTCCCTTGAAGAGTGTGCTCCTAATCTCAGCTCGTTACCTGTATAAAAGACACCTGGGAGCCAGAAATCTTTCTGATTGAGAAGGGGTCAAATACTTATTTCCCTCATTAAAATGCAAATCAATTTATAACATTTTTGACATGCGTTTTTCTGGATATTTTTGTTGTTATTCTGTCTCTCACTGTTCAAATAAATCTACCACTAAAATTATAGACTGATCCTTCCTTTATCAGTGGGCAAACGTACAAAATCAGCAGAAGATCAAACACTTTTTACCCCCACTGTATACTCTAACAAGCGTCTTCACCCACTGAGCACTGACAGACACCTGATGTCTATGGATGTTGAAATTTGGTCTGAACCAATCATAGACGTCTATATTTCACAAGTTTGGACAGCACAGTTGAGAACAATACAGTTCAGTAGAGCACTAAAGTACAGTATTTTACTGTACTGAACTCTGCTCTGCTGTACTGTACTGTGCTCTACTGTGATGTCCAAACTTGTGAAATATAGACGTCTATGATTGGTTCAGATTATGTCTGGTCCAGACCAAATGTGGTCTTGTTTGGGGGTGGAGCTCATTAGAATAATGGCCAATGTGTAGAATAGTAGCCAAATATGCAAAAAAAGGATATTCCAAATTACTACCTTTTTGTGTACCTATTCAGGATACATCACCATGAAGAGAATGATATTCATATCCATAATTGTGAATTTCTGTATACAGTGGTTGCTCCACTAAAAGTTTTGCGATTATGCTGCGAGACTTAGAGGTAATTTGTGGTTTAGTACGGTACCCTGCGTCACCACCTCATTGCTCCAGACCAGTGCAAGGGGGAGTTGGAGCACTGATTATGCTTTTGGGTCCTACTGTGTCTCTAACTGGCAATGAATGGGCGACATAAACCTAAACAGAAACTAATAATTGTGCACGACTTCAGTGTTACTTACTAAAACTGTTGTTACGCGAAGGTTTTCTTAGTGCCAGTCTGCACGTTCAAACTAAAACAATGTAACTAATAATGACATCTTGATGCTTTCGTTAATAAAATAATTATAAAAATGCTCTTTAAAAATGCTGATGTTTATTTCATTATGGAGTTGTCGAATGAAGTTGTCGAATGAAGGTACTGGTGCACTGTTGTTAAATTGTTGCTTACTGGAAAATACTCTTTCAAACACACATGGTCACGTTGTACAGCGCCATTATGGCTATTAGCAAGTAGCTGGACAATAGACTTGCCTAGAAGGAGGGTAGGGGGAGAATTCTATCATGAAATGTATTTCTTAGTTAGGTTGGCTGTATCACAACCGGCTGTGATTGGTTGCAATTTCAGTTTAATCCACCAGAAAAGACAAAACAAATAATACCACAAAAAGTATTATTATTATTATTACGTATCACATCCGACCGTGATTGGGAGTCCCATAGGGTGGCGCACAATTGGCCCAGCGTTTCTCTCCCTCTCCTAAATGTTTTGGCCTTTACAAATATTATTTTTGCCTTTATTCAGATTACAATCACTCACTTTTGTTTTTTTGAAAACAAAATAACCTCCAAAATATCATTATATATATATTATCAAGTTGATGGCACAGTCATATAGCGGCACCTACATAACACTGAATGACAGGCACAGAACGAGCAGTATGGCTGGTGGCATTGTCATGCTGGAGGGTCATGTCAGGATGAGCCTGCAGGAAAGGTACCACATGAGGGAGGAGGATGTCTTCTCTGTAACACACAGCGTTGAGATTGCCTGCAATGACAACAAGCCCAGTCCGATGATGCTGTGACTCACCGCCCCCAGACCATGACGGACCCTCTACCTCCAAATTGATCCCGCTCCAGAGTACAGGCCTCGGTGTAACGCTCATTCCTTCGACGATAAACGCGAATCCAACCATCACCCCTGGTGAGACAAAACCAGTGAAGAGCACTTTCGTCAGTGAAGAGAACTTTTTGCCAGTCCTGTCTGGTCCAGCGACAGTGGGTTTGTGCCCATAGGCAACGTTGTTGCCAGTCATATCTGGTGAGGACCTGCCTTACAACAGGCCTACAAGCCCTCAGTCCAGCCTGTCTCAGCCTATTGTGGACAGTCTGTGCGTTTCTGGTGTAACTCGGGCAGTTGTTGCTGCCATCCTGTACCTGTCCTGTAGGTGTGATGTTCGGATAAACCGATCCTGTGCAGGTGTTACATGTGGTCTGCCACTGCGAGGACGATCAGCTGTCCGTCCTGTCTCCCTGTAGCGCTGTCTTAGTCGTCTCAACGTACAGATATTGCAATTTATTGCCCTGGCCACATCTGCAGTCCTCATGCCTCCTTGCAGTATGTCTAAGGCACGTTCACGCAGATGAGGAGGGACCCTGGGCATCTTTCCTTTGGTGTTTTTCAGAGACTGTAGAAAGGCCTCTTTTAGTGTCCAAAGTTTTCATAACTGTGACCTTAATTGCCTACTGTCTTTAAGCTGTTAGTGTCTTAACGACCGTTCCACAGGTGCATGTTCATTAATTGTTTATGGTTCATTGAACAGGCATGGGAAACAGTGTTTAAACCCTTTACAATGAAGATCTGTGAAATAATTTTAATTTTTACAAATTATCTTTGAAAAACACGGTCCTGAAAAAGGGACGTTTCTTTTTTTGCTGAGTTTACTATGTTCTTAGAAAAAAAAGGTTTTAAATTAGTACAGCCACTATTGAAGTCTATCAAATACTTCTCTCAAAGATGCCCTCTGGTGGTCAAACTAGCACTAACTAGCATTAATGGTACCCGTAGTTGGCAATTCTGCGGCACCATGCAAGCTGTGTTGCAGTACGCTGCAACTTTTAAAGGACGAACCACTGTAGTACAGATCAGAGAACGTGATTCCATTACCGGATGTAAATCCACTTCACCCACTGTAGTTCAATAACCAAAATAAAACATTTCTAATTCATTGTGTCATGTCACAGCTGACACCCTATTGCAGACATCTTTGAGTCTTAATTTGGAGCAGATATTTAAGAGGTTTTGGATGTGGTCGCATAAAAAAACTGAGGGACATTTTACCGTATTTCTGTTACCAAATTTAGCATCTGTGTAAATTGTTCAACGTTGTCCTGGTGCATAGAGTTTGTTAAACTTTGATATCAATTGTTTTTGTTTGGCATACATTTTAAAGTGAAAAATCTGTTACTGTGGAATCCCCCCATTAACAATCACCCATATTAGCGAACTTATTTCATTTCAAACTTCACATTTCTCTATTATAGGCTACTTATTGTAATGAACGATATCAGCAAAGTGCCTGCGGTAAGTGGTCGGTGTCGATCCTTTTCTGTTTATCGTCCCAGCTCTAGCTGTGGTGGTGTAAAACAAGATTCCTTTCGATGCCGGAATCCCACGAGGAAGCAGAGCTTTTAATTGTAAACGCCTCTATCTGAATAATTCATGCTCATCTAAGTGGAGTGCTAAAATATTAACCGAGCGAGCTGAGCGTTCGCTTTGTCTTTAAAAAAAAATAAAAACTGTGACAGTCTGAGAGAATCTCGTCTTTTCTTGTTGTGCTTTTTCTTTGCATCTTGGCTCGTGGCTGTAGGCCTGGCGTGGCTGTGTTTCTGTGGTGGAATTCACTGATATAAAGCTGTCTCTGTCTCTCTCCCTCTGGGTTACACTGTGGCTGTGGTTGGCTCCACTGAGTGATGTTTCTCCTCCACATTCTCACTGGTAACAGTGTTGAGGCCTCCACTCTCCTTGTTCTCTTTTCAAGCCCAGTATTATCAGAGCTGCAAATGAGAATGGATATGGATACAGATACGGAAGGGCCTGGGGCCAACACACCTACTCATTCTTTCTGTGTGTATGTTTGCGATAGAGTGTAAGTAAGTATGAATGCATACATTTGTCTGAATGCGTTTGTGTGTGTGCGCAACTTTTTTGTGTGTGTATCTGTATAAGTGTTTGTTTCTGTGTAAGTGTGTGTGTGTTTGCAGTGCATCTCCGTAAACAGATTCCACAGTATTGCTCTCCTCTCTCCACACCTGGCCCAGGACCGAAATAGATGTGCTGAGCGTGTGTGACAGGTCTGATTCGGGGTGTGTGTGCGTGCTTTAAATCATGCCCATGTCGAGTGTATGTGTGTGTCTCCTAATTCAGTAGATAGAGCTGGAAACCCCACGCAAGGGCTGACTTTGAGTGTAGTGTATTAAACTGACTGGCAGCTTGTTGAAAACATGGTAAATTGGTAGTGTGTTTGATTAAGGTGTGCTTGTCAGCCTGCTTGACAAATTAACCCTCTCTGATTTTAAATTATCCTCTGATCCTTTACTTTCTAGTGGCTTTACGTGCCGGGCTTTGTTTCTAAGGCACAGGAAACTCTGAGGTAATAACTTTATAGGAAAGTAAGATTTCAGTCTTTTTAATATATGGTGGTCCAAAGGTTTTAGAAAAAAAAAATTTTTAAATCCTAAAGTCATGTAAGGACACATGTTCTGAGGTCCACCAGTAATTTACCTTTTGCTAACAGAGGGAAGGCAAAAAATAATCCGATCTTTGCCCCTATATGCCCCCGAAGTCTGATTTTTGTCCCCATATGCAGTTGCAAACCGTAGTATTGCTTTTTTTATGGCGGTTTTGGAGCAGCGGCTTCTTCCTTGCTGAGCGGCCTTTCAGGTTATGTCGATATAGGACTCGTTTTACTGTGGATATAGAATATTTTGTACCCGTTTCCTCCAGCATCTTCACAAGGTCCTTTGCTGTTGTTCTGGGATTGATTTGCACTTTTCGCACCAAAGTAAGTTAATCTCGAGGAGACAGAACGAGTCTCCTTCCTGAGTGGTATGACGGCTGCGTGGTCCCATGGTGTTTATACTTGCGTACTATTGTTTGTACAGATGAACGTGGTACCTTCAGGCATTTGGAAATTGCTCCCAAGGATGAACCAGACTTGAGAAGGTCTACAATTTTTTTTCTGAGGTCTTGGCTGATTTATTTAGATTTTCCCATGATGTCAAGCAAAGAGGCACTGAGTTTGAAGGTAGGCCTTGAAATACATCCATGGGTACACCTCCAATTGACTCAAATGATGTCAATTAGCCTATCAGAAGCTTCTAAAGCCATGACATCATTTTCTGGAATTTTCCAAGCTTTTTAAAGGCACAGTCAACGCTCAGCACATCTATTTCGGTCCTGCTGACCCACTGGAATTGTGATACAGTGAATTATTACATTTCATTACATTTAAGTCATTTAGCAGACGCTCTTATCCAGAGCGACTTACAAAATGGTGCATTCACCTTATGATATCCAGTGGAACAACCACTTTACAATAGTGCATCTAAATATTTTAAGGGGGGGGGGGGGGGGTTAGAAGGATTACTTTATCCTATCCTAGGTATTCCTTAAAGAGGTGGGGTTTCAGGTGTCTCCGGAAGGTGGTGATTGACTCCGCTGTCCTGGCGTCGTGAGGGAGCTTGTTCCACCATTGGGGTGCCAGAGCAGCGAACAGTTTTGACTGGGCTGAGCGGGAACTGTGCTTCCTCAGAGGTAGGGGGCCAGCAGGCCAGTGGTGGATGAACGCAGTGCCCTTGTTTGGGTGTAGGGCCTGATCAGAGCCTGAAGGTATGGAGGTGCCGTTCCCTTCACAGCTCCGTAGGCAATCACCATGGTCTTGTAGCGGATGCGAGCTTCAACTGGAAGCCAGTGGAGAGAGCGGAGGAGCGGGGTGACGTCAGAGAACTTGGGAAGGTTGAACACCAGACGGGCTGCGGCGTTCTGGATGAGTTGTAGGGGTTTAATGGCACAGGCAGGGAGCCCAGCCAACAGCGAGTTGCAGTAATCCAGACGGGAGATGACAAGTGCCTGGATTAGGACCTGCGCCGCTTCCTGTGTGAGGCAGGGTCGTACTCTGCGAATGTTGTAGAGCATGAACCTACAGGATCGGGTCACCGCCTTGATGTTAGTGGAGAACGACAGGGTGTTGTCCAGGATCACGCCAAGGTTCTTAGCACTCTGGGAGGAGGACACAAGGGAGTTGTCAACCGTGATGGCGAGATCATGGAACGGGCAGTCCTTCCCCGGGAGGAAGAGCAGCTCCGTCTTGCCGAGGTTCAGCTTGAGCTGGTGATCCGTATTATAAGTGAAATAATCTGTCTGTAAACAATTGTTGGAAAACTTAGATGACCTAACCGACTTGCCAAAACTATATTTTTTTTAACAAGAAATTTGTGGAGTGGTTGAAAAATGAGTTTTAATGACTCCAATCTAAGTGTTCGCAAACTTCCGACTTCAACTGTAGCTGTCCCGTTAGCAACAGGGAAACACACATCACTGTCAGGATCTAGGAACCTGTGGAAAGTAGACAGGATCAGTGCCGTACATTGTAATCATAATAATATATGAAGAGTAAGGGGACCAGCACCAATCTCTGGGGGACACCCTGTGTTATTGTAATGCGATTGGCGTCCAAAAGGGTTTTCCAAATGGTATGGCGGGACCAACAAATGGGTCATGGCTACAGGATAGTGTCCTGACCATATTGCAGGGTTGGGATCAAGTCAATTTTAACTTTAATGAAATTCATAGAGAAATAGTCCTAGATTAACGATACACAACTCTCAGAGCAGCAGCCAAGAAGTCTCCTGGACCAGTTTAGAATGAACAGTGTTTCAGGTTTGATGTTGAAGTAGTAAATATTATAAATAGTAAAACATTTCAGTGTTAAGGTATGAGGAGTAAACAAAGGAGTAAACATTCTCAACACAGTCTCCCCCTGGCTTCCTGCAGTCCATCAGTGGAACAGCTTTTTAATCAACAGCAGCTCGCTTGTGCTGCGTTTATCTGCAAGCCTGATGACTAATTGTCCTGCCCAAATAGCCATGCCACTAATATTGGCCAAAGAAATAATACTTGTCCATAGGAGAAAGATAAATATTTATTTTGTGTATTTTCTGAATTTAACCACCCTTCAGCCAGAATATCAATATGATATAAGTCCTTGTCTGTGCAATTGTGCTCCAAGTGACTCTGTAAATGGACACTTATCTTTTGCAGGTTGAGTCAGACATTATGTGCTAACCTAAAATGTCCACCAACCTAAAATGACCAGTAGCATGGCAATGAACCACGTCTGTTGTGTGTTACCATGGCATCACCATCTGTGCTTTTTCCACTGGCCACCTGGAGCAACAGGACACCCGTCCTGATACCAGCACACAAGCTGTGGTTCTGTGTGTATTTCTCAGAATGTTATTGTGACCGTGTGACAGATGAAGGGTCACTGTGAGGAGCCCACACTGCTGCCTTCTCACTCCTCCTCAACACACCGAAAGGTGCCAAGCTGCCAGACAACCATGCCAGCCTACCCCTGCCAGTGTTAAAATGCCAACTTGGCTATGCCAACCTAACCATGCCAGTGTGACTTTACCAGCCAACTCTTGGTGGTTTACGTGTGTGTGTGTGTGTGTGTGTGTGTGTGTGTGTGTGCGCGCTAGCTATTGCCAGGGCTTATCTGCCACCCCAGCCCTCTCTGACTGTATGAGCTTCCCTGTGTGTGCGTGTCATGTCCCGTGAGCAGCATTTCTCTGATGCTGTAGAGATTGACAGAGCATTAACGTCCCGATCGACACTGTCACTCTTCCTCACGGGAATAAGACTCATGGGACACATGCACTAGTCTGTCAGTGCTTTAATGCTTCCTGTAATGACTGCAGACGACACAAATTAGCCATGCCAGAGACACAGCGCCTCCGATGCTATGTGTTACATATAAATGTACATGTATATCTGAGAGATCTGCTCTGTGCTACTGGGCTACAGAACCCTTGAGACTGCCTGGAAATCTTGAGGGTGCTCATAAAACCCGATCATCTCACAACCAAATGAAAATACAGGTCTGAGAACCTAATCGAGGATCTGACCCAATTGTAAGCTATTTTTAGTTTTTGGTTTCCGAGATTAATCTGAGCTATGCTGTCAGTGTGAGGGGTTTATCCAGAAGCTGGTTGTTTGTTAGTTGTCCAAACTATTTAGCGTGTTTGATTAGTTCTTTGTTGCTTTTTGTCCTTTAAAACAAACACATGTTCATTGGTAAATCTCAATGATGTGTAGTTTTCAATTCAGATGGCGTACACTACAGTGTAGTGTAGTGCTGTGAGCACTGTGTTGAATGGTCCATCCAGATGATGTGTTGTGTGTTTGTCTCACCCCAGCCCGGCCCTAGCTCAGGTTAATTATCTCCGTGCTTCCGAGGTGAATGGCCGGCGGACATTTTGAACGACAGTTTCTTTCTTACTCCTGGCCTAAAATGGCCTTTTGGGGAGTGAGAGGAGATAATTATTTTATGAGTCCCTGGATGACTTTCTGCTTTCTGCTGCAGTAATCTCCCCCACAAAGGCACATCTCTTTTTCCACTGTCTCGTTCTACAAATACACCTCTCTTTTTGGTGGAGAATTTTCTCTCACCAGCATTTCCTCTTGTATTTTATATCTCATTGTCTCTCACAAAAACTCTTGTCCATGTTTCTTTCACAGGTAGACACCATAGCTCCAACTAGGTTTAATCAGTTGTCCATGTTTCAGTTTATCCATTCTTGCTTTCACCATCCTTGGCCCAGGGCTTATTCTGCTGCGTTGGGCTTATTCTGCTTTGCTGGGCATATCTTCTCCCCATTGCCATGGTCATGCCAGCAGAATCCAACCACTGAACCCAACCATATGGGCACTGATCTATGACGCAGCAAACACTCCATAGCTCCAAATGGCCCTACACCAAGGTACCGTGCTCCTACCATCTGGTCTATGAGGCACCAAACATGCATAGCTCTATACCCATTAAACATGCCCACATGCGGGCTAAAATATTGACCCCCATCTAGGCTGCCAACATTAGGCCAAACCGCCTTTGCTCATCATCTCCATGTTGACCCCCAAGGCATTTGCGCAGTGTGCCCAATTGTGGGTAGAGCATATCTAGAGAGGGCAGCCCTCACGTTGCCTGAATAAGCCCATCTTTTCCCAGTAAATATGCCCACAATCGCATGGTTTTGGCTCAATGTGGGCAAAAATATTGGGCAGATGCAGATGCACCTTAAGACTTCATTATTGGCAGTGTACAATATCAACAACATTTGGGCATCACACAATGGAACACTTAAAGTTGCAATATGTAACTTTTTGGGTGACCCGACCAAATTCGCATATGTAGAAATCTGTTAAAGGGATTGAAAGCAAGTCTAAGAAGCAGTTCTAAATGGGCTATAGTTTTGCATCTTTTACTTTTGATTTTGTACACCAGCTTCAAACAGCTGAAAATACAATATTTTTGCTTATAGAAAATATATTTCACAGGGGTTTAGAAGGTACAATTATTCTCTACACTACACTTACTTGTTTTGTCTCATAAACTGAAATTAGGCAAACTATTTGAATTTCAGCAACTAGGAAATGGCTGAGCGATTTCTGCATAGGGCACCTTTAAACTGGAACAACATTCTCAGTAACGGTTTCACAAGAATAACGGTGTGCAAACCACGCCCCCAAATATTCTAATGCACCCCCGCCTCTAGCTGGGCTTGGTGTGGGCTAGCCTGTGTTGGGCTAGCCAGTCTTGGGCTGATGTTGGCTTGGTGTGGGCTAGCTTCTGCTGAGCTAGCCCGTGTTGCACAATCTGATTGGGTGGGCCTGGCTGGGCCTGGGTCCCCAGTGGGTAGGGAGGACTAATCATAATAATGGTTAGAATGGAATGGTATCAAACACATTTAAACCATGTTTAATACCATTTATTCTGTTCCAACCATTAATATGAGCCCGTCCTCCCCAATTAAGGTGCTCCATCCCTTCCTCCCTCTGCCACCATCCTGCCTTCACTCCCTGCCTCCCTCTCAGTTTGTGTGTGTTAATTTAACCAGAGCGGTGTATGATATTTGTTCATTCGGGGAAATAACTTGATTCCGCCGTGTTTCTGATGCCCTGTAATTTGAAAAAGTCATGTCTGAGCTATGGTAGTTGGCCTGTGCTGATATGCGCGGGTGGTTTGTGTATGTGTGTGTGTTGTCTTGTGAATGAAATGCTCTGCGTAGGAGATGCAGTGCATTTACAATTCAGAGGATTCATTGCTGTCAGAAGACATTTATTTAACCTGTATGTACCCAGGGAAGTTATTCAGAACAAGCTCTCTTGTACTGAAACCTCCCCACCTGATTTGATTGTGTTCTGATGGTTAACCCCTCCTCTTTGGGGGTGGCAGCGTAGCCTAGTGGTTAGAGTGTTGGGCCAGTAACTGAAAGGTTGCTGGATCGAATCCCCGAGCTAACAAGGTAAAAATCTGTTGTTCTGCCCCTGAGCAAGGCAGTTAACCCACTGTTTCCTGGGCGCCGAAGCCGTGGATGTTGATTATGGCAGCCCCCCCACCTCTCTGATTGAGGGCTTGGTTAAATGCAGAAGACACATTTCAGTTGAATGCATTCAGTTGTACAACTGACTAGGTGTCCACCCCCCTTTGTGTTGAGGCTTATGTGGCCAGATGGGGTTCTTTAGGTGGTTGTAAAGTATTCAATGCTTGATTGTTCACAGCCTGATAGCAGTCAATGTTGCCTAGATATATGTAATTCCTTAAATGTTCTTATGTTGTGACTAACCTAAGGCCATTAACATTTTGCCATCTCCCTTCAGTTAACCAAAACAGTGTTTCAGCAAGCAACAGGCCCAGCTGGAATTAGCTGGGTCCCGACCACAGCTCCAGTGTGATTCATCCCCTCAGTGTGTCTCAGTTCCTCAGCCCCACTGAGTCGGGCATGTTAATAAACTGTGATGATGGCACATTAGCGGGACGGGGCCGGGACGGGGGGGATTGGGGGGGGGTCAGGGGGAGGTCCGTCATCATGAATACCACGCATGCCACACACACTGGGTTTAATTTTGACACAGGCACAGTGAAGTCACAGAGTTGGAGACGAAAGTACAGAAAGGGTCATTACAGCTTATGTTAGGAGTATGCCTCCTTACCACAGTGTTTCCCCTAGCTCTATGTCATATCTTGGTGGAATGCAGACACATTTAAAGCTACATTCAGGGCTGGACATTCAATTGAAACTAAAAGTGGTAAAACTTTCCTGAAAGGGGTAAGAATTGTCCAATAGTGGTCAGATTGTCCATCCTAAGGCTACCATGCAAGGTTAAACAATGCTGCAGCAAGCCAACAGCATTAAGTCAGTTATCAAAACCTGTAATGACCAGAGGAGGCTGGTGGGATGAGTTATAGGAGGATGGACTCACTGTAGTGCCTGCAATGGAATTAATGGAACGGAGTGTGTTTGTGTTTGACTCCGCTCCATTTATTCCAGCCATTACAAAGACCCCATCCTCCTATAACTCTTCCCACCAGCCCCTTCTGGTTAAGACACATGTTATATTGCAATCCCATTCTCATTATGTTGACCTCATTAGGTATCAGCTGGTGCATTTTTCCATTTGTAGGGTTTCTCATTGTAGCTTCGTCTGTTGTGTAAGGTTCCCAGATAACCCTAGTAAAGGTCGATTAACCTTTATTTGAAAGATGATAGAATTTGAAAATATCAGATTATGTAATTGAATGGTTTTATGTCATAGCCTTTGTCAGGCCTATAATTCAAAGGCCTTGGTCTGAGTGCCTGTATCTATATCCGAGAGCCTATAGTTTGAGTATATAGATCTCGTTTGTAAGTGCCGTCCATTCTTGACACTGTTCTTTTTTTAAATTGTCTTTATTTATTTTTTTAAATTAGCCCCTTTTCATTCCTGGAACTCTGACTGTATAACGAGCAATGGAAAGTTAAAAAAAAATGAAGTGATGTCGCACAACAACCTGTCGCGGAACAAAAACCTTTGAGAGAGCGGAAATAAAATAAACTCTATAAGCATTTGGGTCGGTCCAGAGGGCTGTCCCAGTGTCTATTAATAACTGACATTAAACTGAGTGGCTGAACTCGTTGTCTATGAGAGGAACAAGTCTGCCCGGCTGCCCGCACTCTGTTTTAATGTTTTTAAATGCCTCCAAGTAACCATTTAAAACCATTAAAAAATATGTTCCAAAACTGATGGGTCCATTAGTGTGCAGCTGGTTCTGGTATCTAGTCTGGTTTTGTGGTTTAGCCTGATTCTGTGTCAGGCATAGTGTGTGTGTGTTTTGTAGTGTAGTTGTGTCCGAACCATCAGCACACTCGCGCACAGGTACGTGCACAGGCTTGTGAACACACACACTCACCCATTAGGCTTGCCCTGTGAGTCATTCTCTGCTATTTAGGTAGACCACCTTTCCATCTCTTTGTTCCTTGCTGAGTCACCCAGCCTGTTTGGTAAAATTGGTCCAATTTGGCCTTTGGTCTAGCTGTTCCTTGATATGCATCACTCCCAGACTGCTGCTGTCCGTTCCCCTGCTGTATTGGTCGCTTAACCCTGAGCAGCATTTTACCTCTCTGCTTGTTGCCAGGACACTGTTGATCCTTAAAACAGACAGGTAGTTCCAGACTCATTCTCTGTGTCCGTCCCATTCTGAAGTCTTTGAAGTGTCTTATTTGGTCTGTGCTTAAGGGGTAATTGGGAGTTCCTGTCCCACACTGAAGCCTTATTGTAATGGCACAAGATTGAAAGAAACCACAATTTTAAGGTGTCACAGTGGTTTAGGGGAGTTGTCTGTGTCAATAATTTATGCCCAGAACCGCCTGAGCTACTTTTAAAGGGATACTTAGGGATTTTGGCAATAAAGCCCTTTTATGAACTAATGGATACTATTTTTATGTCTCTGCATCAAGTATAAAGGAAGTTAGAGGTAGGTTTGCGAGCCAATGCTAACTAGCATTAGCGCAATGACTGGAAGTCTATTACATCTACAGTACTAGTGTGTATCCTCTTGTAAGAGCACAAGGCTGGAAAGAACCCAGACTTTTAAGGGGTCACTGGACAGGGCTGAATGGCTGAAGTTTGAAATCCATTCTAAGGGCACAAGGCTTAAAGTGAACTCCACATTTAAGGTGACAGCACTTCTATCAAGCCCACTTTTAGGTGACAGGCACTTCTATGGAGTCTCAAACCCCACTCTAAGTGCTGGCAAAAACAGGCATATAGACAACAGCCTTTGGGAAAGTATTCAGACCCCTTGACTTTTTTTATATAGCCTTACTCTAAAATGTATACACTTGTTTTTTTCCTCATCAATCTACACACAATACCCCATAATGGCAAAGCAAAAACAGGTTTTTAGAAGTTTTTGCTAATTTATAAAAAAACATTTACATAAGTATTTATACCCTTTACACAGTACTTTGTTGAAGCACCTTTGGCAGCGATTTACAGCCTCAAGTCTTCTTGGTTGTGACGCTAGAAGCTTGGCACACCTGTATTTGGGGAGTTCCTATTCTTCTCTGCAGATCTTCTCAAGCTCTGTCAGGTTGGATGGGGAGTGTTGCTGCTCAGCTATTTTCAGGTCTCTCCAGAGATGTTCGATCGGGTTCAAGTCGGGGCTCTGGCTGGGCCACTCAAGGACATTCATAGACTTGTCCCGAAACAAGTCTTGGCTGTGTTCTTAAGGTTGTTGTCCTGTTGGAAGGTGAACCTTTGCCCCAGTCTGAGGTCCTGAGCACTCTGGAGCAGGTTTTCATCAAGGATCTCGCTGTACTTTGCTCCGTTCATCTTTCCCTCAATCCTGTCTAGTCTGTCAGTCCCTGCCACTGAAAAACATCCCCACAGCATGATGTTGCCACCACCATGCTTCACCGTTGTGATGGCACCAGGTTTGCTCCAGACATGACGCTTGTCATTCAGGCCAAAGAGTTCAATCTTGGTTTCATCAGACCAGAGAATCTTGTTTCTCATAGTCTGAGAGTCTTTAGGTGCCTTTTGGCAAACTCCAAGCGGGCTGACAGCCTTTTACTGATGAGTGGCTTCAGTCTGGCACTCTACCATAAAGGCCTGATTGGTGGAGTGCTGCAGAGATAGTTGTCCTTCTGGAAGGTTCTCCCATCTCCACAGAGGAACTCTGGAGCTCTGTCAGAGTGACCATCGGGCTCTTGGTCACCTCCCTGACCAGGGCCCTTCTTCCCCGATTGCTCAGTTTGGCCGGGCAGCCAGCTCTAGGAAGAGTCTTGGTGCTTCCAAACTTCTTCCATTTAAGAATAATGGAGGCCACTGTGTTCTTGGGGACCTTAAATAACCAAATAATGTCCAATCAATTGAATTTACTGCAGGTGGACTCCAATCAAGTTCTAGAACATCTCAAGGATGATCAATGGAAACAGGATGCACCGGAGCTCAATTTCGAGTCTCATAGCAAAGGGTCTGAATACTTATGTAAATAAGGTATCAAATGTATTTATATAGCCCTTCTTACATCAGGTGATATCTCAAAGTGCTGTACAGAAACCCAGCCTAAAACCCCAAACAGCAAGCAATGCAGGTGTAGAAGCACGGTATCTGTTTTTAGGTATCTGGTATCTGGTATCTGTTTTTAATTTTAAATACATTTGCTAAAATGTCAAAACCTGTTTTCTCTTTGTCATTATGGGGTATTGTGTGTAGATTGGTGAGGAAAATAAATAATTTGATCCATTTTAGAATAACGCTGTAACGTAACAATGTGGAAAAAGTCAAGGGGTCTGAATACTTTGAATGTACTGTAGGTTACAGTCCATAAACTCGTTGTTGCCTCTTTAAAACTGAATGATAGGCATGCAACATAACGGAATGCTAGCTCTTCTGCTGTTGCCATGGTAACTGAGGAATCAGAGCTTTCATCAAAGATAATTTAAATTAAGAGGCCTAGAAACTGCTTCTCCAGTAGAAATCACTGATCCTACTTGTAGGTCATGGCAAAGTTTGCTAGTTAAGTGCAAGCGCAGAAACATGTCATCGGGTCTAACTGTCACGTCCTGACCAGTAAAGGGCCTATTTGTTATTGTAGTTTGGTCAGGACGTGGCAGAGGGTATTTGTTGTACATGTTTTTGGTTATGTGTTTATATAGAGGGTTATTTTGTGTAGAGTGTTTCTGGGTTTAGTGGTGTATCTATGTAGAAAGGGTATTTGATTTAAGTGGTTCGGGGTTTATTAGATATGTATTTATGTAAGATGGGGTGTTTGATTTAGGTGTTCCGGGTTGTTGGGTATGTTCTTGTATTGTATTTCTAGGGGGCTGGTCTAGTGTTGTATTTCTGTGTTGGCCTGGTGTGGCTCTCAATCAGGAACAGCTGTACATCGTTGTTGCTGATTGAGAGTCATACTTAGGTCGCCTGTTTTCACCTGTTAGTTTGTGGGAGATTGTGCTGTGTATAGCTTTGTGCCTTACCGGCCTGTTATTCGTCGTTGTGTTTTCGTATACGTGTTTGTTTTGGGTTTTCCTTCTTTGTCCGTAATAAAGAAGATGAGTGTACATTTTCCTGCTGTGTCTTGGTTTTTACCCTACGACAACCGTGACACTAACGGTCGTTTTGCGCCGAGTTGTGCATGTGCAGACTGTCAAATCAAAGGCACTCCTTCGATAGGCCAATAATGTTTTTTTTTTTATGAAAACGTGTTTGTCTCTTTCACAAGGTTGTAGTAATGACAGTTGCAGAACAAATCTAGGTTTTGCCTTTAGATTTTGAGGATGGCTTTATAAAATGTTTACTTCTCCCATTGACTTGCCAAACCCCAAACCCTGGTCAGGTCTGTCTAGTCTGTTTCGCGAGACATTCCAGAAAGTATCAGCCTGTTGGGCCTCTGGGATTGAAAACGATTTGCTTTCATTCTGATTCTGAAGTAGGCTCGGAAAGAATTTTTTGCCAAACTGCTTTTTGAAAAAATATATTCGATTTGTAGAGTCATGGGTCCAATGCCCCCAAATGTATGGTCTCATCTGTGAATGTCCAAAAAGCTCTTAGAATAGCATCTTGAAAAGGAACAGCAATTAAATAATTTCTTTAGTTGGTTATGTGATAAATAATATAGAGCTTCCACATGTAGCCTCTGGCTCGATGTAGAGAGCGGGAGGGAGGAGAAGGGAGGAAGAAACAGGGAGGACGTATGTAGAGAGGGGGGCGTGAGGGAGAGAGGGTGGGAGGGATATAGAAATACATATGAGCTACAGAGACAAAAGGTTAAACACATCTCGAGTTATTAGCCTATAGCTACAGTACATCTCTCTTTGCTCTTTGCACATGCACTTCTGACATATACAAGACTAACAACGTCATATGATTTCAAAAGAACACATAAATATACACGTAAACCAGGCAACTTTATTTAACTTTATTGGATGTTGTGGGTTGGATGTTAAAGGGAATGTTTGTAGGTGGAAGGATCAGAAGATGGCATTATGAGAATAGTTTGGAAGTAAAACACACACTGCTGTAATGGGTGCATGCTGGTGGCAGGGAAGTCAGGCGCAGGAGAACGAACTTGGTATAAACCGAGTCGTTTAATAAGTACTCAGAAAACCAAAATATACAAAATAATAAAAGTGGGTACAAAACCCGTCACGCACCAGAACATAACTTGCACATCACATACAACAAACAATCACTGACAAGGACATGAGGGGAAACAGAGGGTTAAATACACAACATGTAATTGATGAGACTGGAACCAGGTGTGATGTAAGACAAGACAAAACCAATGGAAAATGAAAAATGGATCAGCGATGGCTAGAAGGTCGGTGACGTCGACCGTCGAACACCGCCCGAACAAGGAGAGGGACCGACTTTGGCGGAAGTCGTGACGACTGCAGTGTACAGTGATCTGTGGCATTGTCCAGGCTTGACCTTGTTTTCTGTCCAGAGCTGACAGTAGTAACCTTATTTTATAGAAAAAGCTTTCTGCCATCCCAGATCTGCAGTAGTGACCCCAAATGGTCTGGTCCGGAAGGGACTCACTGGACCAACCCCTTGGGGTGTGTGTGTGTGTGTGTGTGTGTGTGTCCATCTGCGACTGTCTGACCACTATAACCCGTCTTGTTATGACAGCCAGCCGCTCACATTACCTTTGTTACCTTTATTTAACTAGGCAAGTCAGTTAAGAACAAATTCTTATTTTCAATGACGGCCTAGGAACTTGTTCAGGGGCAGAACGAGAGATTTTTACCTTGTCAGCTTGGGAATTCGATCTCGATCGTTCAACGCTCTAACCACTAGGCTACCTGCCGCCTCTCTGTGTGTGTTTGTGCCATGGGCTTAGTCCATAGTGCTTTTCAAGATGGCAGGGATGTTTGTGCGGGAGGAAGGGAAGAGATGGTTAATGTTCTCATTATAAATGTGCATGATTAGAAGATATATTATGGAAATGTGTGCGCGTGTGCACATCTCTCGCAGTAGGCATCCTTTCTCTCCTTTGGTGTTTAATTGCAACTGTGGTAAGTGACGCCACAGGTTACTCTGCCCACCTATTGATTGTGTGTGGGTGTACTGCACGTGTTGATATTTGTGTATTCAGGGTTTGTTGAAATGTATTCGTGCTTGTTAGCATACACACACTTACTGGCGTTTGGGCTGCGGATGTGAGAGTTTGTGTTGATTTATTTTGAGTTTTGAAGTTGTTTTTTCTCTCTTTCTGATACGCGTGTGTGTGTGTGTGTGTGTGTTGATAACATGTCATTAGAGCTAATAGGAGTTGATGGGTTTATGTGGTCGTTGTTCCAGACGAGTTGTGCGGGTGTCGGCCCATAATGAATATCACAGGCCTGTATACAGTACAGTTCACGTCTCTCTTCCATCTGGTTCCATCTGTCTATTTCTCTCCCACTTTCATTCCTTCCCCATTCCTTTTTTTTTCTCATTGTCTCTTCCTCTGTTTTTCCCTCCCTAATGCTCTTTAATTTAGTCTTTCCCTTTCACTCCCTAAAATGCCTCCATCGCTCCCTCTCTCCTTTCTTCCTCCCCGCTGTATGTGCTGAGCAGATGTACTATAGTTATGGGGAGTGACATGACATGTATGTGTGCCATGTATTCCCTTAGAAACACAGCTGTACATGCACACGCACTCACTAACACATGCCACATGCAGACAGGCACTATCGCGCGCGCACACACACACAACGCACAATATCATGTTTAATGAGCTGCGATATCTGGTAACGTGTCCATGTCTCCTGTCCCTTTAATAAACGCTGTGTGTTTGGGTTTTTAAGATGGGTAATTATATTCTGATAATTCTTATTTGTTCATATCTGGGGGGAGGATCGCTCTGTATGTGGTGTGTCTGCATGCTGGGCTCTAAAGTGTGACCAATCTGGTCGCATATGGAACAAACTATTTTTGCATTGCTACCTCGTTTTATTTTTGCCACAATACTCTTCTCTACACTGCTCAAACAAGACAGCGGTGGCTGCAATTTAGCTAAAGGCCGAGGCTACAAAGACAGAGTTTTTGCCCCCGCCTCTCTGGAATCTTCTTTCTCAAATCTAAGGATCCGAATCACGTTCTGCGCCTGTGTTATTTTACACACACATTCCCGTTTCTCTCTTTACTCAACCTCTTTTGAAACCTCAACCAATTTGATCGATATGATGATGTAGCCTATGTTTCTGCCCCATATTTCTGAACAGTTGCAATTTGAAAGAACGTTCCAAAAATATATATGAAGACTACAACCTTCTCTGTCTGATGTAACAAATGTTGCTGTAGCACAAGCAAGACACAGTCTACACGTTGCGTGGGGCAAAACAATTAGCGTTTTGTGTGACATGTAATCTTTATAGTCCCATATAGGCCTAGCCAGCAGTCTGCCTCCTGTTTATCCAATGTTTGCAATGATGATGAGAAAAGAACATCAAATCGTTATTAACTGCATGTGTCTTGCTTGTTTGATATACTGTGTAGGCTACATACACTGAGTGCACAAAATATTATGAACACCTGCTCTTTCCGTGACATAGACTGACCAGATGACTCCAGTTGAAAGCTATGATCCCTTATTGATGTCACTTGTTAAATCCACTTCAATCCTTGTAGATGAAGGGTAGGAGACAGGTTAAATAAGGATTTTTAAGCCTTGAGACAATTGAGATATGGATTGTGTGTGTGGTGTGTGTGTGTGTGACCGCTGGCTACGTCCCTTCCGTCTTCAAGAGAGCGAGAGTTGCACCCCTTCTGAAAAAACCTACACTCGATCCCTCCGATGTCAACAACTACAGACCAGTATCCCTTCTTTCTTTTCTCTCCAAAACTCTTGAACGTGCCGTCCTTGGCCAGCTCTCCTGCTATCTCTCTCAGAATGACCTTCTTGATCCTAATCAGTCAGGTTTCAAGACTGGGCATTCAACTGAGACTGCTCTTCTCTGTGTCACGGAGGCTCTCCGCACTGCTAAAGCTAACTCTCTCTCCTCTGCTTCCAAGAAATGGTCAGACAGGGTACTTCCTGTACAGAATCTTCTCAGGTTTTGGCCTGCCAAATGAGTTCTGTTATACTCACAGACACCATTCAAACAGTTTTAGAAACTTTGGTGTGTTTTCTATCCAAAGCTAATAATTATATGCATATTCTAGTTTCTGGGCAGGAGTAATAATCAGATTAAATCGGGTACGTTTTTTATCCGGCTGTGAAAATACTGCCTCCTATCCATAACAGGTTAACTGATTTTGTACATAATGTTGGTACTACCGTTTCTTACGACCGAGAAGTGCTTCTGGACATCAGAACAGTGATTACTCACCTCGAACTGGACAAAGATTTTTTGGGGGTAAGACAAGGTGTGTGTCGATTTGTCAATAATAACTACTGCTGCGTAATGTCTAATATTAAAGAAGTCTCAAGGTATTGCACACCTGAGGTAGAATACCTCATGATAAGCTGTAGGCCACACTATCTTTCAAGAGATTTCTCATCTATATTATTCATAGCCTTTTATTTACCACAACAAACCGATGCTAGCACTAAGACAGTACTCAACGGGCTGTATAAGGCCATTAGCAAACAAGAAAATGCTCATCCAGAAGCGGTGCCCCTAGTGACCAGGGACTTTAATGCAGGCAAACTAAAATCCATTTGACCTCATTTCTACCAGCATGTCACATGTGCAACCAAAGGGAAAAAAACTCTAGACCACCTTTTACTCCACACACAGAGACGCATACAAAGCTCTCCCTCGCCCTCCATTTGGCAAATCTGACCATAATTCTATACTCCTGATTCCTGCTTACAAGTAAAAACTAAAGCAGGAAGTACCAGTGACTCGCTCAATACGGAGGTGGTCAGATGACGCAGATGCTACGCTGTAGGACTGTTATGCTAGCACAGACTGGAATATGTTCCGGGATTCATCCAATGACATTGAAGAGTATACCACCTCAGTCACCGGCTTCATCAAATAGGTGCATCGTCGACGTCATACCCACAGTGACCGTACGTACATTTCCCAACCAGAAGCCATGGATTACAGGCAACATCCGCACAAGCTAAAGGCTAGAGCTGCCGCTTTCATGGAGCGGGACACAAATCCGGACGCTTATAAGAAATCCCGCTATGTCTTCAGACGAATCATTAAACAAGCAAATCGTCAATACAGGACTAAGATTGAATCCTACTACACCGGCTCTGATGTTCGTCAGATGTGGCAGGGTTAGAAAAATATGACGGACTACAATGGGAAACCCAGCTGCGAACTGCCCAGTGAAGCGAGCCAACCAGATGAGCTAAATGCCTTTTTATGCTCGCTTCAAGGCAAGCAACACTGAAGCATGCATGAAAGCACCAGCTGTTCCGGACGACTGTGTGATCACACTCTTCATAGCCGACGTGAGCAAGACCTTTAAACAGGTCAACATTCACAAAGCCGCAGGGCCAGATGGATTACCAGGACAAGTACTCAAAGCAAGTGCGGACCAACTGGCAAGTGTCTTCACTGACATTTTCAACCTCTCCCTTTATAGTCTGAAATAACATGCCCCGTAGCTCTCACATTGGTAGCCATGAAGTGCTTTGAAAGGCTGGTCATGGCTCACAACAACACCATCATGCCGGAAACCCTACACTCACTCCAATTCGCATATCACCCCAACAGATCCACAGATGATGCAATCTCCATCGCTCTCCACACTGCCCTTTCCCACCTGGACAAAAGGAACACCTATGTGAGAATGCTGTTCATTGACTACAGCTCAGCGTTCAACACCATAGTGCCCACAAAGCTCATCACTAAGCTAAGGACCCTGGGACAAAACGCCTCCCTCTGCAACTGGATCCTGGACTTCGTGACGGGACGTCCCCAGGTGGTAAGGGTAGGCAACAACACATCTGCCATGCTAATCCACAACATTGGGGCCCCTCAGGGGTGCGTGTTTAGTCCCTGCTGTACTCCCTGTTCACCCACAACTGCAACGCCATTAAGTTTGCTGATGACCCAACAGTGGTAGGCCTGATCACCGACAACGATGAGACAGCCTATAGGGAGCAGGTCAGAGACCTCGTCCTGTTGTGCCAGGACAACCTCTCCCTCAATGTGAGCAAGACAAAGGAGCTGATCGTGGATTATAGGAAAAGGCGGGCCGAAAAGGCCCCCATTAACATCCACAGGGCTGAAGTGGAGCAGGTTGAGAGCTTCAAGTTCCTTGGTGTTCACATCACCAACAATCTATCATGATCCAAACACCGCAAGACAGTTTTGAAGAGGGCACGACAACACCTTTCCCCCCTCAGGAGACTGAAAAGATTCAGCATGGGTCCCCAGATCCTCAAAGTTCTACAGCTGTACCATGGAGAGCATCCTGACTGGCTGTATCACCGCCTGGTATGGAAACTGCTCGGCATCTGACCGTAAGGCGCTACAGAGGGTTGTGCGTATGGCCCAGTACATCACTGCGGCCAAACTTCCTGACATCCAGGACCTATATACTAGTCGGTGTCAGAGGAAGGCCCAAAGACTCCACTCACCCAAGTTATAGACTTTATGCTCTGCTACTGCATGGCAAGCGGTACCGGAGCGCCAAGTCTTGGACCAAAAGGCTCTCCTAATAGGCTCTAAAAGACTCTCCTTCTCTCCTGAAAGAGACAAGCTGTCGAACAATTTATTTTCTCTTTCTCCTGAAAGCTAAATTCAGATTGGAGAGCTTTGACAGTTAGGTTTGACAGTTTAACATGTGTGTGCATACATTTGTCAAAGTGAACTTTGAAAATTTAAAAATGAAGTCCACCACAGCACTCTCACCAACAGATGGTGCTAAAAGCTCTGCCTCCCTAACAGGCCTTCAGTTGAACACCACACACACACACACACACACACACACACACACACACACACACACACACACACTTTATCTTCATAAATCTCTCTTTCTTCCTTTCTCTCTATATAAAGCTATAATTTCCATCTCGCAACTGCATCACACCTCATCTATTTGGGGTAGCTAAGTGTAGAGTGTGCAGGGATGCACCCTGTCATTTACCAGAGGTAGGTATCCTGACCGGTGTTTTAGATCAGTGACTCAGGTAATAACAGGTATAACACAAATAAATAGAAATCATTTCTATAGAGGGGGAGTGTTTTAGATGGGCAAGAGTCAGGAAAGGTGAAGCTTGAATGGGAGATGGGAGAGGTACTTTGCTTTTTGCTGATCTTAATGTTTTGTAGTTCAAAGAATAGCCTTCTTGCAGCACGGCAACCCTTTTATTGGGGGTTCAAGCAGCGAAGCTGGGTGAAACCCTATTGTATTTGTTGTCATTATTATTATTATTCATCCGTAAGGGGAAATTCAGATGGTAAGAGTTGCAAGGTTGAGACTTTGCTAAAAGGTAAATAGCCAAGGGTTACACCCTCTCAAGCAATGCCATGTCAATTGACCACATGGTGGCGTAACAAGCAATTGAAGATTAACATTTTGAAAAGTCTCACGTCGTCAGACCTAGAGTCCTGAAATTTGAGATTGGCCACACGGTGGTACTATAACAGGCACATATTTATACATGTTAATCTGTTTGACATTTGGCACACATGCTCAGGGATGTGAGTATAGCTAACCTGTAGAGTATGGTTCTCTTTGGCTCCATGGCGGCTCTGTTGGACAGGAAAAAGCTACATCTGTAAGGAATACAGATGTAGCTCATCCTATGGCAATGTGTCCGATTTGTACTGATGGTGGCACTATGGGGCCAAAGCTTGAACCCCGGCATGGCTGCTTCCAGCTAGTGTATTACGCGTGTGTGTGTGGGTGTGTGTGTGTGTGTGTGTGTGTCTGCTTCAGAATAATAACCTGGCTGCCAGACATCTCCTGCATTCAACAGCGTTACATCTTGATTGGCGCGACGACGACGACAACGACGGCTTAAGCAGATGCAGACTGACATTCAGGCTAAGGAGTAATGCCCTTGTTGTCAGAGTTATGAGAACGTATTAAAACCAATCCCCATTCGATTTAACTAAAGCAGCCCTCCAGTTCAGATCCCTACTCGAGAATAGCTTCCATCTGCAGAACTCCCACACTCCAACCTGAAGACCATGCTAGATACCAGATCATGCCACTGTGCCACAGTCAGAAACCCAGGCTCATGGAGAGTCACAAGGGCTTCTGTATGTAGCTATTACTCTCTTTGATTTCCCTGCGTTTCTCCCTTAGCTTTGATCACACCGGCATTGTCTGTGTCCTTATTGTACGCCCTATCACACAGGCGAGTCACACATGCTATGTGCGAGCACGCCCAAACACACACACCCCACCACTCCCCCTTACTTCCCACCATGGCATGTGATGAACTCTGAGGTTAGAGGTTAATGGATTTTACCGTAGTGAGACACTGCCTTAATCGCCTCCTAATTAGTGTTCATTCAGATCAGCCCTTCAGTACCTCTCTTCACAATTGGCTTTTCCTGTGCACTGGCTCTTTTCACAGGGTCCACATGGGATTGTAAAGTAGGGCGGAGGAGTTGAGCAGCGGTCAGCCCCTAGAGCACGTATCCTTCCACACAGTCAGGACCTAACTCTTGTATCTGTGGAGTCATTCTCTAACGGGTGTTAGTGCTTTGTGAGAAGGGACTGGAGTGGGACGCTAGGGTGAGTTCTGTGGGTTAGATTTCTAAGCTGCCTGTTGAACTAGCCCTAGATGAGAATACAGTAGAGCCAAAAGTAGGATCTGGGGAATTGCCAACATGCTGGCTCCAGAATGAAGAGTTGTTTCACACTCTAATTTCAGTCGCTCTGTCTGTCGATGTCCCTCTCTGGTGCTCTCTTTCCTGTGTTCACAATGTAGATTATTAGAAGAAGACGTCAACATCTCGTTAGTTTCCACCTTTTCTTTCGCCATATATGTTATCAGCTTAGTTACAGACTGTAGAATATTAGCTGGAGCAAAGTTAGAGTTCAGTGCTATTGGCCTGTTCCCAATCCTATGACATTTGAACTCTGACCGAGCACTGAGTTAATTCAATCTAATGATTGCACAATTTGCCCCTCTCTATCTGCCAGACGTCTGTCTGTCTGTCTGTCTGTGTCTGTACCATGTTATTCTAAGATCTCTAAAGTGAATTATGAGACTTAACGTGAGAGCAGAATAGCCGGATGAGGAGCATGGGAGCCTGAGGGAGAGATGGAGCGAGAGAAGGATGTGGGATAGATGAAAGAACACATTAGCATGCTTAATTTACCCCGCTCTTTCGTTCCTCAACCACTCTCTCCCCTACACCCACACACCCATCACTGGCTCCTAAAGTTCCTTGGAGACTTGCAAGTCTCTTCTTCGACTTCACACCCCTCTTACCCTCTATCCACCCCCACCTAACACCGCAAGCGTAGTGTAAGGGAGGGATAACACAATGTAATAACTTCACCAATGACATTTGGGGGTGTAATGATTGCGTGTGCGGGTACGCATGTGTGTTTTCTTCTGTGAGGTAAGGGCTCTAGATCTGAAACTAACAAAAAGCTTTTCCAATAACACAACTAAAAACACACGTTAACTACCATCATTAATGCAGTTGTGAGTCTATAGTTATTTTAGATACTTTTCAAACATGTAAGCCCGGGCTTGGCATCCGTAAGACTTGGTCCTTGGCACTGCTTAATGTTTTAGGATCCAAATAAACTATTCCTAATGTGTGTATGCTGAGGAGAGAGCTGGGTTGTAGAGGCTTAAAGGCAACAAGCGCATCCATCACAAACCCTTCAGTGTGGAGCTGCTCACCAGAGGAGAAAGAGAAAGAACTGAGAAGCGGGGGTTTTAGAGGGCTGTGCTGCTGTACAGTTTCACTCTCTTTTTTTTTTTACTCAGATGTCTGCCTGCCTGCCTGTCTGTAAACTAATGGACTCTACGGTCTTGTCAGGGGGTTATGGAGCACCAGGAGTCGGCCAGGAATCATGTACAAAATGGTTGTTTTACTTACCGGTGCAGAAGGTGAATAAAGCTGGATCCAAAATATACAGGATGTTGATGAACACCGACACTCAAGAAATATGACAAACAATAATTTAAATGGCCAATTCTCCAAAGCTACAACTGGCTTTGGAGGCAGAGCGCCCTCAAACTAGGCAGAGTGCCTATAACTTGGACAAAGCGTCGTTGATTCCTCACACAGCTATCTTAACGCTCCTGAAACAAACCATCTGGACAGGTTAAATGCCCAGCCCTTAACTCTGGAATAGTAAAAAGAAATTGCACATAAACAGATCTTTAATAAATGTATATATTGGTATGTCATTCATGTCAGGGACAGAATATTACAAACATTTAACAAATAACGATATTAGGAAAACCCCCATCAACATAGAATATTCCTATTGAGCGTGTGCTCCTGTAAATATGTGGACCTGACCGGCGCATGCTCTCGTAATCAAACCTCAAACAATCCGCAGTGGTGAGTAGGCTAGACCTACAGGTTGGTAATACAATGTAACTTTAAACTCTAAACGATGTTACAATTTATATGATACACAGTATGTTGTGATATATTTTGTATTGGAACTGTGGGACGTGTTTAGTGATAGAGTTGAAAACGATAAACCAACGTTAGCAAACATTTGCAATTACAGTTTGGTACCAAATGAGAGGATCTAGCAATGTCAGAGGGTGAGCGCGAGAGACAATCGAGAAATAGGGCTTGTGCGACAGACGGCTATCCAAATGCTATCAGCATCAATGCAATTTGTTACTGTTTACACCAAATGTTATCGAGATTGCTGTATGTGTCATATCAAGTGACAGGGCTCATGGTAGGAGTTATGACAAGTTTGTAATAGCATCATGGGAGCATTAGAAACAGACAGGTTTTCTGCAGTGGTGTAAAGTACTTAATTATCTGTACTTTACTATTTATATTTTTGAGGACTTTTACTTCACTACATTCCTAAAGAAAATAATGTACTTTTTACTCCATACATTTTCCCTGACACCCAAATGTACTTGTTACATTTCGAATGCTTAGCAGGACAAGAAAAGAGTCCAATTCACACACTTATCAAGAGAACATCCCTGGTCATCTATTGCCTCTGATCTGGCGAACTCACTAAACACATGCTTGGTTTGTAAATGATGTTGGAGTGTACACCTGGCTATCCATAAATTAAAAAACAAGAAAATGGTGTCGTCTGGTTTGTATAATATAAGGAATTTACAAATTATTTATACTTTTACTTTTGATACTTACGTATATTTAAAACCAAATACTTTGACTTTTACTCAAGGAGTATTTTACTAGGTGACTTTCACCTTTACTTGAGTTATTGTCTATTAAGCTATCTTTACTTTAACTCAAGAAGGACAATTGGCTACTTTTTCCACCACCGGTTTTCTGTCATAACCTCCACAGAATATTCCGGAGAATTCAGCTCATTGTCTATTCTAAGTAAGTGGCATTATGTTTGTAATCCCTCAGCTAGGGATTGCATAGTGTGAAAGGCATTTTCCTGCCATTTACTTTACATCCACGTAAAACAATTGCCATGTTCTTTTTGACATGGTAAAGAAAGATTTCCACAACAACAGTAAGTTGTTTTTGTGGTGTTGAATGCAGTTTTGCAGACAGAAAATTTACCATAAAATGAAAGCAGACTTTATAGACTTTTTTTTAGTTGCAATTGATACTATCTAGTCAGTTTACTAAGAGAAAATAGATGTTCGAGCACACACTTGCCCTCTTTCCTTTTCAGAGGCAGAGACAGTAGTAATTAGCAGAGTTAAGAGGAGAAAGCCCTGTGGTGGTTGAATGGTTCACTGGCCAGCTTACATGCTGGGATAAACACACAGTCGGTGAGAGAGACGGTAAATAGAAAGACCAGATCCTTTGGGTTGTCTTTTGTTAGGGAAACGCTGACTTTGAACAACTACACTCACACACACTGGGTTCCAATTGAAGAGGACCAATTCAATTAATTGTGTTTGTGTGTGTGTGTGGAGATTAAGAGGGAATCACATTTTTAAAAACTCCCCATTCATGTTTTATTGAAAGGCCAATTGCACTTGGTAACAATAACAGTATGGATTTTTCCCCTGATTCATGTTATGACAACAGCTTCAGAAATCAATCTGCATCTAATCTCCAGCCTCATTCATGATAATTGGAAAAATCTGTTCTTTATACTCTCACTTGTTCTCCGGGGTGGCCGTGCAGAATAAAGGAAGACGAGGAGGAAAAAATAATTCACTCCCCGTTCTCGCTCTTTCTCGCTCCATCTTTTTATGTTTTTTTTTCTCTCTCTCTCTGGCTCTTCTCTCTCCATCCTGCCCGTCCATCCTCGCTCTCTCCCCGTCTCTCTCCCGCATGGGTTAGGCGGGTCAAGTGATGAAGACTAGTTAGATTAAGTGTCTCACTATGCCCATTTTTAGCTTACAGCGTTCATCTCCTCTTTATTAGTATATAATCCTCATGTATTGAGTGTAAATCATACAATCCTCCAGCGTGGTCACTAGGTGTTATTTCTGTTGTGGACTCAAAAAAATTGTTGGCATTTGAGTATCAACATATCCAATAGTAAATGATATGAGTACGTACTGTAGTCATTGCCAGTTTGGAAGTCTTTGTTAAGCCCTCTAGAAGTGCAAGTGATATAAAACACCAAATATTAATTTATATGCTGTAATGTGTAAATCAACCTGCTCTCACCATTCCCATGTAATTACTGTGAAATACAATTCCCATCTCCTCTGACTGGATGTCATGAATTCATCCATTCATTACTATTACAGTCACATTTACTTTTTTACAATATAATGCAGTCAATTCTACGGTATTGTACTGTGTTCATAACATATTAGTTGCTTTGATACTGTATTTAGATTATATTAGGTGTACTCAAATTGAAAAACAGTAACTTACTTGCCAATGCTGCCTGTAAGTCACTGTCAAATTCACTGCAACCCCTTTATGGTGCGGTGTTTTCATGAATATTGCATTTTTTATGTATCTACAGTATATGGACATTGTGTTGCCATGAATATCAGATCTTCTATTTAACTGAGATGAACAATATACAGTTGAAGTCGGAAGTCTACATAAACTTAGGTTGGAGTCATTAAAACCCGTTTTTCAACCACTCCACAAATTTCTTGTTAACAAACTATAGTTTTGGCAAGTCGGTTAGGATATCTACTTTGTGCATGACACAAGTAATTTTACCAACAATTGTTTACAGACAGATTATTTCACTTATAATTCACCGTATCACAATTCTAGTGGGTCAGAAGTTTACATACACTAACTTGACTGTGCCTTTAAACAGCTTGAAAAATTCCAGAAAATTATGTCATGGCTTTAGAAGCTTCTGATTGGCTAATTGACATAATTTGAGTAAATGGGAGGTGTACCTGTGGATGTATTTCAAGGCCTACCTTCAAACTCAGTGCCTCTTTGCTTGACATCATGGGAATATCAAAAGAAATCAGCCATGACCTCCACAAGTCTGGTTCATCCTTGGGAGCAATATCCAAACGCCTGATGGTACCACACTCATTTGTACAAACAATAGCACGCAAGTATAAACACCATGGGACCACGCAGCCGTCATACCGCTCAGGAAGGAGACGCGTTCTGTCTCCTAGAGATGAACGTACTTTGATGCGAAAAGTACAAATCAATCCCAGAACAACAGCAAAGGACCTTGTGAAGATGCTGGAGGAAACAGGTACAAAAGTATCTATATCCACAGTAAAAGAGTCCTATATCGACATAACCTGAAAGGCAGCTCATCAAGGAAGAAGCCATTACTCCAAAACCGGCATAAAAAAGCCAGACTACGGTTTGCAACTGCACATGGGGACAAAGATCGTACTTTTTGGAGAAATGTCCTCTGGTCTGATGAAACAAATATAGAACTGTTTGGCCATAATGACCACCTTTATGTTTGGAGGAAAAAGGGGGATGCTTGCAAGCCGAAGAACACCATCCCATCCGTGAAGCACGGGGGTGGCAGCATCATGTTGTGGTGGTGCTTTGCTGCAGGAGAGACTGGTGCACTTTCCAAAATAGATGGCATCATGAGGTAGGAAAATGATGTGGATATATTGAAGCAACATCTCAAGACATCAGTCAGGAAGATACAGATTGGTCGCAAATGGGTCTTCCAAATGGACAATGACTCCAAGCATACTTCCAAAGTTGTGGCAAAATGCCTTAAGGACAACAATGTCAAGGTATTGGAGTAGCCTCACAAAGCCCTGACCTCAATCCCATAGAAAATGTGTGGGCAGAACTGAAAAGGTGTGTGCGAGCAAGGCCTACAAACCTGACTCAGTTACACCAGCTCTGTCAGGAGGAATGGGCCAAAATTCACTCAACTTGTTGTGGGAAGCTGGTGGAAGACTACCCAAAATGTTTGACCCAAAGTAAAACAATTTAAAGGCAATGCTACCAAATACTAATTGAGTGTATGTAAACTTCTGACTCATTGAGAATGTGATGAAAGAAATAAAAGCTGAAATAAATTAATCTCTCTATTATTCTGAAATTTCACATTCTTAAAATAAAGTGGTGATCCTAACTGACCTAAGACGGGGAATTTTTACTAGGACTAAATGTAAGAAATTGTGAAAAACTGAGTTTAAATGTATTTGGCTAAGGTGTGTGTAAATTTTCGACTTCGACTGTAGCTAGTATGTTGGAATGAATCATCTTGTAAGTAGCCTATATCTACTGTCTTTTCATTAATATATGTTTGTTTTATGACCAACCAGCGTGAACTTTATCACATGATCATTTGTGTTCTCAACATATAGACTGAAATACTGACATCATATTCATACAGTGTTTCAGCGAGTGCTGATCTAGGATCAGGTCCCCCCAGTTCATGTAATTTGTTAGGATCAAAAAGGCAAACTGATCCTAGATCAACACTCCTACTTTGAGACACTTTATGAATAAAGGGCTTTCAACACTAAGTTCTCCTTCAGCAACCGCAGGGCATGCTAAGCATCTTAGAGTAGGAGTGCTGATCTAGGATCAGTTTAGCTTTTTAGATAATAATGAATATGATTATGTGGACAGGAACTAATCCTAGATGGGCACTACTACTCTGAGATGTAGACTTTATGAATACAGGCCCAGATATATTATTGTGCATCTTGTCTTCATCTCTGGACAGAGACTAGTGATTAAAGCCTTGTTGTTGTTGTCTTATCTCTGGTCTTCATGAACCATCAGATGTTTATGACCTGTCTGGGTTTCTCTTTGTCTACTCCTTATGCCAGACACGGTGGGTGTGCCATTTACACTCTTTGTGTTTCTCCTAAGGCTCCTGCTGCGCTGGCTGTGTGTAAGTGTGTGTTCTTGTATGCTGTTAGCAAAGACAGTTTGAAGATGGGCAGAAACTTCTTCTCCAATAGAAATCCCTGATCACACTTGTAGGCGATGTCATGGCGACGTTGGCTAGCTAAGCTTATGCGTATTTAAACACGTCATCGGGTCTAACGGTCGTCTCACGCCGAATTGTGCATGTGGAGGCCATCAAAGCAAAGGCACTCCTTTGATATATAGTTGTTTGTGACCAAATGAAAATGTGTCAGTTTGTCACTTTCACGTCAGTTGAAGTAATAACATGTTTAACTACGTAAGACACTGGCTCGAATCTAGGTAGTGCCTTTTTAGATTTCAAGAAAATGAACTATGGAATAAATGTTTCACTTCTCTCATTGACTCCTCTAGCCCCAAACACTGGCCTGGTCTGCTTGGTCTGTTTTGTTCCCAGAAGACTTGCGATGTCGCGCCTCTAGGTTTAGAAACGCTGTGCTCTTAGGCTCCGGTCTGTGTCTGCTCTGATGCTAATGGATGATGTTCACTACAATTTAAGAGCCATTACCACACACTCAGCACAAGCATATAGACACGCATGTTAAATGGATGTTATCAGTGGCTGAGTGTTTACCATTAAAAAAAGCATATTTGCATGATGAGCGTAGGTGTGATGGACTCCCATGGCACTTTACTGTAATGGTAGCTCCGATCACACTGAAGACTGAGCTCGAATAGAAAGAAGGGTTAACGAAATATACACACATACGCACATATAAACGCACCCATGCACGCACTGACATATGCACACACAGGATTGTAGGCAGGTAGGCACAGACACACACACAGTGACCAATCGTATTTCCACGCCTGTAGAACAGACTTAGGAAGTGCATAAATAACACCTCACGAGTAACTCATCAACAGTACATGTCTCATGACACCTGTCATAACACGTTCATTACATGATACCGTAAATGACAGGTCATAGTAAAGGAGTCGAATAACGGCATATTTTAGCATGTTTGCCGACTTGACACATGCCATTATTATCGAAAGCAGAGAAGCTTCACACACTGTGTAGGCTAAAAGTCCAACGGTGTAGAGGCTCACGCTCTCTCTCTCAGCTACGTGATCAGTATCCATGACAGCAGGAGGACTGATGCATTGAAGGCAAAACCTTCAACCTTCAACCGTCCATTCAACTCATCTATCAATCAACCAAGTAGGTTTTTCCCCATTGTTTCTGTCAATACGGCTCTCCGTTGACTAATACCCAATATACAAAGTGTTGTGTTCCCCTGTGATGTATTTTGCGCCATTATTAAGTGAGAATCTATTGGTATTCAGGCATCGCTCCTATGCACAGAGAACCATAACACTTCTAAATCCCTGAGCTTTTACTGTAGATTGAAAGTTAGAATTCCAAGCACCAGGAAATACACTTTCTGGACCTTGAAGATCTTTCAAGGTGCACTGAAATAAAGTAACTGGAGGAAATGAAAATATGGAATGTGACAGACACACACGCACTCATACACACACGGTCTAGGTGACCTTGATGACGAGGCAAGATGAGCTTAGAGAGACAGGTGTATGTGAACAGATTTCATAAATCCTTACAAAGCACAAACTCTAACAACCCCTCGGTTTTTCTTCTCTCTCTCTCTCTATTCTTCCTACTTCTTTATCTCACAAGTGTTCCTCATTGTTTGTTTGTGCATGTGTATGCCTGTTTACATGTTTTGAATGCATTAATTAACTCAGCCCCTCACATTGTTACAGTGCAGTCTGTGGATCAGTTTCTCTGTCAGCATTGTAGATCACTCTCCTCTCCCTCTGCTGTTTTCAAACTAATGTTTCCCAGGGGATTCAGTGGGATGTAACTAATTTAGTTAACAAATCACAGGAAATACAACACAGATTGCTGCTGAAGTGACTCTCCGTCATCACAAGGGCTGGAAACACAATGTGCATTTCGATGGCATCGCCATTCACCTGAGCTTGTCAAAAAGCATATCCCTCTGCGCTTCTTTCCCTCTCCTCCCCCTCTCTCTCTCCTCCTACTAATCACCCCTCTCTCCTTTTATTGACCTCACATGTGTTTCAAAAACCTCCTCCTTTTCCTCCCCTCCCTCCTCTCTTCCCCTCTTCTCTCTATCCAGTTAATTTCCTTGTGTTTAGCTGACGCCACATAACACCTTAATGAGCGAACACAGAAATATCACTACTCTCTCGCCAGTGGTCTCTTCAGTCACTTTTCCCCTTCATCTGCACTATACTAAAACATCTTTAGGTGGGGGTGACAGCTGTGTTGCAGTAGACTGGGAGGGACCTCTTTGATGTCTTTCCCACCAAATCCCAGATTACTGCTCATAATCCAGCTCGGAAAACCGATTTTGGGAACTTTTTTGTCTGTGGACAAACAATAGCTGGTATTCTGAGCGGTCTGCCATATAGCATGAGTGCGTTCTAAAGGAGAAAGTAGCGATTTCTAAATTCTATCCCATTCTAGAATAGGAGAGATGCGCCATAGAATTTAAATAAGGGTTAGCCATAGCTAATTAACGGTAGCGTTCTATGGCTAATGTCATGTGTTAGCAGCAAATTAGCCATTAGCCTGCACTGAATTGGTGCTCACATGTGTTCAGTGCTAATTAGTGGCTAGTTCATAATGTACACTCTCCATATTTGGTGATAGTTGGTGATTGGGGACTACTTAGGTCTTAAAAGCAATAGCTATTGTTTGGCACCCTGTCTTAAATGCTCTCCAAAAGCCCCTTTATTGACTGAAATTGTAATGGCCGTCGTCAGAATGAGACCAAGGTGCAGCGGAGGATGTGTTCATCTTAAATGATTTTAATGACCGAATGAACACTAGCAAAAGAAAACACGAAAATGACAGTCAAACAGTTCTGTCAGGAATAACAAAATACTAGACAGAAAACATTCACCCACAAACCCCAAAGGAAAAACAGGCTGCCTATGTATGACTCCCAATCAGCAACAACGATCTACACCTGTTCCTGATTGAGAGCCATACACGGCCGAAACAAAGAAAACCACCAACATAGAAAAAGGAACCTAGAACGCCCACCCATGTCACACCCTGGCCAAACCAAAAATATAGAAATAAAAACCTCTCTATGGCCAGGGCGTTACAGTACCCCCCCAAAGGTGTGGACTCCGGCCGCAAAACCTGACTCTAAAGGGGAGGATCCGGGTGGGCCTCCCTACGGCGGCGGCTCTGGTGTGGGACGGGGACCCCGCTTAGCCCACTTCGGTGGCGACCCCGGCTGCGCCCGGCTGGCGGACGACCCCGGCTGCGCCCGGCTGCCGGGCGGCCCCGGTGACTCCTGGACCGGCGGGCGGCTCCGGCGGCTCCGGACAGGCGGCGGCTCCGGCGGCTCCGGACAGGCGGGCGGCTCCGGACAGGCGGGCGGCTCCGGACAGGCGGGCGGCTCTGGCGGCTCCGGACTGGAGGGCGGCTCCGGACTGGCGGGCGGCTCTGGCGGCTCCGGACTGGCAGACAGCTCTTGCGGCTCTGGCCCAGGCTTCACCAGGCTGGGAAGACATGCAGGAGGCCTGGTTCTGGGCGCAGGCACAGGCACAGGACTCACCAGGCTGGGGAGACCCACAGGAGGCCTGGTCCGAGGAGGAGGCACAGGATATACCAGGATGGGGAGACCCACTGGAGGCCTGGTCCTGGGAGGAGGAACAGGATAGACCAGGCTGGGGAGACCCACTGGAGGCCTGGTCCTGGGAGGAGGCACAGGATAGACCAGGCTGGAGAGACCCACTGGAGGCCTGGTCCGAGGAGGAGGCACAGGATAAACCGGGCTGTGGGGGAGCACTGGAGTTCTGGTGCATAGGCTTGCCACCCATACTCCAGGCTGAATGCCCACTCTTGCCCGGCACGGGCGGAGCGCAGGCATAGGACGAACTGAACCCTCCCAGCGCCCCGGAGACACAGTGCGCAGCGCCGGCGCAGGATAACCTGGACCGAAACAGCGCACTGGAGACCAGACGCGCTGAGCTGGCACAATCCATCCTGGCTCGATGCCCACACTCGCATGGCACTTGCGGGGGGCTGGCCTATAGCGCACCGGGCTATGAGCGCGCACTGGAGACACCGTGCGCTTCACAGCCTAACACGGTGCCTGACCAGTACCACGCTGCTTCCGGTAAGCACGGGGAGTTGGCCCAGAATTCCATCCTGGCTCTGCCACACTCCCCGTGTGCCCCCCCAAAAGATTTTTGGGGGGGCTGCCTCTCGTGCCTGTTGCGCTCCCTTGCCTCATACCATTGCCTCTCCGCTCTCGCTGCCTCGATCTCCCACTGCGGGCGGAGATACTCCCCAGCTTGAGCCCATGGTCCTGCCCCGTCCAAAATTTCCTCTCAAGTCCAGGAGTCCATAATGCTCCTCTCCTGGTGCTGCTCCTTCCTCCGCTGCTTGGTCCGTTGTTGGTGGGTGAATCTGTAACGGCCTTCGTCAGAATGAGACCACGGTGCAGCAGAGGATGTGTTCATCTTAAATGATTTTAATGACCGAATGAACACTAGCAAAAGAAAACACGAAAATGACAGCCAAACAGTTCTGTCAGGAATAACAAAATACTAGACAGAAAACATTCACCCACAAACCCCAAAGGAAAAACAGGCTGCCTATGTATGACTCCCAATCAGCAACAACGATCTACACCTGTTCCTGATTGAGAGCCATACACGGCCGAAACAAAGAAAACCACCAACATAGAAAAATAAACCTAGAACGCCCACCCATGTCACACCCTGGCCAAACCAAAAATAGAGAACAAAAAACCCTCTCTATGGCCAGGGCGTTACAGAAATACTAGGTAATGTGCAAGTGACCTGATGTGCATCCTATATGAAAACTAAAAAATGTATGAAAGGAGGTGTATTGAAGGTGTTTATTTAAACTCTATGGATGAAGTGGTCATCATGTGCAGTCATTCACTTTGTTTTATACATTGCTCGGGTAGTATGAATTGCTATATAAAATACCTTGGTAGAGCCATGGAATTAAAACGCAGTATTATTTATTGGATAATAAAAATTAGTAGGCTTCTCCAGCCGGAGACAACATTGCGTACATAAAACAATTATCAAGGATAAAAACACAAAGCCTGGAGGCTTATTTTCATTGTGGTCCTCATTCTCTGTGGGCAGAGCTTTAGGATAGTTACAATTTCAGTTTTTCTCCCCTACCTAATAGTTAGGATTGTGTGTGTGTGTGTGTGTGTGTGTGTGTGTGTGTGTGTGTGTGTGTGCGCATAGGCGCATGCACTTGTGTATTCCAATTCCTTTATTTTTGTGTGTGTTTCCTGTGTGCGTCATCATTCAACATATATGCGATCAGCTTTAATTACGTACCCCTGCATCGTTGCTTCTGTTTGAGACTGCCTAGTGACCCCACAGAACCTAGCATTAGATGCCCAGCTCTCCCAGCTCAGCCGAGGCACTTACACCCCAATTTGTCCTCATTATAATTAACAGAAAACACTGAATCCCATTTGGTGCGGCTATAGCTACTGCTCCTTGCTGACCCCTGTGCGATCCTGCTGGGGAGGGCAGATATTGTGTGGCGTGGTAATTAAATACATTGTCTTTGAACATGGCTGGGGCCATCACCATCCGGAGGCTGTCGACCATCGAAACAGATGCATCGCCACCGCTCTCTCAGGCAATTAAATTAAATGATATAGATGAGCTATGGCGTCAGCAGTGTTGTCTGTGAGTTACACATACAGTATTATCAAAAGAGATGTTGGAGAGAGGTTTCTCTCACTTTCTCTCTATCTACAGTGTCTCTCTCTCCAACTTCTCTCCACCCCCCACTCTTTGTCTATCCTCTCCTTCTCTCTGTCTCTCGCTCTCTCCCTGTGTCTCTCTCCGTCTTTCTCCCACCCTAGACAGTAAGGTTTACTTGAGGGGAGTGTGAGAGGGCAGCTAGCTATTTGTGTTGAAGGGCAGCAGAGCTATTGCCATAACTTACTGGAACTGCACCAGTGACTTTAAAAATGGTGCTGGAGAAATGGCGCCGTAGAGGATGGCTGACGTTTTACGTGCTCCTAACTAACTGTGTTATTTTGTTCTTTTTTTTTTGCTTTGTTTGTAACTTATTTTTAAACTTATTTTGTACATAATGTTGCTGCTACCATCTCTTATGACTGGAAATAACTTCTGGACATCAGAACAGTGATTACTCACCACGAGCTGGAAGAAGCCTTTTCCTTTAACGAGTCCGACGTGAAGGATATACTGCTTTCCCAGGAACAGGTCCAAATCTCTATTGTTTGCGTGAAGAGAAGAAGGTCAAAAAGGGGACAGAGGTCGGGCTGCCTTCTAAGAATTCGTAGGTGAGCGAGTAAACCCCCACTGCCATCTGTCCTATTGGCCAACGTCAATCATAGGAAAATAAAATCAGTGACCTACGAACCAAATTTAACTTCCAATGGAACATTAAAAACTGTAATATCTTATGTATCACCGAGTCGTGGCTGAACGACGACATGAAGAACATACAGCTGGCGGGTTTTACACTCTATCGGCAGGATAGAACAGCAGCCTCTGGTAAGACAAGGGGTGGCATCTATGTATATTTGTAAACAACAGCTGGTGCATGATATCTAAGAAAGTCTCAAGGTTTTGCTCGCCTGAGGTAGATTATCTCATGATAAGCTGTAGACCACACTATCCACCTAGATTTGGCAAATCTGACCATAATTCTATCCTCCTGATTCCTGCTTACAGGCAACAATTAAAGCAGGAAGCACCAGTGACTTGGTCAATAAAAAAGTGGTCAGATAAAGCAGATGCTAAGCTACAGGACTGTTTTGCTAGCACAGACTGGAATATGTTCTGTGATTCTTCCGATGGCATTGAGGAGTACACCACATCAGTCACTGGCTTCATCATCAATAAGTGCATTGATGACGTCGTCCCCACAGTGACTGTACGTACATACCCCAACCAGAAGCCATGGATTACTGGCAACATCCGCACTGAGCTAAAGGGTAGAGCTACCGCTTTCAAGGAGTGGGACTCTAACCCGGAAGCTTATAAGAAATCCCTCTATACTCTCCGACTGACTATCAATACAGGACTAAGATTGAATCGCACTACACCGTCTCCAACTCTCGTCGGATGTGGCAGAGCTTACAAACTACAAAGGGAAGCACAGCCGAGAGCTGCCCAGTGACACAACCCTACCACACGAGCTAAATTACTTTTATGCTCGCTTCGAGGCAAGTAACACTGAAACATGCAGGAGAGCACCAGCTGTTCCGGAAGACTGTGTGATCACGCTCTCCGCAGCCGATGTGAGTAAGACCTTTAACCTCTTGGGGCTAGGTGGGACGCTAGCGTGCCACCCGTGGTGCACTCCATCAACAGCAGGTGCATTTCAAGAGCGGCAAATTTGAATCCAAATAAATGTCAAAATTCAAATTTTTCAAAAATACAACTATTTTACACCATTTGAAAGATAAACATCTCCTTAATCTAACCACGTTTTACGATTTCAAAAAGGTTTTACGGCGAAAGCATAAATTTAGAGTATGTTAGGACAGTACATTTACAAGAGTTGTGTGTAATGTTTTGTCAAGTCAAAGACAGGGTCACCAAAACCATAAAACCAGCTAAAATGATGCACTAACCTTTTACAATCTCCATCAGATGACACTCCTAGGACATTATGTTAGACAATGCATGCATTTTTAGTTCTATCAAGTTCATATTTATATCCAAAAACAGCGTTTTACTATGGCATTGATGTTGAGGAAATCGTTTCCCTCCAATAACCGGCAGTCAAGTCAGCGTCACAAATTAAATAATTAAAATTAGAAAACATTGGTAAAATATTATATTGTCATTTAAAGAATTATAGATTTACATCTCTTGAACGCAATCAACTTGCCAGATTTAAAAATAACCTTACTGGGAAATCACACTTTGCAATAATCTGAGCACTGCGCCCAGAAAAATACGCGTTGCGATACAGACTAGACGTCATGTTGGGGAGATCTAAAATCGAAAATACTATGTAAATAATCCATTACCTTTGATTCTCTTCATCAGATGTCACTTCCAGGTATCACAGGTCCATAACGAATGTAGTTTTGTTCAAAAAAGCTCATCATTTATGTCCAAAAATCTCCGTCTCGTTAGCACATGATGTAAGCCAGCCGGACTTCTCGTCATGAACGAGGGGAAAAAATATATTTCCGTTCGTTCAAACATGTCAAACGTTGTATAGCATAAATCATTAGGGCCTTTTTTAACCAGAACATGAATAATATTCAAGGTGGACGAATGCATACTCTTTTATAACGTATTGGAACGAGGGTACCCAACATGAACTCGCGCGCCAGGTGTCTAATGGGACATCATCGTTCCATGGCTCTTGTTCGGTCAGATCTCCCTCCAGAAGACTCAAAACACTTTGTAAAGGCTGGTGACATCTAGTGGAAGCAATAGGAAGTGCCAAAATATTCCTAAGCCCCTGTGTTTTTCAATGGGATGGGTTTAAAGTCAATACAACACATCAGGTATCCACTTCCTGTCAGAAAATGTCTCAGGGTTTTGCCTGCCAAATGAGTTCTGTTATACTCACAGACACCATTCAAACAGTTTTAGAAACTTTAGAGTGTTTTCTATCCATATATAATAAGTATATGCATATTCTAGTTACTGGGTAGGATTAGTAACCAGATTAAATCGGGTACATTTTTTTTATCCAGACGTGCAAATGCTGCCCCCTAGACCCAACAGGTTAAACAGGTCAACTTTCACAAGGCCGCAGGGCCAGACTGATTACCAGGACGTGTACTCCGAGCATGAGCTGACCAACTGACAAGTGTTTTTACTGACATTTTCAACCATTCCCTGTCTGTCTGTAATAGCATGTTTCAAGCATACCACCATAGTCCCTGTGCCCAAGAACACTAAGGTAATCTGCCTAAATTACTACCAATCCGTAGCACTCACGTCTGTAGCCATGAAGTGCTTTGAAAGCCTGGTCATGGCTCACATCAACACCATTATCCCAGAAACCCTAGACCCACCATAATTTGCATACCGCCCCAACAGATCCACAGTTGATGCAATCTCTATTGCACTCCACACTTCCCTTTCCCACCTGGACAAAAGGAACACCTATGTGAGAATGCTATTGATTGACTACAGCTCAGCGTTCAACACCATAGTGCCCTCAAAGCTCATCACTAAGCTAAGGACCCTGGGACTAAACACCTCCCTCTGCAACTGGATCCTGGACTTCCTGACGGGCCGCACCCAGGTGGTAAGGGTAGGTAACCGCACATCCGCCACGCTGATCCTCAACATGGGGGCCCCTCAGGGGAGCATGCTCAGTCCCCTCCTGTACTCCCTGTTCACTCATGACTGCACAGCCAGGCACGACTCCTACACCATCATTAAGTTTGCCGATGGCAAAACAGTGGTAGGCCTGATCACCGACAACGACGAGACAGCTTATAGGGAGGAGGTTGTGTGGTGGCCATGTGGTGCCAGGACAACAACCTCTCCCTCAACGTGATCAAGACAACGGAGATGATTGTGGATGACAAGAAAAGGAGGACCGAGCATGCTCCCATTCTCCCATTCTGTCACAGAAGTTGTCATGGAGAGAAGAGGACCAAGGCGCAGCGGGATTGTGGACACTCATGTTTATTAAATAAAACACGTAAAGCATCCACTTGAAAACAACAATAAACAGTACTTACAACAGCAACAGTCTTGCAGGCACATACAATGCAGTGCAAGGACAACCACCCACAACCCCAAAGAAAACCACACACACCTATATAGGACTTCCAATCAAATGCAACTCAACACACCTGCCTTCAATTGGAAGTCCCAATCACCAACACAACATTTAACAAACACAAACCACCTGCCACATCCTGACCAAGACTAACACAATTACGCCCTCTGCTGGTCAGGACGTGACACATTCTCCCATTCCCTAGTCATAGACTGTTCTCTCTGCTACCGCTGGGCAAGCGGTTCCGGAGCGCCAAGTATAGGTCCAAAACGCTTCTTAACAGCTTCTACCCCCAAGCCATAAGACTCCGGAACAGCTAATAAAAGGCCTACCCAGGCCCCTCTTTTACGCTGCTGCTACTCTCTGTTTATTATCTATGCGTAGTCACTTTAATAATTCTACCTACATGTACGTATTACCTCAATTACCTCGACTAACCGGTGCCCCCGCACATTGACTCTGTACCGGTGCCCCCTGTATATAGCCTTGCTATTGTTATTTTACTGCTGCCGTTTAATTAATGGTTACTTTTATTTTCAATTTTTTACTTCTCTATTTTTTTTACTTAACACTTGTTTTTCTTAAAGCATCGTTGGTTAAGGGCTTGTAAGTAAGCATTTCACTGTAAGGTTGTATACCTGTTGTATTCGCCACGTGAGAAAAAAAAATCATTTGACGTCATCGGCCAGCACTGGCAGAACTCGTGTTTTATTCGTTTATTTTTCATCATGTTAGAAGAGATTACTTTCGATCAGGAACGGTGCATTTCTCATTCCTCAATAGGAATAATAGTTTTGCTTATCACCAATTTGTATAGGCTATTTGATGGTACAGGTTAAGCATGTACGCACGTACATAAGTGCGTGTTCATGAGCCTGCGTCGGAGTCCCCGCGTTCTCCTACTCTGTACTCCAGTTAATGGAAACTCAGTTTAATCAAGTCCTATCACGTATAGGCTTACTCATACCTCATTTAATCTTCTCTAGCTTTCGGATAAACCAGCCAGGAGCTGTAGAAATACATTATAAATACATGTTTACAGTGGAAGAGAGGAATGGCATGTTCTTTCAACTTTCAATTTGTCCTGGAGTATCCTCTTCTAGGATGGGGGGGGGGGGGGGGGGGGGGTTGGGGGTGTTCTTTCCTCTGCTTGTCAAGTGTTTTAAGCCTCAGCTGCTTTCTCTGTTTCAGTACGGTAATGTCATTTTGGAGGATTGCGAGGAGGTCCTTGGGGAATATTTCAATTCCTAATATGTCCTATGTTTAATGGGTTTCACATTAACAGCAGATTGCATCTGTAGTTCCCCCGCTCTGTGGGTGAGGGTGTACGTGCCTGTGTGCGTGCCTGCATGTGCGTGTCCGTGTGTTAAATCTTCCAAAGTTCTGTCTGTGTTATTTACAGTATATAGGGTCAAACAACATGTGTAGGGAATGTTTCTTTCCAATACATTTCAGGTTGTTATTTCAACCATCCCTTATTTTAGATTGATCCAATTTCCACAAATCAGCACTGTACAGAGAACACTTATCAATTGAAACACTATCAACCAGTGTTTTGGCCTAATGCTCACCTTTCAAAAGTGGATCAGGAAGTATTTAATCTCCAGTGTTCATATCATTATCAGTAATTCGGTCAGCTCAATTAGAGGGCTGGAGCTACTGTATAACAGTCCTTCTATAGATTCACCAGCCATGTTTATATGACCCATTCTCCTGCATGTGATTTCCCCAAAGCTAGCCACCATGCATGCTCGAGTTAGAATAAATGCTAATTCTTACTGATGTATTTTTTTGTGCTGGGGGGCAACAGCAGGCTAATTGTAGCTAGGCTATTTTCAGTGGAGTTGGCTAGTGCTGGGGCCTCATCTCCTGCATCATAACCTGGATATAGTGTGTGTGTGTGTGTGTGTGTGTGTGTGTGTGTGTGTGTGTGTGTGTGTGTGTGTCAGGGGCCCCAAGGAATGGTACGTCACTGTATGACTGAGGGAGATGGCTCAGAATAGCCCAAAAAAGTTGGCTGCCCCTGCTTTTATAGCTGCTTAAAGGGGATCCTTTACTGCTATCTGCGGGCTCTTTTTGCTCATCTCTAGCAAGTTAGCTTAGCCTCTTGCTACTAGTCGGGGTGGTTGAGGTGCCACAAGGAGATAGGATTGTAGTCCTTTAGTCCCATAAATATAAGAAGAATACTGTAAGTACTTTTATTGTGTGTATATGTCTGTCTCTGTGAGTCTCTCTTTTCTCTCTTTTCTTCTGTATGTCTTCTCTCAATTCTCGCTCTCCGACTCCTAGCTCTCTCCTCTCTTTGTTTCTTTCCTCCCTGTCGTCCTTACATGACTTCTGTAGCAACTTCTGTCTGCAGTAACCTTGGACATACGTTCAGTGTGCGTCTCTGTGGTATGTGTAGCCGTGTATAATGTATGTATTTGTTTGACCTATAACCTTTGGATTTCTATAGAGTCTTTGTTACATGAATTGTTGCTAGCTTTGTTGGCAGATATCTTTCTCCTATAACCAAGTTGTTTCGTTGTCAATGCCAGACAACAACTCTTTGGCATACAGAGAGAAGGTAATTGGCTATAGTAGTAACAAGTCTGCCTACCAGGCTGGCTAGCCAGCATCCCTAGTGGGTGTCACAACTTTCATGTCCGAGAATAACAGTGTCATTCACAGGTCATGACCTTCCACCCTACTCCCATTGATTGCTGAGTGGATCTTGTCAAATCATAGAGGGTTATGACGGCTATTGTCAAACAACCATGACGGATCTGTCACTCCGAGCCACATTTAATGAACCACTGTCTCCTTGGAGCCTGTTTGTGTGCGTGTGTGAGACTAAGACATTTGGCTGGGCAGGGCCCTGGCTCTCTGTTCTCTAACCCCATGGTAATAAGTGTAGAGGCAGATGGAAGGGGCAATAAAATGGAGGAGTGGAAGGTAAGTGGATGAGTGCAGAGTGGACCCCTCCCTGTCTGTCCTCATCCTCGGTGGGCGTTTTGACTTTGATGCCAGCCAAGAACACACACCAGGGTTTCCTGGTGTTGGTGCTGGACAACATGACCAGGGAAGATTTTAATTTACCCTCCATTTGAGAAATTTACCGGATCCATATGCATTGTGTGCATAATTAGGGCGTCCACTCACGGTGCTCAGAATGACAGAAATCACATTTTAGATTATGCTGATGCGTTTTAACAGAACATAATTTCCAAACATTTGCCCAAAATGCAATTCGGGTGAAAACACCATTTTATACCGCACACATGGGAAAGCACCATTCTTCTAGCGGTTCCATATGTGACAGAGATGAACATCTCTGTTAGAAACTTAGAACGAGGGGGAATCTAAAGATGCAACAACTAGGATGGGTTGCTAATATGACTAGGATTGTGCCTTTGGCTTCTGGATAGGAAAACCAATAGAACAGAAGAGTAATGGCATAGTGGTGGATCCAATAAGGAAGTAGGCTAAATGGAAATGAATAATTATATACTGTTATTACTACTTATATAATCATTCAAAATGCTTCACCATAAGACTTAGCCATAGAGGATCATTATCTTCTTTAAAAACATAGCTGTGGATTGTTTCAAATCACAAGCTTTGGGAAGCCTGCAATTTGGGCAGGACGCGTGGCAATAGGCCTAGCTGATTGAGTTGCAGTTGTCAGTGAAAAGCATCTAAAAATTTGAGACAAGAATAAGGGGAAGGGTGTGTGGCGAAATGTCATCAACGGTAAATGTACCGTTAATCCACATCATTTGGTTAATTCATTTCTGTTATTGCATGTATTAATTACAGTAATTTACCGTTCTCATTCTTGGAGTGGAAACGTTGTTTGCAGAGTTCACAACCTGCTACATGTGGGCAATAAGCTTGTCTGGTTTCTCTGTCTCGATTAATGTCGAGGGAGCACGCATAGAAATACCTGGCCTGCTGCGTGCAAATGTAGGAATCCATTGTGAATGATAATATATCATATAGTTCCTAATATATCATATAGTTCCTGATAATATAAAACCATAGTTCCTCACGGTAAGCTATTTAAAAAAAATCTTTCCAACAATCTCCCCCTCAATAATTACCAATCCTCGGTGTGAAAGAGCAATGGCCTACTGCTGCATTTGGCCTATAGACTATGAGTTCCGTGAGCTAATTTCTTTAGCGGCCAATGGATCATGGTGTATCAATGTGTCCATATAGAAGAGGCTGGTGATCCCGCATTAGATTACTTTTAACTTTTTAGATTTTTAGAATTTTAATTCAGATTTTTATGATTAACCACATGACAATGTTTTTTTAATATTAAATAATTTATATTTAGGCTACCTCTATCTTCCAACATCACTCTGGTTGTAATTCCAATGGTGTCCACAAGATGGCAGCAGTGTATGTGTAAAGTTTCAGATGGATAACTTGAAGTATGAGCACACAGTGAGTACATTTGGGCAAATCATGAAGGAGACATTTATATTCACATACAATTTTTCTGCAAGAATATCGTCAAATCTGTATACTTGGACTTTGATTTTAGCTTTTCGAGTATTAGTAGCCATATTATAAGTTAAACATTTGCAAAACAACCAGTTTTCCTAACTTCATAACTGTCCATATTCTTATAATTCTTGTCCAAAAGGAAAAGGCTTGCACAAGGTTAGCAGCAACATTTTGCGACAGATACTGGGTTTCCGCATACTCCCATAAAGCCCATCTCATTGGCTATCTAGCTAGCTTTGTTTGACCCCGACTGGTGCTTATTTGACAAAGTTACAGTCAATCAAGTGAAGACTACCTGCGTCATCGGCGTGCCATGAAGGCATCGCTCTCTGACCAAATTTGGTGTCCTATAGGATATACTACACTCCTAATGATATAGTGAAGTCTGGTTACGTTCTAGGATCTCCGAGGAATAAATACTAATGTGATTTGACTGGTTGAAACAATGTTTAGGGTAAGATTTCCACAAATTGCAAATTGAACGAGTGGAAATACAAAATCGATCGTCCATGCTATATGGATCTTTTTAGGATATGAACAATTATTTTATCTAACAAAATACTTCATGTTATCTCTGGGACCATTTGGATGATAAATCAAAGCAATATTTCAGAATGTAAGTACACATTTCACCTTCAGAGGTGAACGTATTAAACCTATCGCAGTGAAAAAAGTGTTTTGTTGTTACGAGCTCTCCTCGAACAATAGCATGGCATTTTTTCATAGTAACAGCTACTGTAATTTGGACAGTACAGTTATATTAACACGAATTTTAGCTTTCAGCTGATATAAGACACTTGTAAGTACCGACATTTGTTGTTTCTCTAAGATCTGCGATCGTGACACGCAGCGTTGCATGATTTACAACTGTCCCGTCAACGGGACGCCTATCCCTAAGAAGTGCACATGGGAAAATAGAGCTTCTAATGTGATCAAAGCAAAAATAGCCTACATGAAAGTAAGACAGAGAGTAAACATTAAATAGTACCCGCAAAACACCAGTCTCAACGTCAACAGTGAAGAGGTGACTCCGGGATGCTGGCCTTCTAGACAGAGTTGCAAAGAAAAAGCCATATCTCAGACTGGCCCAAAAAAAGAAAAGATTAAGATGGGCAAAAGAACACAGACACTGGACAGAGGAACTCTGCCTAGAAGGCCAGCATCCTGGAGTCGCATCTTCACTGTTGACGTTGAGACTGGTGTTTTCCGGCTACTACCTAATGAAGCTGCCTGTTGAGGACTTGTGAGGCGTCTGTTTCTCAAACTAGACACTCTAATGTACTTGTCCTCTTGCTCAGTTGTGCACTGGGGCCTCCCACTCCTCTTTATATTCTGGTTAGGGCCCGTTTGCGCTGTTCTGTGAAGGAGGTAGTACACAGCATTGTACAAGATATTCAGTTTCTTGGCAATTCTTGCATGGAATAGTCTTAATTTCTCCGAACAAGAATAGACTGACGAGTTTCAGAAGTAAGTTATTTGTTTCTGGACATTTTGAGCCTGTAATCAAACCCACAAATGCTGATGCTCCAGATACTCAACTAGTCTAAAGAAGGCCCGCTTTATTGCTTCACCACAACAGTTTTCAGCTGTGCTAACATAATTGCAAAAGGGTTTTCTAATGATCATTCAGCCTTTGAAAATGATAAACTTGGATTAGCTAACACAATGAGCCATTGGAACACAGGAGTGATGGTTGCTGATAATGGGTCTCTGTACACCTATGTAGATATTCCAAAGAAAATCAGCAGTTTCCATCTACACTAGTCATTTACAACATTAACAATGTCTACACTGTAATTATAATCATTTGATGTTATTTTAATGGACAAAAAAAAGTGCTTTTCTTTCAAAAACAAGGACATTTCTAAGTGACCTCAAACTTTTGAACGGTAGTGTACATATAAATATATGGATGAGCAATGACAGAGCGTCATCAGCAAGATGCAACAGATGGTATAAAATACAGTATGTGCATATGAGATGAGTAATGCAAGATATGTAAACATTATTAAAGTGACATTATTAAAGTGACTCGTGATCCATTTATTAAAGTTGCCAATGGTTACAAGTCTGTATGTAGGCAGCAGCCTCTCTGTGCTAGTGATGGCTGTTTAACAGTCTGATGGCCTTGTGATAGATGCTGTTTTTCAGTCTCTCGGTCACAGCTTTGATGCACCTGTTCTGACTTCGCCTTCTGGATGGTATCGGGGTGAACAGGCAGTGGCTCGTTTGATTGTTGTCCTTGATGATTATTGTTTCTAGTTGAGGTTGGTTACAAGTCAAGTGTCCGGCCTTCGCATCAGTTCAAAGGATTGACGAGTGACTGAAGTGACCGCCTGGGAGCTGTGTGGGAGTGCTGGGCAGATCAGTTCAAACAAACTGTGCAACTGAAAGATGTCAATTCTGCCAGTGAAAGGATTCCATTAAATGAAAAGTAATTTGTAATAGTTGTCATTTTTTCCAGCGCATCTTGTCTCATTATAGTGATAGTTTTACTCAGGAAAAATAGGTAGTTGACTGTTATTGACATAGTTGACATAGTTACTATTGACGAAATTAACACTGTGTTATATAGAGGTCATATGATGGGAAGGTGAAAGGTCAGAGCTCAATGTCACTGTAAAGGGCTTCAGCTCCCACAGGGGTAAACCATACCCAATATGTTACGTGTGTGTTTTACGAGAGAGAGAGGTGGAGAGAGTGAAAGAAATAGACGGGCAGATGTTAGTGGTAGACGAAGCTCTATCTTTCCAGGGCAAAATGAATCAAGGCTGTCATGCTCTTATACAGGGCAGACACACACACAAATGCACACATGCTCGAACTAACACACACATGCACACACACAACCAAAGTAGAGGGAGTAAGCGTTGACTTTATGATCTTAGCCATATAGCATTTACACTGACTGTTTGAACCCTACATGTTTATATGTCTATCCTTCTCTCTATCACACGATTATGTGACCAATGGCTGTGACTAAAACTAGACTAAAATTGTCCAGAGTTTTAATCGACCGAAAATAACTAAAACTAACAATGGATGAAATTACTAGAATGTGACTAAGACTGAAAGGTATTTTAAGACTTAAACTAAGGGAAACTAAATCTAAAATTGCTGCCAAAATGAACATGCTATCCACTTAATTTTCGAACGCTTTTAAAACACGGAAGCCAAACGCAGAAACTGTGGACACAACTTCGTCTGCTCTCGCACATTATCATTATTCATGAGCCCCCCCCCCCCCCCCACTAGAAATCCCTGCATTAGCATGTTTCTGTTAGCTGATACATTACGATGAAAAACACCATATTACTGTCCTGCCAATGTGCCTGGACCTAATGTGCCTGGGGAGAAAAACCCCATAACTAATCCAAGTGGTTACCCAATCAAGCAGGCTAGTTGCAGTGATTTCGAAATGAATATGCATTCAAAACGCCAGGTGTTTGAGCGGTTATTCAAATGATATTGGCTATTCACTGCAGTTTACAGCCGAGACTACAGTGTTGTACTCACTTAAACCATTAATAACATTCTTCATTACATTGTGTTGTTGTAGCCTAGGTAGGATATGTTTCTTATCCCCCCAAAAACTGAAACAATAAGGTAGCTTTCCGAGCTGGTACCCGGGGACTGTTAGGGACTTCCTTTCTTTGTAAATTGACTGGATATATTCACTGCAGTATTAAGCTTAACATTGAGCTTCTGAATTATGGGCTAATATGCATACACTTCTAATTTAGGCCATAGGCTACTTCTCGAGCCTGTCTGTCTTCATTGTTCTGTTTACGCAGGAGAAGCCAAACTACAAAAGCTTGTTGAACACTTATTTCAACATATTTTCTTAAGCATGTTGGAGGAGAAATGCACGCTTGCTCGTGCTTGATGAATGTAAAATAGGCTACAGCATTAACGGGCGGGGAATTGAAAAGGAGAAGCCCATATTTTCCTATCTTAACACCGGGCTACATCCTGACAAAATAGGCCTAGACCATATGATGTGGCCTGCTAATGTACCTTTCTGGACCTTCTAAACTGTCGAGAATAGACCCAAACGGATCCAAGTGGTTGCATAATCAGGTCTAAGCTGTTGGCCTATGCAGTTATTTTGGCATGAAACAAAACAGGAGCACATCGCTGTAGTTTTTACAACCTATGGACAATAGTTGTGTATTCACTTGATAACATGAATCAATTCCTCATTGCACTGAGTTGTTGTATCCCAGGTAAAATAATGTTCTTGTCTAAAAACGTAGGCCGAATCAATAGTGGAGCTTTGCGTACCCGGGGACCACAGAGTGCAGCCTGGAGGAACGCACTACAGATCTGCCATTTCATAATCTGTTAATATTTAGCTAATGAATGGCCTAATATTGAGATAATATTTAGCTTCTTACTTTGGCTACACATCACTAGCCTCTTTCTTCCAGCTGTTCCCATGCGCAGCAGGCTATAGACTACACAAGCCTCTCCACAATAGGCCATTCCTCTGCTCGTGAAATCCCTGGAAAAGCTATAGGCTACAAAAGCTATAGGACATTTATTTTGATAATTGTTTATACTAGGCATAATAGCCTATTCCTGGAAAGAAGCAGGCTTGCTCTTGCTAATTGCTGAATGTAAAACAGGCCTACACCAAAGAAAATGCATGTCGGGGAAAGTTGAGGGGAGAGTGCATTGGTGTGATCACTTTTGTCCAGTTATGATAACATTGTTGCGCTGATGCATTACTAATAGTTGCACAGGACATACAGAGATGAGCACAGTGGAAAAATAAGACCCGAAGGAATTGACAACCATTTGAAAAATGGAAATCACTCGCAATGAGGCAAAAGATGTGCAGGCTAAATTACATTTGTTGTTGATATGCTAAATTTAAATACATTTTTTTTTTCATTCGGCCTACATGTACATTGAAGTATTATTTTCAATTGTCACTATGACAATGAACACACCCTGAAAGCACTGAATGGTCTGAATCAGTATCTGTGCGTTAGAGACCTCATGAATAGTCGTGTTAACACCATGCAGTAGGATGCGTTGATCAGTTGATTGACAGGTGTAGGATTGTAGAACGATAAACTTTCTTCTAGTGTGGATGCTCACCAATGGTTTATAGTTATGTCGCCTATAGTTTATTATTATAGTTATTGGCTTGGTGGAGGGCCCAGGTCTTAAATCTGACACAACACAACTGTTATTCTCACAACAGAACTAGCTAACATTAGCAAACTTGAATGAAATACATATAAAATCACACTTATACTTGTTGACTTGGCTTTTATTCTCTATAAATTTACTCTTTCAAATAATTTACTCTGGCAAGTTCGGCACTGGCACGCTGCAGTAGGGATGTAAAGCGGAAGTTGAACCTATCACTTCCGTTGTTTGGCTCTGCCCATAGAAACGTTTGAAAATGAGGTGGATAGCATCATTGATTTTAGAACATTTCTTCCTATTTTACCACCCTCAATGGAACTGCCTCTGTCTGACTCAATTCCACTCTGGCTCAGATCCCTCCACCCCAGCCAGACTGGACAGGACTTTGAAATAGGATTAGCCCGTCTCTGCTCATTAAAACTTCAGATAAGATAAATGACTGCGCCTGCTTATGTGGAGTAACTTGAAGATAGATGTGTCTGTGTGGAGTTTCACCGACACACAGCCCAATTCGACACAAATCCACTGAGCTTTCCATCAAAGCAGGAAGCTATTTTAAAACAGTTTCCCTTCAAAGTGCCCTAAATGGAAGGGGGAGGGGGGAGAGGGGGAGAAATAGACAGTTAGACAGACCTTACCATTATTTCATTACAATCAGCATTTCCCAAACTCAGTCCTCTGGATCTCAAGGGGTGCACGTTTTGTTTTTTTGCGCTAGCGCTACACAGCTGATTCAAATAATCAACTAATCATCAAGCTTTGATAATTTGAATCAGCTGTGTAGTACTAGTGCAAAAAAAACAAAATGTGCACCCCTTGGGGCCCAGAGGAACGAGTCCAGGACGCTACACCACAGTATGATATAGTATGTTTCTTCAAATGTACTCCAGGGAATACAGTCAGGAAAGGGCAAGCTGAAAAATCAACACCACCTGTGTGTGTAATAAAAAAAAAGATATCTCTATACATATAGTCGTGGCCAAAAGTTTTGAGAATGACACAAATATTAATTTTCACAAAGTCTGCTGCCTCAGTTTGTATGATGGCAATTTGCATATACTCCAGAATGTTATGAAGCGTGATCAGATAAATTGCAATTAATTGCAAAGTCCCTCTTTGCCATGCAAGTGAACTGAATCCCCCCAAAAAATGTCCACTGCATTTGAGCCCGGCCACAAAAGGACCAGCTGACATCATATCAGTGATTCTCTCGTTAACACAGGTGTGAGTGTTGACGAGGACAAGGCTGGAGATCACTCTGTCATGCTGATTGAGTTCGAATAACAGACTGGAAGCTTCAAAAGGAGGGTGGTGTTTGGAATCTTTTTCTTCCTCTGTCAATCATGGTTACCTGCAAGGAAACATGTGCTGTCATCATTGCTTTGCACAAAAAGTGCTTCACAGGCAAGGATATTGCAGCCAGTAAGATTGCACCTAAATCAACCATTTATCGGATCATCAAGAACTTCAAGGAGGACGGTTCAATTGTTGTGAAGGAATGGCAGCAGGCAGGTGTGAGTGCATCTGCACGCACAGTGGGGCGAATACTAATGGAGGATGGCCTGGTGTCAAGAAGGGCAGCAAAGAAGCCACTTCTCTCCAGGAAAAACATCAGGGACAGACTGATATTCTGCAAAAGGTACAGGGATTGGACTGCTGAGGACTGGGGTAAAGTCATTTTCTCTGATGAATCCCCTTTCTGATTGTTTGGGGCATCCGGAAAAAAGCTTGTCTGGAGAAGACAAGGTGAGCGCTACCATCAGTCCTGTGTCATGCCAACAGTAAAGCATCCTGAGACCATTCATGTGTGGGGTTGCTTCTCAGCCAAGGGAGTGGGCTCACTCACAATTTTGCCTAAGAACAGAGCCATGAATAAAGAATGGTACCAACACATCCTCCCAGAGCAACTTCTCCCAACCATCCAGGAACAGTTTGGTGACGAACAATGCCTTTTCCAGCATGACGGAGCACGTTGCCATAAGGCAAAAGTGAAAACTAAGTGGCTCGGGGAACAAAACATCGATATTTTGGGTCCATGGCAAGGAAACTCCCCAGACCTTAATCCCATTGAGAACGTGTGGTCAATCCTCAAGAGGCGGGTGGACAAACAAAAACCCACAAATTCTGACAAACTCCAAGCATTGATTATGCAAGAATGGGCTGCCATCTGTTAGGATGTGGCCCAGAAGTTAATTGACAGCATGCCAGGGAGGATTGCAGAGGTCTTGAAAAAGAAGGGTCAACACTGCAAATATTGACTCTTTGCATCAACTTCATGTAATTGTCAGTATAAGTCTTTGACACTTATGAAATGCTTGTAATTTTACTTCAGTATTCCATAGTAACATCTGACAAAAATATCTAAAGACACTGAGGCAGCAGACTTTGTGAAAATTAATTTTTGTGTTATTCTCAAAACTTTTGGCCACGACTGTACATACACTTCCGTTCAAAAGTTTGAGGTCACTTAGAAATGTCCTTGTTTTTGAAAGAAAAACACATTTTTTTGTCGATTAAAATAACATCAAATTGATCAGAAATGCAGTGTAGACATAACTTTCTTCTGAAACTCATCAGTCTATTCTTGTTCTGAGAAATTAAGGCTATTCCATGCAAGAAATTGGCAAGAAACTGAAGATCTCGTACAACGCTGTGTACTACTCCCTTCACAGAACAGAGCAAACTGACTCTAACCAGAATAGAAAGAGGAGTGGGAGGCCCCGGTGCACAACTGAGCAAGAGGACAAGTACATTAGAGTGTCTAGTTTGAGAAACAGACACCTCATAAGTCCCTAGCAGTTACATCACCAAAACATGTGTATTTGAATGGTAACATTGCTAAGTAAAAGGCTGAATAACACAGTGCTACAAACCAATGGTTGACATGCTCAAAACCAAATGAATGTCGGTGTCCTCAAGTGGCAGCTTCATTAAATAGTACCCGCAAAACACCAGTCTCAACGTCAACAGTGAAGATGCGACTCCGAATGCTGCTGCTATTACTTGTTCCTTTTATTTCTATTCGTATTTTTTTTAACTGTATAACTGTTGAATAGGGGCTTTTAAGTAAGCATTTCAGTCTAAGGTCTACACCTGTTGTATTCGGCTCATGTGACTAATACAATTTTATTTTATTCGATTTGAAATGCCCGAGCAGGAATTCTCACATCCAGTTTTCAGCGGAAAAGGAAGCTAGACTGATAATATCTGTATGCCTGAAAATCGGAACGTCCGGTTGTTGGCAACTACTCTAAGGGTGAGGCGTTGTTGATGGGGTTGAGGATGAGCTTAAACTGCGAGCTATGGCAAAGAGCATTGTGAGTTCAATCCCAGTGCTAGGCACTTGCTTTGTTTTAACCATATCCCAAACCTTAACCCTAATGCTAAATTTGATCAAAATCTTGGAATTAATGCTTAAACTTGAAAGTCAAGGTTCGATTTGGTTTCACTTTTCCTCAGTTTGACTGACCGCTAACATAGGCAAGACATGGCAACACACTCCATAATCTACAGATGGCCCTACACACAGCCCACAAGCCATAATTGAATGGGCAAGACATCCCGTATCACACACACAGGCCACCACAGCAGAGAGATGAGGGCTGCTCCGATTGAGTTCTCTGTGTAGCATCATTACCCACTCTGAAATGAATATCCGGGGCTCTATTTTAACAAACCTAAAGCAATGGTAAATCTTAGCGCTGGTGTTAGGGCTATAGGTCCGGGGGTGTATCAGAAAGATTTTTGCCATTTTCACTGCGGGATTTATTAGCACAATAACTGGTGGTGGCGCAAAAGGGCTGGGTTTTGATGAGTAAATAGATTAGAGATGTGAGGAGGACTTGGCCACTCACTAGCCAATCAATGTGTTTCATGGCTTAATACTGCATTCCATTGCCTTAAATTCTGTAGGTTATTGATGGCATTTGCGTTTGCGTTGTCATCAACTCCAGCACTGTTTCCTAGTCCATTGTGGATTGACACAGTTTATTAAATAGCATAGGCCAGGTGTTAAACCTTTTCAGCCTGGGACCCAAATTAGAAGTTCTCTGTTTTCCTGGGACCCAAGCTTTTGAAAATATGTAACTCTGTGTAAATATTAGTACATTGTATTGCCCCTTTGCCTAAAACAAATGCAATAGACAAAAACAAATAACAATGAAATGAAATACCCACATAAATAGCAATTCATGTTTATTTTTCCCCATTAAAAACACTCTTACATGTCTGTCTAGGTTGGAACTGTGGCTGTTAAAATACAAGAAATCATTTTCATTCTGAACTAGAATAAACTGATTGATCACATCATACAGATGTAGAAAGAACACCACACACACACACACACACACACACACACACACACACACACAGGCTCAGTTTTTGATAGTTCAACCCCAAGTAACAGTACAGATGAAAGAGGATCAGGCCTACTGTACATCTTACTGTAAAAAGTATTGTTGAAACAAAGTCTAGTTTGGAACTATTGCTGTTAAAATACAATAAATGTATTTATTCTGAACTGGAATTAAACTGATTGATCAAATCACATGTTGACGTTTAGGTTTTGACAGTGCAATACTGAGGTCATGCTCAGCATTGAGTCTGTTTCTGTACTTGTTTTTTAAGTATTCCAGAGTTGAGAACCCTGACTCGCAGAGGTATGTGGTGCCAAACTGGATCGGAACATCTACTGCTTTCTCAATCAGGCAGGAGACCACTTCATGCTGTAGATGAGCAACCCAGAACTATGTGAGTGTGTTTGCCTCACAAAGCATCCAGTTCAGAATAGAATTGATTACTTGTATTTTAACACCAACAGTTCCAATCTAGATTTGTTTTCAACAATCATTTCTACAGTAAGATATACAGTAGGCCTGATTTTAATTTTTAATCTTCATATGTATTTACTGTTACTTACTGTTGCACAGTAGGTCGTTAGCTTGCTTTGGTTAACGTTTGCTATTAGCTGTGTACAAGGCCAGGGGATGTTTGAAAGAGAAACTCACATCTACTACGTACTATGAGAGGGAGTATTCCCTTATTTATGCTTATCGTCACCTGTTATAAAATGACAACAATGCCTTGCTAGCTGACTTACTTTTCCACTGTCGAAGCACTGTTTCCTGAAGCATTCTGCCCTGTTCTGAAAGATCTCCCTGGGTTTACCGTATGAAACCAAGAGAGAAACTCAATGCTGGATTTGGGTTTCATGACGATTTGAGCTTAGTCAGAACTTGTGGCTAGCTTGAGTCCATTTGATGACAGCGCATCATCTGCTGCTGAATGACAGTGCTGCGGCGTGTGGTTCGCGGAGTGATCTTAAAAAACTGCAGATACAAAGATCTGATAAACCTGGAAGCACACGGGCATCTCCCACTAGTACGGCTGCCAAACTGAGCAGAGACCGCTGCTAAGCATAGAGCGCACTGAACAGTGAGGGTAATTGCACTTGGCGAAATCAATTCAATAACTCTACATTTACTCTGACACGTTGTGACCCACCATAAACAGTTCCGCCACCCACGTTGGGTCGCAGCCCATACCTTAAGAAAGGCTGGCATAGGCTACAGTAATGAGTAGCAGCAGCAACAACAGCAACAACAGCAGCAACAACAACAGCAGCAGCAACAACAGCAGCAGCAGCAACAGCAGCAGCAGCAACAACAGCAGCAGCAACAACAGCAGCAGCAGCAACAACAGCAACAGCAACAACAGCAACAACAGCAGCAGCAACAACAGCAGCAGCAGCAACAACAGCAGCAGCAGCAGCAACAACAGCAGCAGCAACAACAGCAGCAGCAGCAACAACAGCAGCAGCAGCAGCAACAACAACAGCAGCAACAACAGCATCAACAACAACAACAGCAGCAGCAACAACAGCAGCAGCAACAACAGCAACAACAGCAACAGCAGCAGCAGCAACAACAGCAGCAGCAACAACAGCAGCAGCAACAACAGCAGCAGCAGCAACAACAGCAACAACAACAGCAGCAGCAACAAAAGCATGCAACAACTTTAACAGCAGCAACAACAGCAGCAGCAGCAGCAGCAGCAACATCAGCAGCAACAACAACAGCAGCAGCAGCAACCAAACAACCAACCAACAAATCCAGTGTTTGCTAAAATATGTTTGGATTGTTGACAGGCAACATTGTTGTAATTGGCTTCAACGAGTATAGGCCTTTATAGGCCTTTACACATCGCACTTTTTCTCAAATAAAAAACACTAGGCTCCTGTAAGTTGTATTGTATGTGTGAGGCACTTGTCAATTAGCAAGATATAAACTCAGCAAATAAAGAAATGTCCTCTCACTGTCAATTGCGTTTATTTTCAGCAAACGTAACTTGTGTAAATATTTGTATGAACATAACAAGATTCAACAACTGAGACATAAACTGAACAAGTTCCACAGACATGTTGTCACAGTTGACTTGGACTGGTGTAGAGGCGGAATCAGATGCAGGAGACAGGTGCTGGAGGTGAGTGTCTTTTAATAAATTGACACACACAAAAAGCCGCGAGGCACAGGGCGCTACATACAGTCTGCCTGGGAAAAACACATTCCCATAAACACGAAAAAAATATATTCACACGGCACAAAAGCAAGGGGCGCAGCCCGGTAAATCTTCTGACGAAAACTGTCAGTAAAAATGTATAAATCACGGCCCACCGTCCTGAGTGGACAATAAACAATCCCGCACAAAACCCCAACTGAAAACACACACTAAATAAGGCCCCACTAATGACAGACACAAAACAGGTGCGGAACAGACAGACAAAACCAAAAGACACAGAAACAACGATCGGTGGCAGCTAATAGGCCGGCGACGACGACCGCCAAGCGCCGCCCGACCGAGGAGGGGCGCCACTTTCGTTGGATCCTGTGACACATGTGACTAACAGAAATGGAATAATGTGTCCCTGAACAAAAGTAACAGACAGCATCTGGTGTGGCCACCAGCTGCATTAAGTACTGCAGTACATCTCCTCCTCATGGACTGTACCAGAATTGCCAGTTCTTGCTGTGAGATATTATCTCACTCTTCCACCAAGGCACCTGCAAGTTCACGGACATTTCTGGGGGGAATGGTCCTCGCCCTCACCCTTCGATCCAACACGTCCCAGACGTGCTCAATGGGATTGAGATCCGGGCTCGTTGCTGGCCATGACAGAACACTGACATTCCTGTCTTGCAGGAAATCACGCACAGAACGAGCAGTATGGCTGGTGGCATTGTCATGCTGGAGGGTCATGTCAGGATGAGCCTGCAGGAAGGGTACCACATGAGGGAGAAGGATGTCTTCACTGTAACGCACAGCATTGAGATTGCCTGCAATGACAACAAGCTCAGTCCGATGATGCTGTGACACACCGCCCCAGACCATGACGGAACCTCCACCTCCAAATCGATCCCGCTCCAGAGTACAGGCCTCGGTGTAACGCTCATTCCTTCGACGATAAACGTGAATCCGACTATCACCCCTGGTGAGTCAAAACCGCGACTCGTCAATGAAGAGCCCTTTTTGCCAGTCCTGTCTGGTCTAGCGACGGTGGGTTTGTGCCCATAGGCAACGTTGTTGCCGGTGATGTCTGGTGAGGACCTGCCTTACAACAGGCCTACAAGCCCTCAGTCCAGCCTCTCTCAACCTATTGGGGACAGTCTGAGCACTGATGTTGGGATTGTGCGTTTCTGGTGTGTTTCTGGTGTAACTCGGGCAGTTGTTGTTGCCATCCTGTACCTGTCCCGCAGGTGTGATGTTCGGCTGTACCAATCCTGTGCAGGTGTTGTTACACGTAGTCTGCCACTGCGAGGACGATCAGCTGTCCGTCCTGACTCCCTGTAGCGCTGTCTTAGGCGTCTCACAGTACGGACGTTGCAATTTATTGCCCTGGCCACATCTACAGTCCTCTTGCCTCCTTGCAGCATGCCTAAGGCACGTTCACACAGATGAACAGGGACCCTGGGCATCTTTCTTTTGGTGTTTTTCAGTCAGTAGAAAGGCCTCTTTAGTGTCCTAAGTTTTCATAACTGTGACCTTAATCGCCTACCGTCTGTAAGTTGTTAGTGTCTTAACAACCGTTCCACAGGTGCATGTTCATTAATTGTTTATGGCATGGGAAACAGTGTTTAAACCCTTTACAATGAAGATCTGTGAAGTTATTTGGATTTTTACAAATGATCTTTGAAAGACAGGGTCCTGAAAAAGGGACGTTTCATTTTTTGCTGAGTTTATATTGTCTAGGCCTACCGTTCATATGGCGTTACAGGACTGAATCATTTTAAAATGTTTGGAGGAGTGCGTCTTTGGTATCCAGACAATAAGTGCTCTTTGGAAATGGGATGGATACAAGCTGACTGGAGTAGCCTATGCACTGCAGGTTGGCCTGTGTGAATTGTGAATAATGCAAAAAGATAACGGCACAAGCCTCACGAGTAGACCATTTAGAAAAATGTTATGGATAGGCTACTTGGCTAATGCATGGCCAACATAAGAAAGACCGGACGCATTGCTGTTGAACAAGCTTTCGTTATAGTCGGGTAAGGGCATACAGCCTACATGGAGAGATTTTGACAGGAGCTGGCTAAAATAATGGACAATAGCCTACATAGATAAGAAGGGGATGCTCCCAATCTTTTAATATAACTTTGGGGATTTTAAGATTTTTTAAATATGAGGTTTACTGTTCTATGTGCATATGGAGACTGAGCTTCCACTGTCAAAGTCCAAATGTTACGGCTAAGACCGGCTTTTGATTGGTCTTAACGTCCAATGGAGCCGTTTTTATCTCAATATAAAATAATTTCTGGGTAACAATTAAGTACCTTACTGTGATTTGTTTTCAATTAAATTGGTCAAAAGGAAACAAGAATAGCTTCTTGGCGAGAACAAGAATTTATCAAGTAAGAATTTTGCTAGGACTGTCTGGGAGGGGTCCGAGTGGGGAGGGGAAAACTGGAAACTAGCTGTTATTTGCAGAGAGGTTTGGAAATCTCTTTTTGGTTTATTAAGTAATTTAACGCGAACTCTACCCCACCAAAACAGGCTGATATTTCAGGTAGTCTTTTCAAACAGCTCTTACACTCAATTATTAGTATTATTCCAACCTCATAGTGTGTAAATATATATAAAACACAGGAAAGTCATGTTTTTGACTGCACTTTGGCGCACATTTTTAAGGACACACCTCAGATATTGCCACCCCTTCCACCTCAGCGTAGCCAATCCTGGCGCTAGGTTTTGAAAACAGAAGAGAGGCAGCTTTAACAGGTCAAAATTGCAAAGGAGGTGGTAATTATTTGGTCTTTCCATAAAAGCCTCTCAGGTAAATTATATATCAAAATCAAATCAAATTGTATTGGTCACATACACCTATTTAGCAATGTTATTGCGGGTGTAGCAAAATTATGGTATTCCTAGCAACAGTGCAGTAGTATCTATAAATTCACACATTTTAAAATAAAAGAATGGAATAAAGAAACATATCAATATTAGGATTAGCAATGTTGGAGTGGCATTACTAAAATACAGTAGAATAGAATACAGTATATACATATGAGATGACTAAAGCGGTATGTAAACATGTTAAAGTGACTAGTGATCCATTATTAAAGTGACCAGTGATTCCCTGTCTATGTATATAGGGAAGCAGCATCTAAGGTGCAAGGTTGAATAACCGGGTGGTAGCCAGCTAGTGATAGCTATTTAACAGTCTGATGGCCTTAAGTTGAAAGCTGTTTTTCAGTCTCTTTGTCCCAGCTTTGATGCACCTGTACTGACGACGCCTTCTGAATGATAGCGGGTGAACAGGCAGTGGCTCAGGTGGTTGATGTCTTTGATGATCATTCTGGCCTTCCTGTGACATCAAAGTGCTGTAGGTGTCCTGGAGGGCAGGCAGTGTGCCCCTGGTGATGCGTTGGGCAGACCGCACCACCCTCTGGAAAGTCCTGCGGTTGCAGGCAGTTCAGTTGCCGTACCAGGCGGTGATACAACCTGACAGGATGCTCTCAATTGTACATCTTTAAAAATTTGCGAGGGTTTTAGGGGCCAAGCCGAATTTCTTCAGCCTCCTGAGGTTGAAGAGGTGCTGTGGTGCAGAAGAACTTGAAGCTTTTCACCTTCTCCACTGCGGTCCCGTCGATGTGGATAAGGGCGTGCTCCCTCTGCTGTTTCCTGAAGTCCACAATCAGCTCCTTCGTTTTGTTGACGTTGAGGGAGAGGTTATTTTCCTGGCAGCACTCCGCCAGGGCCCTCACCTGCTCAATGTAGGCTGTCTCATCATTGTTAGTAATCAGGCCTACTACTGTTGTGTCGTCTTGATGATTGAGTTGGAGGCGTGAGTGGCCACGCAGTCATGGGTGAACAGGGAGTACAGAAAGGGACTAAGCACGCACCCTTGTAGGGCCCCTGTGTTGAGGATCAGCAATGTGGAGGTGTTGTTTCCTACCTTCACCACCTGAGGGAGGCCCGTCAGGAAGTCCAGGACCCAGTTGCACAGGGCGGGGTTCAGACCCAGGGCCCTGAGCTTAATAATGAGCTTGGAGGGTACTATGATGTTAAATGCTGAGCTATAGTCAATGAACAGCATTATTACATAGGTATTCCTCTTGTCCAGATGGGATAGGGCTGTGTGCAGTGCGATGGCGATTGCATCGTCTGTGGATCTATTGGGGCGGTAAGAAAATTGAAGTGGGCCTAGGGTGTCCGGTAAGGTAGAGGTGATATGATCCTTAACTAGCCTCTCAATGCACTTCATGATGACAGAAGTGAGTGCTACGGGGCGCTAGTCATTTAGTTCAGTTAACTTTGATTTATTGGGTACAGGAACAATGGTGGACATCTTGAAGAATGTGGGGACAGCATACTGGGATAGAGAGAGATTGAATATGTCCATAAAAACTCCAGCCAGCTGATCTGTGCATGCTCTGAGGACGCAGCTAGGGATGCCATCTGGGCGGCAGCCTTGCGAGGGTTAACACGCTTAAATGTCTTACTCACGTCGGCCATGGAGAATGAGAGCCCACAGTCCTTGGAAGCGGGCCGCGTCGGTGCCACTGTGTTATCCTCAAAGCGGGCGAAGAAGGTGTTTGCTTGTCCCGGAGCAAGACATTGGTGTCTGCGACATGGCTGGCTTTCTCTTTGTAATCCGTGATTGTCTGTAGACCCTGCCACTTACGTCTCGTGTCTGAGCCATTTAATTGCGACTCCACTTTGTCTCTGTACTGACGTTTTGTCTGTTTGATTGCCTTAAGGAGGGAATAACTACACTGTTTGAATTCAACCATATTCCCAGTCACCTTGCCGTGGTTAAATGAGGTGGTTCACACTTTCAGTTTTGCGCGAATGCTGCCGTCTCTCCATGGTTTCTGGTTTGGGTAGGTTTTAATAGTCACAGTGGGAACAACATCCCCTATACACTTCCTGATAAACTCAGTCACCGTGTCTGTGTATACGTCAATGTTATTCTCTGAGGCTACCCGGAACATATCCCAGTCCGCATGATCAAAACAATCTTGAAGCATGGATTCTGATTGGTCAGACCAGCATTGAATAGTCCTTAGCACGGGTACTTCCTGTTTGAGTTTCTGCCTATAGAAAGGGAGGAGCAAAATGGAGTCGTGATCTGATTGATTTGCAGAAGGGGGGGGCAGGGAAGGGCCTTGTAGGCATCCCGGAAGGGGGAGTAGCAGTGGTCGAGTGTTTTACCAGAGTGAGAACTACCTTCAATGTGTTGATAGAACTTCGGTTGCATTTTCCTCAAATTTGCTATGTTAATAACCTCTTACATCTAGACGTTCCGCTAGCGGAACACCTGCTCCAATATCCAATGATAGGCGTGGCGCGAATTACAAATTCCTCAAAAATACAAAAACTTAAATTTTTCAAACATATGACTATTTCACAGCATTTTAAAGACAAGACTCTCCTTTATCTAACCACACTGTCCGATTTCAAAAAGGCTTTACAGCGAAAGCAAAACATTAGATTATGTCAGCAGAGTACCAAGCCAGAAATAATCAGACACCCATTTTTCAAGCTAGCATATAATGTCACAAAAACCCAGAAGACAGCTAAATGCAGCACTAACCTTTGATGATCTTCATCAGATGACACACCTAGGACATTATGTTATACAATACATGCATGTTTTGTTCAAGTTCATATTTATATCAAAAAACTGCTTTTCACATTAGCATGTGACGTTCAGAACTAGCATACCCCCCGCAAACTTCCGGGGAATTTGCTAACAATTTACTAAATTACTCACGATAAACGTTCACAAAAAGCATAACAATTATTTTAAGAATTATAGATACAGAACTCCTCTATGCACTCGATATGTCCGATTTTAAAATATCTTTTTGGTGAAAGCACATTTTGCAATATTCTAAGTACATAGCCCAGGCATCACGGGCTAGCTATTTAGACACCCGGCATGTTTAGCACTCACCAATATCAGATTTACTATTATAACATTTTGATTACCTTTTGTTGTCTTCGTCAGAATGCACTCCCAGGACTGCTACTTCAATAACAAATGTTGGTTTGGTCCAAAATAATCCATCGTTATATCCGAATAGCGGTGTTTTGTTCGTGCGTCCCAGACACTATCCGAATGGTAAAGAAGGGTCGCGCGCATGGCGCAATTCGTGACCAAAAAATCTAAATATTCCATTACCGTACTTCGAAGCATGTCAACCGCTGTTTAAAATCCATTTTTATGCCATTTTTCTCGTAAAAAAGCGATAATATTCCGACTGGGAATGTCCATTTAGCTAAACAGAGGAAAGAAAACAAAGCTTTCGGTCGTCGCGGGCACGAGCCTGAGTCTCACAGTACTGTAACCAGCCACTACCCAAACGCGCTACTTTGTTTCAGCCAGAGCCTGCAAAGCCACGATTCAGCGTTTTGCCGCCTTCTGAGAACCTATGGCAGCCGTAGGAAGTGTCACGGGACAGCTAAGATCCTCACTCTTCAATAAACAGAGACAAGAAGAACGACACCTTGTCAGACAGGCCACTTCCTGCATGAAATCTTCTCAGGTTTTTGCCTGCCATATGAGTTATGTTATACTCACAGACACCATTCAAACAGTTTTAGAAACTTTAGGGTGTTTTCTATCCAAAGCCAATAATTATATGCATATTCTAGTTACTGGGCAGGAGTAGTAACCAGATTAAATCGGGTACATTTTTTATCCAGCCGTGAAAATACTGCCCCCTAGCCATGACAGGTTAAAATCCCCAGCTACAATAAATGCGGCCTCAGGAAATGTGGTTTCAGTAAGTCCAATGTAGTTTGTTGAGGGCCGTCGTGGTATCGGCTTGAGGGGGAATATACACGACTGTGACTATAATCGAAGAGAATTCTCTTGGGCGGTAATACGGTCGGTATTTGATTGTAAGGTATCCTAGGTTGATTGAACAAAAGGACTTGAGTTCTTGTATGTTATCACAATCACACCATGAGTAGTTAATCATGAAAGATACACCCCTGCCCTTCATCTTCCCGGAGAGAAATGTATTCCTGTCTGTGCGGACGTGGACAGTCTATCTCAAGAGAGCCATAATTCTGGAAAACAGAGTTTGTTACAGTCCTTGATGTCTCTCTGGAAGGATTTCCTCGCCCGAGACCATCTACTTCATTGTCCAGAGACTGAACATTAGTGAGTAATATAATTAGAAGCGGTGGATAGTGTGCAAGCCTCCTGAGTCGGCCTAAAGTCCACTCCGAATACCTCTTCTCCGCCAGCGGTCTTGGAGCAGTCTCTGGTATACAGTGGTTCCTCAATTAAAAGTTTTGAGATTATGCCGCGGGATTTAGAGATAATTTGTGGTTTAGTACATTAACCTGCGTCACTGCTTCATTGCTCCAGACCACCGCAAGGGGGAGTTAGAGCACTGATTATGCTTTTGGGTTCCAGGGCGCTAATGTGTCTTTACCTGAATGAATGCTGTTAATGAATGGGTGATATAAACCAAATAGAAACTTATAATTGTGCACAACTTCAAAATTGGATTTCAATTAACTGAATGATGAGGATGGAGAAGGTGATTGAATTTAGAACAATAGTGTAGGAATTGCTTTTCCTCTGTCCTGCACGCACACCTTAAAAAATAATTGTTTTTGTTTCTACTTGGTCAGAAGAAGCTGTAACTGGACTGTACCGTATTACTTACTAACACTGTTGTTACACTAAGGTTTTATTCTAAAACAAACGAAAATGTTCAATTATATTCCACAATATTCTTAAGATATGTGTTTACTGAAAATAAGCTGCAAGTGATATCTGCTAAATAATCAAGTTGATGGCGCAGTCATATAGTCTCTGCAACTACATAAAACTGAGTGACTCACTCATTCATGGCTTTGGATCAAAATAAATAAGTACCAATAGTCTTTAATAAAGAAATGTTTTGACTATCCGCCTCGTGACCTCAAACTGCACCATTTTGTTTCTCTCCGTCGCCCACATGCACTTGAAACATTTGGATAATAAAGCGTTTAAAGCATATTGAAGATAGAAGCCGCCTCTTAATGAGTTCCGAGAGCCGATCAGTTATCCAACGATTATTTTTATTAACCCTGCATTATAATTATATAAAATCCCCTTAGATATTTTCACAGACCAGATTTGCCCTAACGAAAAATGACATGAGAATCTCACATTTGTAAATCCCAAACTCTAAAAGTAATTGGAAAGGTAGATACAAAAGGTAGTAATCAAGTGACATGGCCAAACTTTAATGCACTGTAAATAGAAGTGATTATAAAAAGTCACGACTCTCCAATTGATCGCTAGTTTTGGTCTCAAATAAGTACGGTCTGAGAAAGAGCGTTTAACTAAAATAAGCAAGTTTGTTAAAAAAAACACCAGGAATATATAGACCTAGACCTATGAACACTTAAAAAACGAGAGTCAGGGTTAGTTGTTTGTGTATATTATTGGTTATCCTGACCTGGATGCCATGTATTATAGTCTCTAAAAGGAAAAATATTACCACCCTCTCTTGCGCCTGTCATTTTCCTTTCATAATGCATCCTTATTTACAAAGTGATTATTATTATTATTATTATTATTAATAACCCTGCATTATAATTATATAAAATCCCCTTAAATATTCTCACAGACCAGACTTGCCCTAACAAAAAATGCCCTTAGATATTAATTTTGAATCCTCCAATCCTCTATATGTAATTATTGGCAGAGAGTCAGGCGTTGAAGAGGGCGAGGAAAGAGATGGAGTCACAATCCATGCCAGGCACACCTGTGAGCTCTGGAACTCCACCTCCTGTCTGTGGACTCTGCCAACAACGTGTCCTTGATGAAAATACCTGTCTATTTGTGGGAAAATCACCCTGATTAACTCTTTAGTCATATCACAGTTTACCTATTTACTGCTGAGTTTTGAGAATGTCACAAATATTAATTTTCACAAAGTCTGCTGCCTCAGTTTGTATGATGGCAATTTGCATATACTCCAGAATGTTATGAAGCGTGATCAGATAAATTGCAATTAATTGCAAAGTCCCTCTTTGCCATGCAAGTGAACTGAATCCCCCCCAAAAATGTCCACTGCATTTGAGCCCGGCCACAAAAGGACCAGCTGACATCATATCAGTGATTCTCTCGTTAACACAGGTGTGAGTGTTGACGAGGACAAGGCTGGAGATCACTCTGTCATGCTGATTGAGTTCGAATAACAGACTGGAAGCTTCAAAAGGAGGGTGGTGCTTGGAATCATTGTTCTTCCTCTGTCAATCATGGTTACCTGCAAGGAAACACATGCCGTCATCATTGCTTTGCACAAAAAGGGCTTCACAGGCAAGGATATTGCTGCCAGTAAGATTGCACCTAAATCAACCATTTATCGGATCATCAAGAACTTCAAGGAGAGCGGTTCAATTGTTGTGAAGAAGGCTTCAGGGCACCCAAGAAAGTCCAGCAAGCACCAGGACCGTCTCCTAAAGTTGATTCAGCTGCGGGATCGGGGCACCACCAGTACAGAGCTTGCTCAGGAATGGCAGCAGGCAGGTGTGAGTGCATCTGCACGCACAGTGGTGCGAATACTAATGGAGGATGGCCTGGTGTCAAGAAGGGCAGCAAAGAAGCCACTTCACTCCAGGAAAAACATCAGGGACAGACTGATACTCTGCAAAAGGTACAGGGATTGGACTGCTGAGGACTGGGGTAAAGTCATTTTCTCTGATGAATCCCCTTTCCGATTGTTTGGGTCATCCGGAAAAAAGCTTGTCCGGAGAGGACAAGGTGAGCGCTACCATCAGTCCTGTGTCATGCCAACAGTAAAGCATCCTGAGACCATTCATGTGTGGGGTTGCTTCTCAGCCAAGGGAGTGGGCTCACTCACAATTTTTCCTAAGAACACAGTCATGAATAAAGAATGGTACCAACACATCCTCCCAGAGCAACTTCTCCCAACCATCCAGGAACAGTTTGGTGACGAACAATGCCTTTTCCAGCATGACGGAGCACCTTGCCATAAGGCAAAAGTGATAACTAAGTGGCTCGGGGAACAAAACATCGATATTTTGGGTCCATGGAAAGGAAACTCCCCAGGCCTCAATCCCATTGAGAACTTGTGGTCAATCCTCAAGAGGCGGGTGGACAAATAAAAACCCACAAATTCCAAGCGTTGATTATGCAAGAATGGGCTGCCATTAGTCAGTGGCCCAGAATTTAATTGACAGCATGCCAGGGTGGATTGCAGAGGTCTTGAACAAGAAGGGTCAACACTGCAAATATTGACTCTTTGCATTAACTTCATATAATTGTCAATAAAAGACTTTGACACTTATGAAATGTATGTAATTATACTTCAGTATTCTATAGTAACATATGACAAAAATATCTAAAGACACTGAAGCAGCAAACTTTGTAAAAATTTATATTTGTGTCATTCTCAAAACTTTTGGCCACGACTGTACTATGTTCTTACAAAGATGCCCTCCAGTGGTCAAACTAGCACTAACCAGGATTAATGGCAACAATGGCTGACACTTAAATAACGTGCCATAGAATTCTCGGCAGCCCGCAAGTGTGCTGCGCTACGACACAACTTTTAAACACTAAGTTCAACTGCCCTGGGGGGTACAAACAAAGGATCCAATTCGGGAAAGTCGTATTCCTGGTCGTAATACTGTTGAGTTACCACCGCTCTGATATCTGAAAGTTATTTCCGGCTGTATGTAATAACACAAAAAAAACGTTCTGGGCTAATAATGTAAGAAATAACACACACACAAAAAAATAATACTGCAAAGTTCATATATTGTGAATGATATATTGCTCCACTTACAAATAAAGGAGAGAGAATGAGAGAGAGTGTGAGAGAATATTTTTCTGTGCATCACTTGACAACCATGGACCATGAAGTTAAACACACTTCACCCGGACATAAATACAGTATTTTACAGTGGACACTTCACCAAACACTGCACAGCCCGAGTCAGCAGAAACAGCCTCTCTTGGCAGTGTAGTGACAGTTCGAAATGTGCTATTTTCAAATGACCCTCCACTTATACTGTAAAATAAATTATTAAACAAATAACAACAACTGTAACGTCCCTGTGTTTTTCTAAATGTGGATATCAACTTTGCCGTTTCAGAAAATGCTTTTGTGGCACAGTCGATGCCACGCAGGGCTACAGTCCAGAAGGGTGAGGGTTCACCGACCACCACGGACGAGCTCACTCTCCCTGCCTGTTTCATTACACTACGATCCGAGCCGGTTGCAGACAATGATCAGCTGGGGGAAACGATCGTGCCCACCTCTGTTCACAAAACTCGAAATCAAACTGTCCATTTAGGAAGCAACACTGATTGACAATACATTTCACATGCTGTTGTGCAAATGGAATAGACAACAGGTGGAAATTATAGGCAATTAGCAAGACACCTCCAATAAAGGAGTGGTTCTGCAGGTAGGGACCACAGACCACTTCTCAGTTCCTATGCTTCCTGGCTGATGTTTTGGTCACTTTTGAATGCTGGCGGTGCTTTCACTCTAGTGGTAGCATGAGACGGAGTCTACAACCCACACAAGTGGCTCAGGTAGTGCAGCTCATCCAGGATGGCACATCAATGCGAGCTGTGGCAAGAAGGTTTGCTCTGTCTGTCAGCGTAGTGTTCAGAGCATGGAGGCGCTACCAGGAGACAGGCCAGTACATCAGGAGACGTGGAGGAGGTCGTAGGAGGGCAACAACCCAGCAGCAGGACCGCTACCTCCGCCTTTGTGCAAGGAGGAGCAGGAGGAGCACTGCCAGAGCCATGCAGAATGACCTCCAGCAGGCCACAAATGTGCATGTGTCTGCTCAAACGGTCAGAAACAGACTCCATGAGGGTGGTATGAGGGCCCGACGTCCACAGATGGGGGTTGTGCTTACAGCCCAACACCGTGCAGGACGTTTGGCATTTGCCAGAGAACACCAAGATTGGCAAATTCGCCACTGGCGCCCTGTGCTCTTCACGGATGAAAGCAGGTTCACACTGAGCACGTGACAGACGTGACAGAGTCTGGGGACGCCGTGGAGAACGTTCTGCTGCCTGCATCATCCTCCAGCATGACCGGTTTGGCGGTGGGTCAGTCATGGTGTGAGGTGGCATTTCTTTGGGGGGCCGCACAGCCCTCCATGTGCTCGCCAGAGGTAGCCTGACTGCCATTGGGTACCGAGATGAGATCCTCAGACTCCTTGTGAGACCATAAGCTGGTGCGGTTGGCCCTGGGTTCCTCCTAATGCAAGACAATGCTAGACCTCATGTGGCTGGAGTGTGTCAGCAGTTCCTGCAAGAGGAAGGCATTGATGCTATGGACTGGCCAGCCCCTTCCCCAGACCTGAATCCAATTGAGCACATCTGGGACATCATGTCTCGCTCCATCCACCAACGCCACGTTGCACCACAGACTGTCCAGGAGTTGGTGGATGCTTTAGTCCAGGTCTGGGAGGAGATCCCTCAGGAGACCATCAGCCACCTCATCAGGAGCATGCCCAGGCGTTGTAGGGAGGTCATACAGGCACGTGGAGGCCACACACACTACTAAGTTTCATTTTGACTTGTTTTAAGGACATTACATCAAAGTTGGATCAGCCTGTAGTGTGGTTTTCCACTTTAATTTTGAGTGTGACTCCAAATCCAGACCTCCATGGGTTGATAAATTGGATTTCCATTGATTATTTTTGTGTGATTTTGTTGTCAGCACATTCAACTATGTAAAGAAAAAAGTATTTAATAAGATTATTTCTTCCATTCAAATCTAGGATGTGTTGTTTAAGTGTTCCCTTTATTTTTTTGAGCAGTATATAAAATATATGCAATGAATTTTCCACCAACAGGTTTCTGTGCCAATGCACCACACAACCAGTAAAAAAAACATACTGACTTCGGGCACATCAGTATCATGGTTTGCGTTTTCAACACCACAGTAAATAGACTTTTAATCTCGACAAACAGAAAATACATCCTTCTCTACCTTGTAGACCTACACGTTATTGAAGGCTTGACGCCGAATGTAATTCAACTTTTTGGTGTTTTGTAACAGTTGTCTCTTTCAAATGGCTTCTGTCAGTAAAAATAAATATATGTACACACAGTACAAAGATTTTTAAAAGTGACCGGGATTTCACAATAAAGTCGGGGACTCATTTCCATTGTGGTCCCTATTTTTTTTACATACTGTACACTGAGTATATAAAACATTAAGAACCCATGTTCTTTCCATGACAGACTGACGATGTGAATCCAGGTGAAATCTATGATCCCTTATTGATGTCACTTGTTAAATCCATTTCAATCAGTGTAGATGAAGGGGAGGATTAAAGAAGGATTTTTAAGCCTTGAGACAATTGAGACATGGATTGTGTGTGTGTGCCAGTCAGAGGGTGAATGGGCAAGACACAAAAATGTAAGTGCCTTTTGAACGGGGTATGGTAGTAGGTGCCAGGTTCACCGGTTTGTGTCAAGAACTGCAATGTTGATGGGTTTTTCACGCTCAACAGTTTCCTGTGTGTATCAAGAATGGTTCACCACCCAAAAAACATCCAGCCAACTTGACACAACTGTTGGAAACATTGGAGTCAACATGGGCCAGCATCCCTGTGGAACGCTTTCAACACCTTGTAGAGTCCATGCCCTGACGAATTGAAGCTGTTCTGAGGGCAAATAGGATGGAGGGAGGTGTGCATCTCAATATTAGGAAAGTGTTCCTAATGTTTGGTATATACAGTGACTTAAAGTATTCATACCCCTGGTCTTATTCCAGAGTCTACAGCCTGAATTCAAAATGTATTATTTATTTTCTCACCCATTTACACACAATACCCCATAATGACAAAGTGAAGACATGTTTTTAGAAATGTTTGCACATTTATTGAAAATGAAATACAGATATCTAGTTTACATAAGTATTCACACCCCTGAGACAATACTTTGTAGAAGCACCTTTGGCGGCAATTACATATGAGTCATCTTGGGTATGTCTGAATCAGCTTGGCACATCTGGATTTGGGGATTTTCTACCATTCTTCCTTGCAGATTTTCTCAAGCTCTGTTAAGTTCGATGGTGAGCAGTGGTGAACAGCAATCTTCAAGTTTTTCCACAGATTTTCAATGGGATTCATGTCTGGGCTTTTGCTGGGCCACTTAAGGACTTTCACATTCTTATTTTGAAGCCATTCCAGCATTCTTTTCTCTGTATGCTTGGGGTCATAGTCGTGTTGGAATGTAAATCGGCGCGCCCCATTCTAAGGTCGTTTGCACTTGGAAGCAGGCTCTCATCAAGGACTTGCCTGTATTTTTCTTCATTCATTTTCCCTTGTCTCCTTACCAGTCTCCCAGTCCCTGCCACTGAAAAGCATCCCCATAGCATGATGCTGCCACCACTATGCTTCACGGTAGGGATGGTGTTAGACTTAGCACTTTGCATTCAGGCTAAAGTTACATTTCTGTCTCATCAGACCACATTATCTTTTGCCTTATGATCTGTCTTTCACATGCCTTTTTGCAAACTCCAGGTGTGCTGTCATGTGCCTTTTTCTCAGGAATGGCTTCAGTCTGGCCACTCTCCCATAAAGCCCAGATTGGTGAAGTACTGTAGAGACTGTTGTCTTTCTGGCAGGTTCTCCCATCTCAGCCAAGGAACTCTGTAGTTATGTCAGAGTGGTCATTTGGTTGTTGTTCACCTCCCTGACCAAGGTCCTTCTTGCCCGGTTGCTCAGTTTGGTCGGACGGCCAGCTCTAGACAGAGTCTGGGTAGTTCCATATTTTTTCCTTTTCCCAATGACGGAGACCTTTGCTCTTGGAAACTTTCAACACTCTAGAAATTGTTTTATACCCTCACCCAGATATATGCCTCATCACAGTTCTATCTCAGAGACCTACGGACAGTTCTTTGGACCATAGTCACGGGAAGATGTTTTGAGCTGGGGGTGCTGGACAGTGATAGAAGGCACTAGCAGAATAAAAAAAAATTATACCACAGAAATGCTATTCAGGGAGGATGCAATTTTGGAACTTAATTTATACATTTGTTCGTATTTATTTCTAATTTAAACCAGTTATTTAAATACCCTCTCTGCAAAATGTGATTTTTTCATTCTGTTGAGACTAGGTTGACCACATTTAAAAACAAAACAAATGCAGGACAATGGGATGATTTCACTGGACATGCACAGAACAGTGTAACCCAAACCCACACACACAAAATCCCCCTCCCGCTGCACAAAACAGAGCTAATTGAAGTGCAGGTAGCCTACTCTTTTTCCTCGTGCGAAATTTGGTGGAACTTTCCTCTCCAAGTTAATTGGAATTTAGCCCAAGGATTTGACAAATGTGATTAGTTTTTTTGTTGGTCTCCTCTTGCGCTGCAATTATTGGAGAAGTGTTTAACATCGCCAGTACCATATCCTTATGATATAAGAAGAAGAAGAAGCTTTATTATCCCCAGGACCTCTCTGCCCCTCCCCTCCCTTAGACTGTAAATAGTCAAACGCTACTGTAACCTGTAATGAAGAAGAGTCACTCCTCAAATACAGGCCCCCAGTGTTTAGAATGTAGGGATGGAGCAAGAGGGGCATCAGGACTAAGATGGATAAATGCAACAACAACAAAAATGGAAGTATGGATAAAGAGGGGTGTAAGGACAAAGAAGGAGGATAAATGAAGAGGGTGTGAGGACCAGGAAAGAGGGATCAAGCGGGAGGGGTTGGAGGAATAGGGGTGTGAGGACCAAGATGGAGAGATGAAGGAAGAGAGGTGTCAATCATGGCAAGGAGGGAAGCACCTTACGTCTGGGATGATGAGTTGTTTTAGTTTGATGTGCCGCTGACACCATATTTATGTTTTCAGCGACGCTTCAACGCCTACTGTAACTGACTTCAGTCTAAGTTGTCAGTGTTAAGTTGGTGGCCCTTAGAACCCATTGTTCCCAGGGTATATTTTACATGTTGATGTTACTTTGACATTTGCGGTTTCTCAAAAGTTTCTCAATATTGAACTGTTATAACATAGTTTTAACACTGGTACTGTATGTATTTGCTAGAAGACCGCGTATCATGTCAATTGATTTAGTTTATCCAGGGTATGTTTTTTTATTTATTTTTTTTGCAATGAAGAATGCACTTTGGAGGAAAAAAAAGCTGAACCAGAAAACGCCACCAAGTACAATGTTTTTCTTGTTACTTCATAGTTCTCACTCCATGCTGTCCCTCACCAGTTTCATAGGTTTTGTTTGAATATGCCGAGGGAATGTATTGTGGAAAATAACTGTGGAAATATTGAACATGCCTCACTTCGGTTCTGTTTGTTTTATTCTACGCTTGTCAGTCCAGACAAGAACCACTGTGATCGTGTGGATTTAGCCACACTAGGTTCTCTTTGTCATTTCATACTGAAAGATAATTCCATTTTTATTCATATTTTTTTCAAATCCATCCATCCATTGTTACTACTGTATTGAGAAACTATCGATTTGTCATTATCTCAAGCAATTGAACACTACTGTAGTTGTTTATATTTGTTATTACTGTGGCTCAGTTGGCTCAGTTGGTAGAGCATGGTGTTTGCAACGCCAGGGTTGTGGGTTCGTTTCCCACGGGGGACCAGTACGGAGAAAAAAATGTATGAAATGTATGCACTCACTACTGTAAGTCGCTCTGGATAAGAGCGTCTGCTAAATGACTAAAATGTAAATGTATATATAGATCTTGTCAAAGGCCCAACATGATTGCAAAAGAGAGGTTGGAATGTCAATTCGCATCAAATGAATATGACGTCAGACTGAAATACAGGACAAATTGACCATTTCTTGTAAGTTAGTGGTGTTTTAATTTCTTCATAAAATGCGAGACATGATTGTTTGGTTGCAGGACACTGGATAAAGTGCGGGAATGTCCTCACCCTGGTTGTGTCATAACCACAAGACAGGCATAACAGATTAGGGTTTCTCCACTCCCCTCCAGGTGTCACCCATTTTCCTCATTATCCCCTGTGCATTTATACCTGTGTTTTCTGTTTGTCTGTTGCCAGTTCGTCTTGTCTCGTCAAGCTTACCAGCATTTTTCCCATACTCGTGTTTTTCTCTCTAGTCCCTATTTTCTAGTTTTCCCGGTTTTGACCATTCTGCCTGCCCTGAGCCTGCCTGCCATTCTGTACCTTGTGACACTGCCCTGGATTACTGACCTCTGCCTGCCCTTGACCTGTCAATTTCCTGCCCCCTGTTTTTGTAATAAACTTTTGTTACTTCGAACTGGCTGCATCTGGGTCTTATCATGAGGTCTGATAAATTGAGACATTTTCATTGGCTAAGTTAAGTCAGATCTGTCCAAATTAAGTCTGAATTGTGTGTTAGGTTTTAGGTAGGCCTGTTGTAAAATGATTATCATTAGTCTATTGCTGTCATTTGTTGGGTACAATAAGGATTAGCCTTTCTAGGTCATTGCTGCAATATAGCCTGTTAAAAACTTTTGTTTTATTCTGTTTTGTTTCATTCTGTTGAACCATTTTCTTTGGCCAAATATTTGCCATGTCATACTGTAATATCCTGCTCGTATTTTCCCTATAAACAATGGCTTGACTTGCTTCTGATATTACCTTAATACACTTTTGTGAAGATTCGGTGCGGGTTGGCTATTAGCCTATTATACTGCAGGCCTGTTATGAGAGTAGTGTGCACCGTCGCTCCAACTGAATCCGACAGTTGAACTTGAGGTGAGGAAGAATGTTTTAGGCCTACCAGAGTTACTCCTATAATTTGACAATATAATGCTTATCTTTATAAAAAAATATTCAGACCAAAAATGTATGATTTAGCCTCCCTCTGTATGCATATATCTGTATAGCAGATCTGACAAGGATAAATAAATGCATGTTGGTGTCGTACCATGCCGTCTGCATATCTCTCTTTCTCTCGCTCTCTCTCTCTCTGGGGCTAGGCCTAAAATGCTGACCAGACCGCACGCACGGGTGCGTCTGCGTGCGCCATCGCTCACATGTTGATTTTGTCCCCTCACACCAGACACGATCAGGACACACAGGTTGAAATATCAAAACAAACTCTGAACCAATTATATTAATTTGGGGACAGGACAAAAAGCATTAAATAATTATCTAAATTAGCTAGCTAGCTTTCTGTTGCTAGCTAATTTGTCCTGGGATATAAACATTGGTTTGTTATTTTACCTGAAATGCACAAGGCCATCTACTCCAATTATTAATCCACAGATAAAACGGTGAACCGAGTTTGTTTCTAGTAATCTCTCCTCCTTCAGGCTTCTTCTTCTTTGGACTTAATATGGCGGTTGGCATATTAGTGTGGACCTCAGTTCATCTTTCAATCACCCACGTGGGTATATGCTCCTAAAAACCAATGAGGAGATGGCACGTGGGTTTATGCTCCTAAAAACCAATGAGGAGATGGGAGAGGCAGGACTTTCAGCGCGTTGAACGTCACAAATAGAACCAAGGTCTATTTTAGCCGCTGACACGTGCGAGCAGTGTGGGTGCAATGATTGAATAACATGTATGTGTACATTTATTTTTGCAACGCTTCCGCACGAGACACATCCGGTCTGGTCAGCAAGTTAGCTTCTCTTCCTTTTTGTATTTTATTTTTTCAATATTAATATCATACAGTGGGATGCCTGAGCCTATAGGCCTATGTATGCAATGCATTTAGTGCTGAAATCTGACAACTGAACCGTGAGGTGGACAATTTATTATTTTAGGAAAATAAAAACCAATAAAACAATATACTATAGAGTTTTGCATATGTGTCATGAACCGGCTCGAAATCCGTAACAAAAAGGGAGACAATTTGGAGATTAGGAATAACAAAAATATATTTATTAATTGAAGTAACGTAAATACAATTAACAATGATGTGTGTAGTCAGTAATCAGTAGTGTAAGTGAGTGGTTGCGTACATTAATGTGATAATGAGGGATGTTGAAAGGTGCTAAAGCAAACAAACAAAACGGCCACAAACATGGCACATCCAAAATCTAACAGTGTGTCTGCATGGAGAGAGTTTCCTCAATGAATGGGGAAGAGGTGTATTTATCCCGGAACACGCCCGAGCTCAGGTGTGTCCCATGTCACTGACGACCCTCCCAGCTCTGCCCGCCGACATCCTAATAAGGAAAACAAGAGCAAAGAGAAAGAATACGGCAGACAGAGTGGGAGGGTCGTCACATATGATACACATTGGAATTAGAAACAAGGAAAAGTGGTTTTGTAATTTGTTGTAGGCTGTTTTTAAGAACATGTAAATTAGGCTCATTTGGCCAATTATCCCTTGTTTATTGATGGCGCTGGCTGCGTGGGTAGACACTGGACACCCTAATGGGTTATGCACCCAATGCATAAGGTACATTTCTCAAATATCCACTAAATTAAGCTCTTCCCTGCTCAGGCACAGGGTTTCCGTTAAGCGGTTATAGCCGGCTTTTGGCAGATTTATTTATTTATTTTTTTACAGAAATTTTCTGGGAGAAGAAGAAGAAAAAAATTCTTTTTAGCCTATTAATTGATCCAGTCGATGGAAATACATTTGACCGGTCATGCTTATCGGTCAATTTGCATAATTTTGTGGAATTAAATTAGTGGATGTGTATCTTATTTAGCCTATCACACACACACACACACACACACACACACACACACACACACACACACACACACACACACGTGCACACGCATATGAACACACACACAGCATACATGTACAGCACTTTTATAAGCCCAATCATTGCCCAACAATTCTAAATGCAATCGTGTGTTAAACATTGTTTTAATGGCCACGATTGAAATTAGCTAAAACAAATTGGCCTATTTCTCAACTAGTACATGGTCTTCAGAAAGTATTCTCACCCCTTGACATTTTCCCAATTTTGCTGTGTTACAGCCTGAATTTAAAATGTCTTAAATTATTCAGTTAAAATTTAATTACACAGTCCCCCATATTGTCAAGGTGGAATGAATTTTTTTTAAACATTTTCACTAATTCAGAAAAAATGCAAAGGTGAAATGTCCTGAGTCTAAGTACTCAACCCCTTTTGTTATGGTAAGCCTAAATAAATTCAGGATTAAACATGTGCTTAGGTCACATAATAGGTTGCATGGACTTATTCTAGTGCAATGATAGTGTGTTCAATAATAGTGTTTAACATGATTTTTGAATGGCTACCTCATTTCTGTACCCCACACATACAATTATCGGTCCTGCTTTAAATTCCATTAAGCTTATAAAGGCTTCATAAGGTTTCCTTCCTCTCGACAACTGAGTTAGGAAGGACACCTGCGTCTTTGTAGTGACTAGGGGTATTGATATACCATCCAAAGTGTATAAATAACTTCACCATGCTCAAAGGCATATTCAATTGTGTGTTTTTTTAATTTATTTATTTTTATTTTTATTTTTTATATATTACCCATTTACAAATAGGTGCACTTCTTTGCGTGGCAGTGGAAAACCTCCCTGGTCTTTCTGGTTAAATCTGTTTTGAAATTCACTTTAAATAATAAATTAGCCTATCGCAGGCCCACATTCACACACCGGCGCAAAAAGCGTAATTAATGCATTGAAAGCAATGGGAAGTGGGGATTCATTTCCTGATTCCACTTTGTTCAAGTTTATTTGTCGCTAGTCTGTGAATCTGTGCATGTACAGTAAACTGTTGGAGATTGTGCAGATTGAAAATGCGCCAACCTGAATGCGCATGATGAGCTGTTTCAAATGAGGGTTTGTAAGGTCATGGAAATTTGTTTAATATTTTTTCTTATGAAACCACATTTTTAAATATTATCAGTCACTTAAAAATAGACATATCAGCCATTATCAGAATGACCCTTCAGTGCGTCTGTGTGTGCTATGTGTGGGCCTGAGGGGAGAGAGCGCAACATTTCAGCAGCAGGTATAAAAAAATGACAGCCAACAAACTATCTAGATAGCCAATTCAAAATGTGTAGCAGTTCTTGCTAGTTAACTATAGCTAACTAAGCATTAATTTCATTGTCGTCTTTCCATCGGCAAAATAGCCTAAATAAATCTGCACCATTGGAAAGCTGAGATTCCCCTCTACTTAACAGTAGCCATGTAATTGCGACATCAAACATATTAAAAAAATAGTTTAATTGACAAATAACTCGCTGTGCATAGATCTCCTCTGAAACATGAATATTTGAGCCTTATACAGTACACTACATGACCAAAAGTATGGGGACACCTGCTCGTCGAACATCTCATTCCAAAATCATGGGCATTAATATGGAGTTGGTCCCCCCTCAGCATCCACTCTTCTGGGATAGCTTTCCACAATGTTGGAACGTTGCTGCGGAGACTTGCTTCCGTTCAGCCACGAGCATTAGTGAGGCCGGCCACTGATGTTTGGCGATTAGGCCTGGCTCGCAGTCAGTGTTCCAATTCCTCCCAAAGGTGTTCAATGGGGTTGAGGTCAAGGCTCTGGGCAGGCCAGTCAAGTTCCTTGTTAATGTCAAGCCATTTTGAGGATGCTGGAATTATAATGAAGGACGACCGTGCGCATGCCTACAGGAAACTTTTTAAGTCGCCTAATCAGATTAAAACATTGTGACTGTTTGTGTTTATGCCACATATTAAAGGCAATGCATTTGACAAGTTAAAATGTACATATTTAGGCGGAATTGAAGCATTAGGTTCTAGGTGCTCGATGAACATTAGGTTCTAGGTGCTCGAGGAAAAGCCGCTCGGACACTGGACTGAGAGTGCAGGTCCTCCCTTGTCCTTTATAACTTTAGAGAAACATAAAATGAGAGAGCGAGGTAATGGATTGGTGCTCTAATGGATGGGTTCACTTGTTTACAGCTGGCTTTACTACCGCACTTAGTGCACTCTGCAGCATTTCAGATGCTGAGGAAAACAAAGTGTTACAGAGAAACAGTGTAAAACATAATCAGACACTGTGCAGGGTTTTGCACTTACTTTATATTAGCTGTGTTATAGGAGGTGAAGACAATAATAACAATGTCCTCTCTATGTACAACGAACATGTCTGTTGACTTTACTGGTGAAATTGTGAGAGGGAGTGAGACTATCTGTGTCCTGTGTTCAATTCAGACAAACTTCCCATTATAGTGCCTCTCTTTCTAACGGTTTCTTCATGGTTTTACCTCAGCAGTCACCTTCAGCAATATGTGGAGTTCAGATGTTACGGTCTCTACCAAATTATTATAATTTTTTTAACCTTTATTTAACTAGGCAAGTCAGTTAAGAACAAATTCTTATTTTCAATGACGGCCTAAGAACAGTGGGTGGGCATTTCAGTGGGCATTTGTTATTAACTGACTTGCCTAGTTAAATAAATGTTTAAAAAATTATAATAATTTTTTTTTTTTAAATTAGAAATTATAATAAATTATAATAAGTTTGTCTGAATTGAACACAGGACACAGATAGTCTCACTCCCTCTCACAATTTCACCAGTAAAGTCAACAGACATGTTTGTTGTACATAGAGAGGACATTGTTATTATTGTCTTCACCTCCTATAACACAGCTAATATAAAGTAAGTGCAAAACCCTGCACAGTTTTGGTGTCTGATTATGTTTTACACTGTTTCTCTGTAATACTTTGTTTTCCTCAGCCTCTGAAATGCCCACATCTCTCCACATCCTTGTTCAGGGGCAAAATGACAGATTTGTATCTTGTCAGCTCGGGGATTCAATCTTGCAACCTTTCGGTTACTAGTCCAACGCTCTAACCACTAGGCTACGCTGCCGCCCTAATGTCTAGAACAAATGAAGAAACGGACGAAAACAACGTGTGATATCTTCCTACCTGTAATATACGATTTTCCCACTGACCACAAACTGGTTGAATCAATGTTGTTTCCAAGTGAATTTCAATGAAATTACACTGAACCAACATGGAATAGATGTTTAATTGACTTGTGGGTTATATGCAGCAGTCAGAAATCTGACCTCCCTCTCTGACTGTAGGCTTAATGTGTCTCATTAGGTCTGACATGTCCTGCTTGGTTTTCCTGCTCCTCTTTATTCGATCCACGCTGACTGGTTGATGGGGGGTTAAGAACATATTTACGTCCCATATCAAAATGAGCCGCCCTCCTCCTGGGATAAACACACCACCTTGCAACATGGATACATAATGATGGTTCTTGTGGTAAAAGCTTGGGCTTGATCTGCACTTGCTGGTGTGTGTGTGTGTGTGCGCGCTGCTCAGGTGTGCGTATTTGTGTGTGTACTGTGGAACGTCAACTAGTCAAGCTCCAGTGGTCTGCCAGCTTGGATTAAATCAAGTGTGTGCACATGCGTATGAGAGAGAGCGTGTCTCTGTTGGTGTGTGTCTGTCTCTGTCTGTCTCTGTCTGTCAGTCACACACCTTCCTCAGCCCATTGAACCACATGGCTGCCTTCTCCAGATCAAACTGACTTTACTATGGATCAGTCTCTTTCATAGTCTAGACAGTTTTATATGGATCATGTTCTTTTATATCACTCTCTTTCCCTTCTCTCTCTCTCTCTCTCTCTCTCTCGCAACTGTAGAAGTTATCCTTTACGTTACACATAAGTTCATTTTCCACTCTAGTGACCATATTTCACATCCTAATTCCCTCAACACTCCGTCTACAGTAAGTATTTTCATGCAATTGCTGTTCAAATCTTATCATTTTCTCACCGAAACATCTCTCCTCCTCCTCTCTCAACCAAAGCCGGTGCGTTCTTTTATCCATGTGAGGACGTCAACGTTTTGATCTCTGTATTGTGACTGATGTGTTGATGCTGCTCTCTCAGAGCGCTACTCAGATTAGCATGAGAATACAGCACAGTGCCTCTCTCTCTACAGAATAATTCAATTACATGAATGTGATTAGCTTCTGAGCTTCTGCTCTGTGCCTTTTTTTCATTTGGAGCTTTTAGATAATTCATAGGCATTGTTCCTGACTCGCATTTAACCTGTTTATGCTTTTACCCTAACCTCCCTGGTGTCTATCAAATATCTTCATGAAGATACATTTTCCTAAAATGAATTCCTCCAAAAGAAAATAAGGCATCAGTTTGAGCTTGTTGATGAAAGGTTGTGAATATTTTAGGAGTCTGCGTATGGTGCTGGTAAGAAGTTTTCTTTGCAATCAGAATTCACAGAGTCATGACTACATGGAACTCTATTCCACATCAACTAACTGATGCAAGCATTAAAATTTGATTTAAAAAAACAGTTAAAAATACACCTTATGTAACAGCGGGACTGTGAAGTAGGCAGACACAAGCATACACACACGTACATGTGGATTTTGTGTTGTAGATATGTGGTAGTGGAGTAGAGGCCTGAGGGCACACACTTATTGTGTTGTGAAATCTGTTATGAATGTAATGTTTTTTTTTAAATTGTTAATTCATTTTGCTTTGCATTATTGCTCAGCTAATGGGGATCCATAACAAACACAAATACAAAATGGCTTCCCTTGCTCTTTCCATTTTGGAGGTCAAGCCTTCCATTTCTGAAGAGGGGAAAAGGGCAGTGAACATTGCAGAAAGAAAGCTGAAACTTGACAACTTCCTCAGCCCCCTGTGATACACAGAACATTTCTGGTCAGCGTACTCTCTCTTTTAATCTCTTGCCTGCTCTCTTTCTCGCTCTCTCTCATACCGCTACCCCGTGCTCCTCTGCTCGTCATTTCCATCACTGTCTATATACATGTATATCCCTCTCTCCCGTTCTCTCCTCCCTCGAGGTAGCTTGGCCTTTCAGAGGCAGCAAAACATTGTTGAACGTTGTATGATGGTCTTACCTTGGTTGCACCCTGTTCTCCTCAGATGACCTGGCTAGCTACTGTACTGTACTTTTCTAGTGAAGTGGACTGGACTGGGCAGTTGAACTGGACTGGGGATAGGAATGGTCTATACAAACTATCCATACCTAGTTATCTGTTGTAATGTCGTTATCCACCGCACTGTGTCCATTCCACAGAGTGCAGTGTATGATGAGGTTGCCCCTGTAGATGCTGATCCAAGGTGAGTTTTGTGTTTCCCACTAGAATTGGGGAAAGAGTAAGCTGATCCTAGATCTGTTCAGGGAACTTGCCCAGACTCATTTGCACTCAGAATCCTTTGGGGGTCTTAAATGTTTTAAGAGCTTAGAGGGACAGAGTGCACTATGGGCAGCAGGTTTTTTAATGACCACTTAAGTCTGCACACACACACACACACACACACACACCAACCATCCCAAACTCAGCGTCTCTCTTCCACCTGAGAGAATCTCCCAATGTCTCTCTAAGCTCACTGATGCTTAACGCTCCCTCTGACCTTTCTCTCTCTTCTATTTTTCCTCCCCTCACTTTCCGTCTCTCCTCTCCTCTACTCCGGTTCCTGGGGTTTAAAGAGCGAGGGGAGACTGTTTTAACTTCTGAGTAAACCTGTGGTTCATTGGACAGGCCCTGGCAAAGGGCAGCATACTTATATAAGCCTAGATAGAGCACTTAGTAAAAGTTAGACATTGAGCCATGCACCTCTTTTCAAATAGTTTTACAAGTCTGGTATCCCCCTTGTAAACAAAAATATGAATGCAACAAGCAACAATTTCAAAGATTTTACTGAGTTACAGTTCATATAAGGAAATCAGTAAATTTAAATACATTTATTAGGCTCTAATCTATGGATTTCACATGACTGGAAATACAGATATGCATCTGTTGGTCACAGACACCTTAAAAAAAGGTAGGTGCGTGGATCAGAAAACCAAACATGAGGTGATGGCGGCGGATGAATGGCACGACAATGGGCCTCAGGATCTCGTCATGGTATCTCTGTGCATTCAAATTGCCATTGGTAAAATGCTTATTCCTGCCCATACCATAACCCCAGCGCCACCATGGCACACTCTGTTCACAACGTTGACATCAGAAAACCACTTGCCCACACAACGCCATATACGCTTTCTGCCATCTGCCCGGTAGAGTTAAAACCAGGATTCATATGTGAAGAGCACACTTCTCCAGCATGCCAATGTCCATTCAAGGTGAGCCTTTGCCCACTGAAGTCAGTTACGACGCCGAACTGCAGTCAGGTCAAGACCCTGGTGAGGACGATGAGCACGCAGATGAGCTTCGCTGAGAGAGTTTCTGCAGAAATTCCTCGGGTAGTGCAAACCTACAGTTTCATCAGCTGTCTGGATGGCTGGTCTCAGACGATCCCCCTGGTGAAGAAGCCAGATGTGGAAGCCCTGGGCTGGCGTGGTTACATGTGGTCTGCAGTTAAAACAACGTAGGGGGCTTGTGGCATCTTGTTGTGTGACAAAACTGCACATTGTAGAGTGGACTTTTTATTGTCCCCAGCACATGGTGCACCTGTGTAATGATCACGCTGTTTAATCAGCTTCTTGATATGCCACACTTGTCAAGTGGATGGATAATCTTGGAAAAGGAGAATTGCTCACTAACAGGGATGTAAACAAATATGTGCACAAAATTTGCAAGAAACAAGCTTTTTGTACATATGAAACATTTCTGGGATCTTTTTAGTTCAGCTCATAAAACATGGAACTAACACTTTAGATGTTGCATTTATATTTTTGTTCAGTGTAGTTTACACAGAATTCTAGTAGTTTATGTACAGTTGGTGTGACACCAGAATGAGAGGGATTCTAAGCTGTTAGCTTTGTTATTTAACAATAGTTGATTTAGTGTTTGAAGTTTGAAAAATAGGTGTGGGTGTAGGATGTACTGTTAATCTGGGTTAGCTTGGTTCCAGGTCTGTTTGTGCTGGTTTACCAACTTCTATGGTCATTGTCAATAGGAGTTGGCAAGACCGCACAAACAGTTCTGGGACCAGGCATGCCGTCACAGAGGAACTCCCGCTGGTCCACCTGACAATGAGATTACTGTGCTGGTGACAGCTGTTCGATTGTTCAATGTTGCTTCAGTAATAGGGGGACCCTGTCCCTCACATCCTTCAGAATGACTGTTGTCTGTAAAAAAACTAAAACTAAAAACTAAAAAACTAAAAAAGAATATGTTTGAATTCCGAGGGGTGTGTTGATATGGGGTTGCTAGGCAACATTCTGTGACAGGGTCTTTAGGAGCAGGTTCTCTGGGCCATTGTGTCACAGCTGGGTGATCATCGTTGAATAGTACAAAGTGTGTGTGTGTGTACATGTTTATCTTGGTTGAACACGGGCTGTGATTTCATTCATCTTTGAACAACAGGAGGGGACCGCTTTGACCTTATACACATAAGCTTTGGCTACAAACTGTTTGAACTAGTTATATTACTCTTTCTCTACCCCAAACCTAAAAGACCAGCCAACACCCCTCTAGACACCCAGCTGTGCACAGTCTGCACTCCCTACTGAAGCTGTAGTTTAAAGCCTATGAGGATTGATTGCCCCTAGACACACAACTGTCACTCTCTGGCTGGAGGCTCTTCCTTTTTTTATGGCTGTAGATTGGGCAAGCTTCAGGGCTCTTTAAATGCTGTTGGAGTGTTGAAGTGTTTTCTAAATGTCATGTTGCTGGCTGTTGGGAGATGTAAGGGGCTTTTCCCATATGACGCGTGCCATAACCCTGAGACTGGGGGACTGTTGGACATTCTAGAGAAGCACACACACACTTGCACGCATGCACACACACACAGATTCTGTCTGATCAAGGGGTGGCATAACCCTAAAACTCCAAGAATGGAGAGGGAATCAAGACTCATGGGAATGAGAGGAGCAGGAGAAGAGAGGAGTCAAGAGGGAATGAGTCAAAGATTGGAGAGTGAGTTGATCAAGCACAGGAGAAAATAATGAGTGAATTCTAAAGAAAGGAGGGAGTGAAGAAAAGGGATGGAGTCGAGGAGAGGGAATGAGTCAAGAAGTGGACAGAGAGGGAACGGGTTGATAAAAGGAAAAAGAAAGGAATTGAACTGAACTGAGGAGAGAAGAGAAGAGGGAAGAGAGCATCCTGGTCTGAAGGGACACTACAGCGTGCCAGAGGGCTGGGCCATCTGATTGGATATGGTTCAGTTTTAGACCGCTTTGCACCCTGGGCAAAGTAATTAGACAGCTCCAGACACACAGCTCCAGATACACACAGTATTGCGCAGCAAAACTTGTGGGGACATACAATTCAGTCCCATTCAAAATCCTCTTTTCCCTAACCTGTACCCTTAGCCTAACCCTAAAACTAACCTGAGCTCCTAACCCTAGACCTAATTCTAACCCTAACACTAATTCTAACCTTAACCCTAAACCCCCTAGAAATAACATTTGACCTTGTGGGGACTAACAAAATGTCCCCAGTTGGTCCAACTTCTGGTCCCCACACGTGTAGTTAAACACTACCACACACACGCACACCTATCCAGATGGTTGTGTGGGGTATCCAGAGTGTCAGCCTTAATAAACATCATTAACCCTACTCAACACACTGGGACTGAAATAGTAGCATTAGGTGGATAGAGTAGAAGAACCAGGTTAAGAAGACTGATTATAAAACCAAGTAAACATAAACAAGACAACAAAGATAATCATTTTTTCTCAGTTTACCTGTATCTCTACTGAGCCTGTTTGGCTGTTTTTGCTCTATATCCAATTTACAGTCTTCAAAAATAATTTTGTTTTACCTTACCTCAAAGTTCTGAAAATTGGAACATAGGTCGAATGTAGGATTTATGAGTCGTCAAAGCAAGACGAGACAAGATTGCGCAAAACAATCTGTAATTTGAGTCTCTCATGTGGAACCCAGTATAATAATTCACTGTTTTAACAGATAGGGGGAAAGCTTGAGCTAAACTAACTAGCTGTGTGATATGTTCTCTCTCTGTAATATCTCATTCCTGACTGCTTGTTAATCAGATTCTCTGGTGTGTGTGTGTGTGTGTGTGTGTGTGTGTGTGTGTGTGTGTGTGTGTGTGTGTGTGTGTGTGTGTGTGTGTGTGTGTGTGTGTGTGTGTGCGTGTCTGTCTGCCTGTGCACTTGCATGCACGTTTGTGTCTGTGTGTGTATGCGCATGTGTGTGTTTTTCCCAAACAGACTTCCACTGGCTCATTAATTGTTCTTTTATCCTAACTCTGAGATAAAAACGTTCTATATTCACGGCGGTGAATACATTATAATGTCGTTCCACTCAATGAGGAACAAGCTGACTTCTGAATGGAGGAACAAGGCTGAATAATCAACCGTCATCTTGATAGTTTTCCTTCTTCTACAACAGGGGGTTGAATGGACTGGATGGAAGTTTTAATTTTCTCTGAAGATACCTATCGGGGAAATAATGAAAACAACTAGGCTGTATCCTATCGGCCCTATTCAAAGTTGGTGCACTACATAGGGAATAGGGTGCCATTTCGGACACAGCCCTAATGTTCTAGTTTTAATTTCCAGGCTGGCAGGATTGGGGTGTGGAGGTGAGCTCTGGGTTTGAAAGGGAAAGTGAATGGAATCCCAACTCTCTGAAGCTCACTTTGAGGTTATGAAGTGAAGGAAAATTGAATAGTTTAGTCACGGTTCATACCAATACCAGAGATGAATAGATTTTGATCATACCTCATCATTCTTAAATGGAAACTGAGCCAAACTGAGCAATCGGGGAAGAAGGGCCTTGGTCAGGGAGGTGACCAAGAACCTGATGGTCACTCTGACAGAGCTCCAGAGTTCCTCTGTGAAGATGGGAGAAACTTCCAGAAGGACAACCATCACTTTAGCACTCCAGCAATCAGGCCTTAATGGTAGTGGCCAGACGGAAGCCACTCCTCAGTTAAAGGCACATGACAGCCCACGTGGAGTTTACCAAAAGGCATCTAAAGGACTCTCAGACCATGAGAAAAAGATTCTCTGGTCGGATGAAACCAAAATGGTACTATTTGGCATGAATGCCAAGCGTCACGTCTGGAGGCAGCATCCCTATGGTGAAGCATGGTGGTGTGCAGAATCATGCTGTGGGGATGATTTTCAGTGGCAGGGACTTGGAGACTAGTCAGGATCGAGGGAAAGCTGAATGGAGTAAAGTACAGAGAGATCCTGGATGAAAAGCTGCTCCACTGTACTCAGGACCACTGACTGGGGCAAAGTTTCACCTTCCAACAGGACAACGATTCTAAGCACACAGCCAAGACGTTGCAGGAGTGGCTTCGGGATATGTCTCTGAATGTCCTTGAGTGGCCCAGCCAGAGCCCGGACTTGAACCCGATCGAACATCTCTGGAGAGACATGAAAATAGCTGAACCCGATCGAACATCTCTGGAGAGACCTGAAAATAGCTGTACGGTGGTGATCCCCATTCAACCTGACAGAGCTTGAGAGGATCTGCAGTGAAGAATTGGAGAAACTACACAAATACAGGTGTGCCTCTCTAGGTTTCTTCCTAGGTTCTGGCCTTTTTAGGGAGTTTTTCCTATCCACCGTGTTTCTACACCTGCATTGCTTGCTGTTTGGGGTTTTAGGCTGGGTTTCTGTACAGCACTTTGTGACATCAGCTGATGTAAGAAGGGTTTTATAAATAAATTTGATTGATTGATATGTAGCTTGTTTTTGGTCACAGGTCCAGGAATGGCTGAAGAAATTAAACATTTACCTGGAGCTACCTCTGCAGATAGCACTACTGGGTGATTTGAAAGTCATAGTCAATCGATCAGTGTTATGATAATAGTTTTGGCAAAACATGTTATCTTTACTTTACAATCTCTAGAAGCTATGAGAATAGAAAAGTTCAGAACTTTTGTGAAACATCACAGCAAAGTTGAAAATATCCCCAATAGGATTCTGATACAGGTGCAGTGGCGACCCGTCATTCAGGTCAGGTGGGGCAGAGCCTGTTTTGAGCCCCACACTTTTAGGTAAACAAATGGTGATGGGGCTAGCAAGCAGAAAATACAGTGTTGTGCCTGATTGGCTCAGTTTTCTGTCACTCATGGGACAGTACGTCATCCCCAATTCTAAGGTTAGAGCCCAAAAATGTTTTCCCCTGAGGAAGGCACAGTGATGCCGAAATGTTGGTAAATACCCATTCAATTGCTGGGAGATTATACATGGAGTGTGCGACTTTCTTTATTTTTTATAGTTTATTGCCCCTTGGGTTCTGCCATAGAGTTATATTAGAAGTGACCATCCAAGAAGGCTCAAGGTCATTGGCCACAGATAGAATGACATCAAATCCCATTATAGCTACAGTAGCTTTGGTTGGACTGATCATGTCAACATCATACTTTCAAAATCTTAGTTAGCAAGCTAGCAGTCGTCACCATGAATCAAGTCGACAATCAAATCCTTTTCAATCCTTGTCATTTGAAGAGAAATTAGAGATAAAACGTCTCTGTGCTCATTGGACATAAACATTACACAACAAGTTGGAAATCGCAAATTCAACAATGAGTTGTTCGGGAAGGAATCAGTGGCTAACTGTGAGTTCAAGATAACTGGGAACTCGGGAAAAACGAGCTACGACTGGGAAAAAACGTTCAACTCGGAATTGTATATCCGGCATCTTTCTCTTTGATGACAAAATTTGCCCACGAAGGACCGCCGTGAGTCCAAAAATATCTTATGCTGCTTCATAAATTATATAGGATGCCAGAGAGATACGTGTACTGTAGCTAAAGTAATAGTACTGTAAGTGTATGTTTTGTAGTAAGCTGTTAGTAGCCCATGTGCCTCACCGTAATAATTTGGTCTATTTTCATCAACGCGGTATTGTAAACACATCTTCGTGGCCGGTGTGTGCTTGTTTGCCTATAACCTGTTTTAGAGAAATGTAATCATCAACTATTGTAAGAGCTTTCATTGTCTGTTTATATGTAAGATTGGCTCGTGTTCTGAATCCTGTTGTTGTACATTATAAAAGTGCTGAACAAATAGTTATATTGACTACGTCCATCGTCTCTCGCTCATTAATGTCTTAATCGAAATTACAGATTTCCTCTTATCCGCTTGTCGTCCCCTTATGCCATAGTGTGTACATCTCAATTGTCAGTAGAAACCACATTTTTTTAAGCAAGTCAGCCATATCAGTTACGTTTTTTTAAAGGCAGTAAATGACGCGGAATGAACTGTAGCAGTGGTAAGGTGTTGGGACTGCTGTTGTGACTCTGCTGTTGGGACAGCTTTATGTAGGCCCTAACAGTTTGTGGGCACCGTTTGTCACCGATATAGTGCAATTAATGTATTGTTTAGTGTTGTGTTGTTGCTTGGCTGGCATGCATCCCACATTTTTTTTGTTTGCCCCACCAAGATTTACATGCTAAAATTGCCACTGTACAGGTGACACAATATCCTATAGGATTGTGAGAATCCTATAGAGTACCGCAGTATGAGTCATAATACCCACAAAACCTAGTGGTCAAACAGGGAAATGGTTCTAGGCTTTTTTCCACCATACTGTACATTTTTCCCTCATGGATTTTAAAATCACTTAAAATAAGGGCTGTTTCGTGTAGGCTTACCCTGGTGTTACATTTTGATAACCGTGTAAATCCCTCTAGGACAAGGAGACTTTTATCAATATATAGGCCTGTATTTACCCATCAAAAGTGAAATGCTAATGTGGCTATCATAAAGAACTACAAATGCTATTATGATCTGGACAAGACTGCCGAATCTAGGCAAAGCTAAGAATCTCTGGATGAAATATCTGTTAGCTAAATGTAGTAATGAATAAATTGGCAACATTTCTTTAAATTGATAATTCTGTGAACTCTCATGTGTAAGTTTTAAATTGACACAATACCTGTTAGCAAAGGTGTCAGCTAGAGATGACGTGCAGGAGCTTGCAGGGTTTTGTTGTTATTTCAAGTGCAATCGGAAACAGATGTTTGTCTTATTTCAGTCTTTGGGCTTGTGATTTCACGTGAGTCTGTGTTAACATCTTAGATAGAAGTAGGCCATTGGCTGCCTACATCACTAGGGTTAGAAGCAGGAGTTCTAATTGGTTCCTAATTTGGCAGTTCGGCAAAATTGCCTGAGCAAACAATGGTGAAATATTATTTTCTGAGAAATAGTGCAAGAATTTGTATTTTATAGTAATCAGAAGAATATTTAATTGTCATATACAAAACAAATCTGCTACCTCAACGGGATGGATGAACTTAATGTTTTTCGTCTTTAGCCCAGCACCTACAGCAATCCCCCTCTCCTCTCACTCTCTCTCCTCTGTGATCCATATCCTACTTTCCTTCTCTCTCCCTCTCCCCCTTTCCTTCCCCCCTCCACCTCCCTCCCTCTACGCAGAAGTTTGCCATCCTGTGCTTCCTTACTTCCTCACCCTCCCTTCTCCCTGTCCATCCAGTTTCCTGCCATCCCTGTTTTCAGTCCAGTCCGTTCTCTTTCCCATCGGCCCTCAGTGATAGTTCTGGGTAATGGACCTGGGAGCCTGTGGTTGGCTGACGCCTGAGGGGAGGCCATGGGCCTGTGGAACATTCTGGAACGCTGAACCAGCCAATGAACAGCCATCCCTGTCTTCTCCCTGTGTTCTACTGCCAACTGAGATCAGCTCATAAATCAAATAAAATCAAATGTTATTTGTCACATGCGCCGAATACAAGAGGTGTAGACCTTACAGCGAAATGCTTACCTACAAGCCCTTAACCTCTACGGGATCGGTGTACCCCGACGAGACAATTGAGCGAACGTGTGCTAATGTGATTAGCATGATATTTTAAGTAACAAGAACATTTTCCAGGACATTGACATATCTGATATGGTCAAAAAGCTTAAATTATTGTTAATCTAACTGCACTGTCCAATTTACAGTAGCTATTACAGTGAAAGAATACCATGTTAGTGTTTGAGAGTGCACAATTATAAACTTGAAAATGTATTAATAAACCAATTAGGTATATTTGGGCAGTCTTGATACATTTTAAACAGAAATGGGGTGTACGTGTGTGTGTAACAGTGTAGGTTCCATCCCTCTCTTCGCCCCAACCCGGGCTCGAACCAGGGACCCTTGCACACTTCAACAACTGACACCCCACGAAGCATCGTTACCCATCGCGCCACAAAAGCCACGGCCCTTGCAACGCAAGGGGAAACTCTACTTCAAGTCTCAGAGCGAGTGACGTCACTGATTGAAATGCTATTAGCGTGCACCACCGCTAACTAACTAGCCATTTCACATCGGTTACATGTGCATTCCTATAAGTGTGCTGTAAAGGTGACCCGACTTTTTATTTGATATAGCTATTCTCATGCTATTCTACACATTTTGTCATGAATCTCACTCTCCACCTCAGAACCAGTGGAGGCTCCTCAGAGGAGGAAGGGGAGGACCATCCTACACAGTGAAATTCAGGAAAAATAAATAAATAATGAAACATAAAGTTACCCTTTATACACTGAACACAAATATAAACACAACATACAACAATTTCAAAGATTTTACTGAGTTACAGCTCATATAAGGCCATTTAAATACATTCATTAGGCCCTAATCTATGGATTTCACATACCTGGGAATACAGATATACAAAATAAATTAAAAAGGCAGGGGTGTGGTTCAGAAAACCAGTCAGTATCTGGTGTGACCACCATTTCAGGATCTCGTCGCGGTATCTCTGTGCATTATTGCCATCGATAAAATGCAATTGTTTTCATTGTCCGTAGTTTACGCCTGCCCATACCATAACCCCACCGCCACCATAGGGCACTCTGTTCACAACGTTGACATCAGAAAACCACTCGCCCACCCGATGCCATACACGCTGTCTGCCATCTGCCCGGTACAGATGATGTAAGTGCCTCAATGTGTTTGGAACCCAGAAGGAGTAGCTGCTGCCAAGGCATACAATTACAAATACAAACTGTGGCAGTAGGAGAACCTATTCATGTACGGTATAAATCAGTTCTCCTACTGTTTCCTTGCCAGGATACCTCTTAGTATCGCCATACTGGTATTGTGACAACCCTAGTCCAAATACACCAACACAGTTGTGAAGAGGGCAACACAATGCCTCTTCCCCCTCAGGACGCTAAAAAGATTTGCATGCGCTGTCAGATCCTCAATAAGTTCTACAGCTGCACCATTGAGAGCATCTTGACTGGCTGCGTCACTGCTTGGTATGGCAACTGCCTGGCATCCGAAGGAAAGGTGCTACAGAGGGTACTGCGTACAGCCCAGTACACCGCTGGATCCGAGCTCCCTGCCATCCAGGACTTCTATTTTGTTTGACTTTTATTAATTCAAGGGAACCCATTGAGCATAGCCATGGGAAGTAGAATATTTTTTTTGTATATATTTGTCCTAACTGCCCTGTGAGGATCACAATGGGTCAGATCATGTTGACAATGGTTGATAAATAACCAGACCTTCTCTCACCCACAGAAAAGGGGAGGAGGGAAATGGGCCTGTATGACAGTTCACACCCTGTTGTAAATTACAGGAGAAGGGGGGCTCTTTCTCCCCCTTTAGTATCAACCAAAGGAAAACTTTGTTAACCTCTGTCCCACCTACTCAACAGCCAGTGTAATCCCGTGGCGCGTTATTCAAATTCCTCAAAAATGCAAAAACTTCAATTTTTCAAACATATGACTATTTTACACCATTTTAAAGATAAGACTCTCGTTAATCTAACCACACTGTCCGATTTCAAAAAGGCTTTACAACGAAAGCAAAACATTAGATTATGTCAGCAGAGTACCCAGCCAGAAATAATCAGACACCCATTTTTCAAGCTAGCATATAATGTCACATAAACCCAAACCACAGCTAAATGTAGCACTAACCTTTGATGATCTTCATCAGATGACAACCCTAGGACATTATGTTATACAATACATGCATGTTTTGTTCAATCAAGTTCATATTTATATCAAAAACCAGCTTTTTACATTAGCATGTGACTAGCATGTGACTAGCATTCCCACCGAACACTGCCGGTGAATTTACTAAATTACTCACGATAAACGTTCACAAAAAGCATAACAATTATTTTAAGAATTATAGATACAGAACTCCTCTATGCACTCGATATGTCCGGTTTTAAAATAGCTTTTCGGTGAAAGCACATTTTGCAATATTCTCAGTAGATAGCCCAGCATCACAGGGCTAGCTATTTAGACACCCAGCAAGTTTAGCACTCATCAAAGTCAGATTTACTATAAGAAAAATGTTATTACCTTTGCTGTCTTCATCAGAATTCACTCCCAGGACTTCTACTTCAATAACAAATGTTGGTTTGGTTCAAAATAATCCATAGTTATATCCAAACAGCGGCGTTTTGTTCGTGCGTTCAAGACACTATCCGAAGGGTAAATAAGGGTGACGAGCATGGCGCAATTCGTGACAAAAAAATTCGAAATATTCCATTACCGTACTTCGAAGCATGTCAACCGCTGTTTAAAATCAATTTTTATGCCATTTTTCTCATAAAAAAGCGTTAATATTCCGACCGGGAATCTGCGTTTAGGTAAACAGACGAAAGAAAATAAAGCAATCGGTCGACTCGGGCACGCGCCTAAGCCCATAGTACTCTGATCGGCCACTTGCCAAACGCGATAAAGTGTTTCAGCCAGAGCCTGCCTCGATATCGTTCAGCTTTTTCCCGAGCTCTGAGAGCCTATGGGAGCCGTAGGAAGTGTCACGTTATTGCAAAGATCCTCAGTCTTCAATAAAAAGAGCCAAGATGAAACACAATTTGTCAGACAGGCCACTTCCTGCATGGAATCTTTTCAGGTTTTGGCCTGCCATATTAGTTCTGTTATACTCACAGACACCATTCAAACAGTTTTAGAAACTTTAGGGTGTTTTCTATCCAAAGCCAATAATTATATGCATATTCTAGTTACTGGGCAGGAGTAGTAACCAGATTAAATCGGGTACGTTTTTTATCCGGCTGTGTCAATACTGCCCCCTAGCCCTAACAGGTTAACAGACAGCTTTTCCCGCCGAAACTCTAACACTTCCAAAAGTGAATACTGGATCAATATTTGTAATATAATAATGTGGGGAATGGTCAGTGGGGAGTTATAGAAAACTAACGTCATATTGTTTTTATTTTGGGATGTCATTAAAACTAGTATACAAGAAATACTGTAACTTGAAATGTATTTACACTACAAGTCTCCTTCCTTAACGTTGTGCATATAATATGAAAAATATAAACATATTTTTGTTAAGATAGATTCTCTCATACCTCCTCAAGTCGGATTACTATCTATAAACTGTACATAAGTAAGTTGCCACGCCTTGAGTTAGGTCAGAGAGCATGTCAGAATGACAGAACTATCCCCTTTTGATGAGAATGCTTAAAAAGCATTCCCAACTCACCTTCCTTTAGACCAGGAAAGACGGGGAGTTGCAGCCCACGTCTAAAGTGGTTTAAATGCTGAATCTCAAAGCCCAGGAAACATGAGCCGGGAGCTATATGTTTGAAACGGTTGGAACTTTGAACCTCAATACGAGGAGAAGAAATAAACTCACCTTCCTTTAGACCAAGAAAGACGGGGAGTTGCAACCCATGTCTAAAGTGGTTTAAATCCTGACTATCAACACGAGGAGGAAGAGGCGAGAAGCTCACTTCTCAGACAATCACTGGTACAGCTAATTAGCTGCCCTATGTCAGATATCAAGAAAAGTGAATTGAAGTGGGACCATTCTACTACTCTTCAAACTATCCCCTCCTACTCCGGTCTCAAGTCACTGTATTCTCCTACTCTCATCACCAAGGGAAACTGTCGACATGGCTGGCTAACCATCACCCTAGGAGCATCGTCCAGAGTGAACAGACGTAAGAAGACGGGAAAGGGGACACCCCCACCTTTTGGACAATCAGAGCCTTAAAAGCATGCCACTGAAAGGCCAAACCAACATTCTTCCGAAGGAGGACTAGTTCCGATAGAGAAACAGCGAACGGCACTCACGTGTAAATACATTCATGGTTTCTTACTTCAAGCGTGCTGTGGTTCATGTGAATAGTTCAAAAATGTATCCACGATAAGTGTCCCTTTTTCTCTCTCCCCACCCATCTTCATTTTCTGTTTAGCCATCATTCATTGTCAGTTCACTAGGGATATTCTTCTCATGTATTACGTGTTTGTGTTATCCTGTTTTATCATTTAGTTAACTCGTAAATAAATAATTTAACCAAGTGGTGTAGTACTGAGTCATGAGTAAGGCTGGGGTTTTTGCAGATGCGAAAGGTTACGACTGTTCAGAATGATCATATGATAAGAGGTTATGATTAATATGTTGACTGTTTTATGGATGTTATAGGTAAAGACCTGTATAGAGTTTCATTTGGAGATGGTAACTCTTTAAACAACCTCTTCTGTGGTGACCCAACTTCCTAATGAGTTAATTTTTACATTATTAATTTAATTGGGTAACAATTAAACATAGTAGATTAAATAACAGTCATCACATATTAATTTTAGAAAATCATTTTTTTATACAAAAGTAGTGCACTGAGCCTTTACTAGTATTAGCAGACCAATATAGACGTCTGTAGCACGGGCAATGTTTTTTTGCAGCATCTCTACTTTGGTTGTTGCCCTGTCCCTTTCTCTGCAATTGTCATTCTAATAGAATCCAGAAAGAACAAAACCCTATTCTCAAACATTTACAGTACATCAAAAGTTACAAAGTTATGGGCAAAGACACAAACATCCACATCAAATTAAATCTTTTTTTGATCAAATAACTTGGAAAACAGACACTTTTTGTGCAGTAAATCATGATTCAGGATGAGACCCAGATGCCGACGCGTGAGGCAAATGGGAGACACCTGGTGGGGGTGGAGACAAGCACAAGACAGGTGAAACAGATCAGGGTGTGACAGTTAATTTACCATCCTTACAAACCATTTCATGTAAATGTATATTACTGTAGTTTACATAGGCTGGTCCTTTAGGTTTGTACCTGTATCACCATGAAGAAAAACAATGCACAATACAGTAATTGAGTACATTGAGACATCAAGTGGTTTGTGATGATGTGGGTTGTGGGTAAGATTCCCATGACGGACCAGTATGAAAAAGTATGAAAATGTATCCACTCACAAGTTGCATTTATAAAGTAAACTCAGCAAAAAAAGAAATGTCCCTTTTCAGGACCCTGTCTTTCAAAGATAATTTGTAAAAATCCAAATATCTTCCCAGATCTTCATTGTAAAGGGTTCAAACACTGTTTCCCATGCTTGTTCAATGAACCATAAAAAATTAATGAACATACACCTTTGGAACGGTTGTTAAGACACTAACAGCTTACAGACGGTAGGCAATTAAGGTCACTGTTTTGAAAACTTAGGACACTAAAGAGGCCTTTCTACTGACTCTGAAAAACACCAAAAGAAAGATGCCCAGGGTCCCTGCTCATCTGGGTGAACGTGCCTTAGGCATGCTGCAAGGAGGCATGAGGACTGCAGATGTGGCCAGGGCAATAAATTGCAATGTCCATACTGTGAGATGCCTAAGACAGTGCTACAGAAAGACAGGACAGACAGCTGATCGTCCTCGCAGTGGCAGACCACGTGTTACAACACCTGCACAGGATCGGTACATCCGAACATCACACCTGCGGGACAGGTACAGGATGGCAACAACAACTGCCCGAGTTACACCAGTAACGCACAATCCCTCCATCAGTGCTCAGACTGTCCGCAATAGGCTGAGAGAGGCTGGACTGAGGGCTTGTAGGGATCGATTTGGAGGTAGAGGGTCCGTCATGGTCTGGGGCGGTGTGTCACAGCATCATCGGACTGAGCTTGTTGTCATTGCAGGCAATCTCAATGCTGTGCGTTACAGGGAAGACATCCTCCTCCTTCCTGCAGTTTCATCCTGACCCTCCAGCGTGACAATGCGTGAATTCCTGCAAGACAGGAATGTCAGTGTTCTGCCATGGCCAGCGAAGAGCCCGGATCTCAATCCCATTGAGCACGTCTGGGACCTGTTGGATCGAAGGTTGAGGGCTAGGGCCAGGGCCATTCCTCCCAGAAATGTCCCTGAACTTGCAGGTGCCTTGGTGGAAGAGTGGGGTAACATCTCACAGCAAAAACTGGCAAATCTGGTGCAGTCCAGATTTGCCTCTATTGGGGCTAGGGGGCAGTATTGAGAATTTTGAAAAAAATATGTGCCCATTTTTAACTGCCTCCTACACCAACTCAGAAGGTAGGATATGCATATCCAGATTTGGATAGAAAACACTCTGAATTTTCTAAAACTGTTTGAATGGTGTCTGTAAGTATAACAAAACTCATATGGCAGGCAAAAACCTGAGAAAAATACAAGCAGGAAATGAGAATTTTGTGGCTGTACTATTTTCGAGTCATTGCTAATAGATTACACAGTGACAAAGGATTAATTTCGCACTTCCTACGGCTTCCACTATATGTCAACGATCTTTATAAAGTTGTTTGAAGCGTCTATGATGAACAGAGAACGAATGACAAGGAAGAGAAGTTGACGTCCCTGGGATGTCGTCACTTCATTATTGCGCGCACCTGCGCATGCATGTGAGGCGAGACATTTATCAAAAACGGTTTTCAATACATAGGAGACACAGGAGAGGTCGGGTTGAAATATTACTGATGTTTCACGTTAAAAATGGCCCTAAAGATTGATGCTAAACAACGTTTGACATGTTTGAACGAACATAAATAGATTTTTTTTTAAACTTTTCATCATGACTCCCCCCCCCCCACACATTTTGAGGACCCTACTGAACGCGCTAACAATTTTGAGTTATTTGGACATAAATTATGAACTTTGTCGAAAGAAACCACATTTGTTGTGGACCTGCGATTCCTGGAAGTGCCTTCTGATGAAGATAATCAAAGGTAAGGGATTATTTACATAGTATTATTGATATTAGATGGTTCCAAGATGGTGCTAACCTGTATATCCTAGCCTATTGTTCTTAGCATAGCACCCCGTTTATTGCAAAGTTTGATTTCCCAGTAAAGTTATTTTGAAATCTGGCAATGCGGTAGCATTTACGAGATGTTAATCTATAATTCTTTGAATGACAATATTATAATTTACCAATGTTTTCGAATAGTAATTTTGTAAATTGTAACGCTGATCCACCGGAAGCATTTGATGGAAAAAAAATCTGAATTTCACCGCCACTGTAAAATGCTGTTTTTGGATATAAATATGAACTTGATGGGACAAAAAATGCATGTATTGTATAACACAATGTCCTAGGAGTGTCATCTGATGAAGATTGTCAAAGGTTAGTGCATAATTTTAGCTGGTTTCTGCTTTTGGTGACGCTTGTCTTTGAATTGACAAAACATTACACACAGCTTTTTTCAATGTACTCTCCTAACATAACCTAACTTTATGCTTTCGCTGTAAAGCCTCTTTGAAATCGGACAATGTGGTTGGATTTAGGAGATGTTTATCTTTCAAATGGTGAAAAATAGTTGATTGTTTGTGAAATTGAAATGATTAGATTCTTGCAGTTTTGAATTTCCCGCCATGGTATCTTGTCAATAAATCCCGTTACCGGGATCAGAGCGGGAAGGGGCCACACCAGACACTGACTGTTACTTTTGATTTTGACCCCCACTTTGTTCAGGGACACATTATTCCATTTCTGTTAGTCACATGTCTGTGGAACTTGTTCAGTTTATGTCTCAGTTGTTGAATCTTATGTTCATACAAATATTTACACATGTTAAGTTTGCTGAAAATAAACATAGTTGACAGTGAGAGGACGTTTTTTTCTGAGTTTATTTCAAGAAACTGATAAACATATGTCAGGCAAGTATTTTTATATTCCACAAGTATTATCAGTGGTCACTGAGCTCATTAGAAAATATTTCATTGGCTATGAGGGGCGTTTGTCAGAATATTTATTTTTTCAGTTGTTTTAAGTTTGCGTGGGATGGTTTAGGTATCAGTTGAGTTCAATTTAGCTCAATCTTTCAGTCTATCAGATACTGGCATCAACCAATCCAGGTAAAGACCACCCAATTTTAATAATTCAGATTTAGCAGAGTTAGACAGCAAGTCAGATAATTTGCTCTTGAGCAATTGGGAGGGCCGAGGTAGGGCAATAAAAACGTATATTAGTTGAGCATTATTACCAAGGCCCACATTTAGAACATGACATTCAAATTGCTTAGGGACAAGGGTAGTAATACACACAAGTTGTTATTTATGAATATGTCAACACCCCCACCTCTTCCAGCTCTGTCATATCCATACACATTATAAACATTCAGAGACACATCCGAGTTTGGCACAAACTTTTTTTTAACCAAGTCTCAGTAACTATCAGAATGTTCAGAGTTAGTTTGAGAAGCCAGAATTACAGTAAGATCCATTTTCGAAATCAAACTTCTGACATTAAAATAAATCAGTCCAAGGCAAGAGATGTGGAATTTCACAACAGAAGGAGTCTTTAACACAAACATGTTGTGATCAGTAGGTAACCCTCTATACAAAATATCCATGGGGTTGGCTTGAAATGATATAGATACAAGATTGCTTAGAACTGTGCCATTGTGTCTATACCTCGAACAAGGATGTGGATTAATACTCAATGAGGGTTACCTTTTTCGGGCAAGGAATGATATCTCATAGTATCTTTCCAACGTTTGCGCTCAGCATCCAAGCTCGTCTCCTGTTTGAGAGCAGGCCATTCCTTTTTAGGAACTGTGGTTGCTCCAAAAACAGATTGCTTTGAAAAAGCATTGGATTATATTGACAGAGTCCTGATTTCATCCAAGAGTCCAGTGCAAATAGCCTGGAGAAGTGAGCAAATCCACGCCTGTCTGTTGGGATAGGGCCAGAAAAAAAGAGAGAAAGAGAATAAAAACTCTTGCTCGTCATTCCTCTTTCTGAGAGATGATTACAAGAGTCCAAGAAGTAATGAATCCTTGTCTCCAGTCTTCAGTTTTCTGCTGTCAGCTCCTACCCCTCCTCTTCCTCCTTTCCTTTCACTATAATCCCAGTCCACTTGATTCAGCCTTCTGGGTTTAGCATGGCTACATCACCACTTCCTTCTTCTGAGACTTAACTGAAGGACCTGTAACAATGGCCCTTTATAAATCCCATTTAAATATACTTTTTTTTGTTTCTCTGACTGGGACACTGTAAGTCTTTGATCATAAGTGAGTAACCAGAGAGAGTGGCTGAGATGACGCTTAAGAGCTTTTTTCTGTGGTTTTTAAATCAATAATTCAGAAGAAGTCTGTTTGATTTCACTGTTCTCAGTCGCTCGTGTCCTCTTGAATGTACACTGAACAAAAATATAAACGCAACATGTAAAGTGTTTGTCCTATGTTTCATGAGCTGAAATAAAAGATCCTAGAAATGTTCCATACGCACAAAAAACTTAGTTCTCACATTTTGTGCACAAATTTGTTTACATCCCTGTTAGTGAGCATTTCTCCATTGCCAAGATAATCCATCCACCTGACAGGTGTGGCATATCATGAAGCTGATTAAACAGCACAATCACAACACAGGCGCACCTTGTGCTGGTGAAAATAAAAGGCCACTCTAAAATATGATATTTTGTCACACAACACAATGCCACCGATGTCTCAAGTTTTGAGGGAGTGTGCAATTGGCATGCTGAATGCAGGAATGTCCACCAGAGCTGTTGCCACAAAATGTAATTTTAATTTCTCTACCATAAGCCCCCTTGAACATTGTTTTAGAGAATTTGGTAGGAAATCCAACCGGCCACACAACCGCAGACCACGTGTATGGCGTTGTGTGGGCGAGCGGTTTACTGATGTCAATGTTGTGAACCGACTGCCCCATGGTGGCAGTGGGGTTATGGTATGGGCTGGCATAGGCTACGACAATGAACTCAATTGCATTTTAACGATGGTCATTTGAATGCACAGAGATACCATGATGAGATCCTGAGGCCCGTTGTAGTGCCATCACCTCATGTTTCAGCGTGATAATGTACAGCCCCATGTCGCAAGGATCTGTACACAATTCCTGGAAGCTGAAAATGTCCAAGTTCTTCCGTGGCCTGCATATTCACCAGACATTTCACCCATTGAGCATGTTTGAGATACTCTGGATTGATGTGTACGAGAGCGTGTTACAGTTTTTGCCATTATCCAGCAACTTTGCAAAGCCATCGAAGAGGAGTGGATCAACATTCCATAGGCCACAATCAACAGCCTGATCAACTCTATGCAAAGGAGATGTGTTGCTCTGTATGAGGCAAATGATGGTCACACCAGATACTGACTGCTTTTCTGGTCCACGCCCCTACCTTTTTTTTAAGGTATCTCTGACTAACAGATGCATACAGTGGCTTGCGAAAGTGTTCACTCCCTTGGCATGTTTCCTATTTTGTTGCCTTACAACCTGAATTAAAATAGATTTTGTGGGGGGTTTGTATTATTTGATTTACACAACATGCCTATCACTTGGAAGACATTTTTTTTGTGAAACAAACAAGAAATAAGACAAAAAAACAGAACTTGAGAGTGCATAACTATTCACCCCCCCCAACGTCAATACTTTGTAGAGCCACCTTTTGCAGCAATTACAGCTGCAAGTCTCTTGGGGTATGTCTCTATAAGCTTGACACATCTAGCCACTGGGATTTTTGCCCATTCTTCAAGGCAAAACTGCTCCAGCTCCTTCTAGTTGGATGGGTTCCGCTGGTGTACAGCAATCTTTAAGTCATACCACAGATTCTCAATTGGATGGAGGTCTAGGCTTTGACTAGGCCATTCCAAGACATTTAAATGTTTCCTCTTCAAATACTTGTGTTGCTTTAGCAGTATGCTTAGGGTCATTGTCCTAATGGAAGGTGAACCTCCGTCCCAGTCTCAAATCTCAAATCTCTGGAAGACTGAAACAGGTTTCCCTCAAGAATTTCCCTGTATTTAGCGCCAACCATCATTCCTTAACCTCTTGGGGCTAGGTGGGACGCTAGCGTGCCACCTGTGGTGCACTCCATCAACAGCAGGTGCATTTCAAGAGCGGCAAATTTGAATCCAAATAAATGTCAAAATTCAAATTTTTCAAAAATACAACTATGTTACACCATTTGAAAGATAAACATCTCCTTAATCTAACCACGTTTTACGATTTCAAAAAGGTTTTACGGCGAAAGCATAAATTTAGAGTATGTTAGGACAGTACATTTACAAGAGTTGTGTGTAATGTTTTGTCAAGTCAAAGACAGGGTCACCAAAACCATAAAACCAGCTAAAATGATACACTAACCTTTTACAATCTCCATCAGATGACACTCCTAGGACATTATGTTAGACAATGCATGCATTTTTAGTTCTATCAAGTTCATATTTATATACAAAAACAGCGTTTTACTATGGCATTGATGTTGAGGAAATCGTTTCCCTCCAATAACCGGCAGTCAAGTCAGCGTCACAAATTAAATAATTAAAATTAGAAAACATTGGTAAAATATTATATTGTCATTTAAAGAATTATAGATTTACATCTTTTGAACGCAATCAACTTGCCAGATTTAAAAATAACCTTACTGGGAAATCACACTTTGCAATAATCTGAGCACTGTGCCCAGAAAAATACGCGTTGCGATACAGACTAGACGTCATGTTGGGGAGATCTAAAATCGAAAATACTATGTAAATAATCCATTACCTTTGATTCTCTTCATCAGATGTCACTTCCAGGTATCACAGGTCCATAACGAATGTAGTTTTGTTCAAAAAAGCTCATCATTTATGTCCAAAAATCTCCGTCTCGTTAGCACATGATGTAAGCCAGCCGGACTTCTCGTCATGAACGAGGGGAAAAAATATATTTCCGTTCGTTCAAACATGTCAAACGTTGTATAGCATAAATCATTAGGGCCTTTTTTAACCAGAACATGAATAATATTCAAGGTGGACGAATGCATAGCCTTTTATAACGTATTGGAACGAGGGTACCCAACATGAAGTAGCGCGCCAGGTGTCTAATGGGACATCACCGTTCCATGGCTCTTGTTCGGTCAGATCTCCCTCCAGAAGACTCAAAACACTTTGTAAAGGCTGGTGACATCTAGTGGAAGCAATAGGAAGTGCCAAAATATTCCTAAACCCCTGTGTTTTTCAATGGGATAGGTTTAAAGTCAATACAACACATCAGGTATCCACTTCCTGTCAGAAAATGTCTCAGGGTTTTGCCTGCCAAATGAGTTCTGTTATACTCACAGACACCATTCAAACAGTTTTGGAAACTTTAGAGTGTTTTCTATCCATATATAATAAGTATATGCATATTCTAGTTACTGGGTAGGATTAGTAACCAGATTAAATCGGGTACATTTTTTTTATCCAGACGTGCAAATGCTGCCCCCTAGACCCAACAGGTTAAATTCTGACCAGTTTCCCAGTCCCTGTCGATGAAAAATATCCCCACAGCAGGATGCTGCCACCACCATGCTTCACTGTGGGGATGGTATTCTCAGGGTGATGAGAGGTGTTGGGTTTGCATCAGACATAGCTTTTTTTTAATGGCAAAAAAGCTAAATTTTAGTCTCATCTGACCAGAGTGCCTTCTTCCATATGTTTGGGGAGTCTCCCACATGCCTTTTGGCGAACACCAAATGTGTTTGCTTATTTTTTTTAAGCAATGGCTTTTTTTCTGGCCACTCTTCCGTAAAGCCCAGCTCTGTGGAGTGTACGACTTAAGGTGGTCCTATGGACAGATACTCCAATTTCCGCCTTGGAGCTTTGCAGCTCCTTCAGGATGATCTTTGGTCTCTTTGTTGCCTCTCTGATTAATGCCCTCCTTGCATGGTCTGTGAGTTTTGGTGGGCGGCCCTCTCTTGGCAGGCTTGTTGTGGTGCCATATTCTTTCCATTTTTTAATAATGAATTTAATGGTGCTCCGTGGGATGTTCAAAGTTTCTGATATTTTTTTGTAACTCAAACCTGATCTATACTTCTCCACAACTTTGTCCCTGACCTGTTTGGAGAGCTCCTTGGTCTTCATGGAGCCACTTGCTTAGTGGTGCCCCTTGCTTAGTGGTGTTGCAGACTCTGGGGCCTTTCAGAACAGGTGTATTTTTACACTGACATCATGTGACACTTAGATTGCACACAGGTGGACTTTATTTAACTAATTATGTGACTTCTGAAGGTAATTGGTTGCACCAGGTCTTATTTAGGGGCTTCATAGCAAATGGGGTGAACACATATATGCACGCACCATTTTTCATTTTTTTTATTTTTTAGAATTATTTTGAAACAAGTTCTTTTTTTCATTTCACTTCACCAATTGGGACTATTTTGTGTATGTCCATTACATGAAATCCAAATGTAAATCCATTTAAATTACAGGTTGTAATGCAACAACATAGTAAAAACACCAAGAGGGATGAGTACTTTTTTTGCAAGGCACTGTATCTGTATTCCCAGCCATGTGAAATCCATAGATTAGGGCCTAATGATTTAAAGATGATTATTTAATTCAATTCTAATGATTTATTTCAATTGACTGATTGCTTTATGTGAACTGTACCTTAGTTAAATCTTTGAAATTGTTCCACTTTGCGTTTCTACTTTTGTTCAGTTTAGATCCACAGACAGACTTCAATCAACATTTGATGCTTATTCAGCTTGTAATAAGTTGTCGGTGTGAGATAGGGCCTCTCTCTGTGAGGAGAGCATGCATAAATACATAGACTTAGCAGATCTGTGAGTATAATGGAGGTTAATCATCTCTCTTTAATTAGAGACTAGCAGTGATAATGCAGGCAGTTTAAACTCCTTAAAGTTAAATTCCAGCCCAACACTATCTTTTGGTATTTGTTTCATTATAGAAATACGATGCATTTGATGCATTTTTGTATGATGCATTTTTCATCATATGATGCAAAATCCCATGGAGCCTAGTTGCAGCCTTGGTAGTTTACTGCTGAAAAGTTCTACAGTACCAGTCAAAGGTTTGGACGCACCTACTCATTCAATTTGTTTTTGTTTTTACTATGTTCTACATTGTAGAATAATAGTGAAGACATCAACATTATGAAGTAACACATATGCAATCATATAGTAACCCAAAACATTTTAACAAATGCTTTTCCTTCACTCTGCGGTCCAACTCATCCCAAACCATCTCAATTGGGTTGATGTCGGGTGATTGTTGAGGCCAGATCATCTGATGCAGCAATCCATCACTCTCCTTCTTGGTCAAATAGCCCTTACACAGGCTGGAGGTGTGTTTTGGGTCATTGTCCTGTTGAAAACAAATGATAGTCCCACTAAACGCAAACCAGATGGGCGACGTATCGCTGCAGAATGGTGTGGTAGCCATGCTGGTTAATTATGTGTACCTTGAATTCTAAATAAATCAAAGACAATGTCACCAGCAAAGCACCCCCACACCATCACACCACCTCCTCCGTGCTTCCCGGTGGGAACCACACATGCAGAGATCATCAGTTCACCTACTCTGCGTCTCTCACAAAGACACGGCGGTTGGAGCCAAAAATCTGAAATTTGGACTCATTAGACCAAAGGAAAGATTTCCACCGGTCTAATGTCTATTGCTCGTGTTTCTTGACCCAAGCAAGTCTCTTCTTGTTATTGGTGTCCTTTAGTAGTGGTTTCTTTGCAGCAATTCAACCATTAATAAGGCCTGATTCATGCAGTCTCCTCTGAACAGTTGACGTTGAGATGGGTCTGTTACTTGAATTCTGTGAAGCATTTATTTGGGCTACAGTCTGAGGTGCAGTTACTTGCCCATTTCTGAGGCTGGTAACTCTAATGAACTTATCCTCTGCAGCAGAGGTAACTCTGGGTCTTCCTTTCATGTGGTGGTCCTCATGAGAGACAGTTTCATTATAGCGCTTGATGTTTTTTGCGACTACACTTGAAGAAAGTTATTGACATTTTCCAGATTGACTGACCTTCATGTCTTAAAGTAATGATGGACCGTCATTTCTCTTTGCTTATTTGAGCTGTTCTATAATATAATAATATAATGCCATAATATTGACTTGGTCTTTTACCAAATAGCCCTGTCTTCTGTATACTAACCCTACCTTGTCACAACACAACTGATTGCCTCAAACGCATTAAGAAGGAAATAAAGTCCACAATTCCATTGACTTTTAACAAGGCACACCTGTTAATTGAAATGCATTCCAGGTGACTACTTCATGAATCTGGTTGAGAGAATGCCAAGAGTGTGCATATCTGTCATCAAGGGAAAGGGTGCCTACTTTAAAGAATCTAAAATATATATTGATTTTTTTTCCACTTTTTTGGTTACTACGTGATTCCATATGTGTTATTTCATAGTTTCGATGTCTTTACTATTATTCTACAATGTAGAAAATAGTAAAATAAAGCAAAACCCTTGACTGAGTAGGTGTGTACAAACTTTTGATTGGTACTGCACAAGTGCGCAGTGTTTTTATGAACTTTTTTTTACCCCCTTTTTCTCTCCAATTGGTGCTTACAGTCTTGTCCCATCGCTGCAACTCCCGTACGGACTTGGGAGAGGCGAAGGTTGAGAGCCATACATCCTCCGAAACACGATCCTGCCAAGCCGCATTACTTCTTGACACACTGCTCACTTAACTCGGAAGCCAGCCGCACCGATGTGTCGGAGGAAACACTGTATAACTGGTGACCGAAGTCAGTGTTCATGCAAGAGCACAATGGGACCAGGACATCCTGTCCGGACAAACCCTCCCCTAACCTGGACAATGCTGGGCCAATTGTGTGTCCTGCCTCATGGGTTTCCCAGTCACGGCCGGCTGCGACACAGCCTGGGATCAAACCCGGGCCTGTAGTGACACCTCTAGTACTGCAATGCAGTGCCTTAGACCGCTGTGCCACTCTGGAGGCCCAAACCTTTAGTTTTTTTGATAGCTATAGAAGTATAGAAGACAGGGATCTCTCAACTAGCTAGTTGTTTGGATTTAAAATAGCAGACTATATTGCTAGATCATCCCATCTCCTGGAGCCAAGGACCATTGTGTTTATATGCGTGCAGTTTTCTGTTCATTTCTTCGGAATGGTCGCTTCAACTGCTGGGTGGCAGGTTTTCTTAATGAGACTTTTAGCTGCGTTTGTGCTGCTTTTGATGTGCATCTCATCTGTGTTAACCTTGGGAATTAAACTAGACACACCGGTACACACGGGAGAGACTGCTTCTTCTAAGGCATTAATACTACTCTCCACTAGGACTGGGGAAGATGCTGGACATATTCAAGCCACACTAGCAAGCTCACGTTTGGATAGGACAGCCCAGGAAGGGAGGGAGAAGAGGGGGAGTGAGGCTAAGGCTCGAGGCTCACCGAGACATGTCCTCAAGTCCTCAGGCAGCCCATCAACGGTGGTAGGTGCCAGGTGGAGGGGTTGGTCACTCCACCATCCGAGGTGGGGGCACACCGCTGCATGAACTGAGCTGAACCCTTTGTGGGAGAGAAGACAGATGACCTTTCAATTCAGTCGGTAGCCTTTCTTTGATGAAGATGAGAACACTGGTTGAACTGCTACACTTGATGCCAAGTCGAGACAGACAGAGGACAGAGGGATCTGAGAGTGCAGATCTCAGCAAGAGGTATGCACTTAAAAAAAAAAATGTGCGTACCTTGTTGCCAAAAATGTATGAGATTTGTCTAATTGCACACACTACTAGGGCTGGGATTGTTTGCTTCTCTGAGACATGGCTGAACATCAATGACTCTGAAATTTACGGAATTGTTAAGGTGTGTGGTGGGGTGGGGTATTAAATATCAGGACTGGTATATCGTGATTGTGTTGAACTAGTGTGGATGGACATTCTACTTCCAAAGAGTAAGCCAATCGTGGTGTGGGCATGCTACAGAGACCACCTGATCATAATTACTTTTACCAAGCACTGGAGGAGGCATGCTCTAAATGTTTAGATTTTCTATGTAATGAAACTGTTTTGATTGGTGGTTTTAACATGGATACTAAAGCTAAGGACAAACCATTATTTAAAGCTTTCATACATTTTTTTTGCTGGGTGTTTGACTTGTATCAACTGATAAGTACAAAAAAAATTATGTGTGAAATGAAATGTATGCATTCACTACTGTAAGTCGCTCTGGATAAGAGCATCTGCTAAATGACAAAAATGTAAATGTATAAGAGCCCACTAGAGTATGTAACTCCACCCAAATCATCATAGATTTGATCTTGGTGTCTGATAAATCTAATATTTCTCAAAGTGGTGTCATTCCTAGGGCTGTTACGGTGACCGCCACACTGGCAGTCACGAGTCATGATGGCAGTCAAATTCCATGTGATGGTTTAGTCACGGTAATTAGGGTTCTCCAAGCTCTGATGCTGCTGATGGTCATTAGTAACCTACCAAACTTGGTAACTGCCTTGTACTCTACACTATTTTGTCCCTCTAATCACTCTGACATCAATGCAAATGTGATTGAAAATCGAATCAAACGCTTCATGAAAGGCCATGAGCTCATGTTGTGCAACATTTCTATAGGCTATGTAATTGCGTAAGAAAGTGATGGCCTCTATTAAAAAGAGGAGGATCCCATCAGCTATATTTATTTATCAAACCTTTATTTATCAAATGTATCCTAATATTAACCTCTTACATCTAGACGTTCCGCTAGCGGAACACCTGCTCCAATATCCAATGATAGGCGTGGCGCGAATTACAAATTCCTCAAAAATACAAAACCTTCCATTTTTCAAACATATGACTATTTTACAGCATTTTAAAGACAAGACTCTCCTTTATCTAACCACACTGTCCAATTTCAAAAAGGCTTTACAGCGAAAGCAAAACATTAGATTATGTCAGCAGAGTACCCAGCCAGAAATAATCAGACACCCATTTTTCAAGCTAGCATATAATGTCACAAAAAACAAAACCACAGCTAAATGCAGCACTAACCTTTGATGATCTTCATCAGATGACAACCCTAGGACATTATGTTATACAATACATGCATGTTTTGTTCAATCAAGGTCATATTTATATCAAAAACCAGCTTTTTACATTACCATGTGACGTTCAGAACTAGCATTTCCACCGAACACTTCCGGTGAATTTACTAAATTACTCACGATAAACGTTCACAAAAAACATAATTATTTTAAGAATTATAGATACAGAACTCCTTTGTGCAATCGAGGTGTCCGATTTTAAAATAGCTTTTCGGTGAAAGCACATTTTGCAATATTCTGAGTACATAGCCCGGCATCACGGGCTAGCTATTTAGACACCCAGCAAGTTTAGCCTTCACCAAAGTCAGATTTACTATTAGAAAAGTTTGATTACCTTTGGTGTTCTTCGTCAGAATGCACTCCCAGGACTCCTACTTCAATAACAAATGTTGGTTTGGTTCAAAATAATCCATCGTTATATCCAAATAGCGGCGTTTTGTTCGTGCGTTCAAGACACTATCCGAAGTGTAAATAAGGGTCATGCGCATGATGCATTTCGTGACAAAAAAATTCTAAATATTCCATTACCGTACTTCGAAGCATGTCAACCGCTGTTTAAAATCAATTTTTATGCCATTTTTCTCGTAAAAAAAGCGATAATATTCCGACCGGGAGCGGTGGTTTTCGTTCAAAGATAAAACATGGAGTCCACTCATGCACGAGCCTGAGTCTCACAGTACTGTGACCAGCCACTATCCAAACGCGCTACTTTTTTTCAGCCAGAGCCTGCAAAGCCACGATTCAGCTTTTTGCCGCCTTCTGAGAGCCCATGGGAGCCGTAGGAAGTGTCACGTAACAGCAGAGATCCCCTGTAATGGATAGAGATAATCAAGAAGGCCAAGAAATTGTCAGACAGGGCACTTCCTGCATGGAATCTTCTCAGGTTTTGGCCTGCCAAATGAGTTCTGTTATACTCACAGACACCATTCAAACAGTTTTAGAAACTTTGGAGTGTTTTCTATCCAAAGCTAATAATTATATGCATATTTGGATAGAAAACACTCTGAATTTTCTAAAACTGTTTGAATGGTGTCTGTAAGTATAGCAAAAACCTGAGAAAAATACAACCAGGAAATGAGAATTTTGTGGCTGTACTATTTTTGAGTCATTGCTAATAGATCACACAGTGACAAAGGATTCATTTCGCACTTCCTACGGCTTCCACTAGATGTTTGAAGCGTCTATGATGAACAGAGACCGGATGACAAGGAAGAGAAGTTGACGTCCCTGGGATGTCGTCACTTCATTATTGCGCGCACCTGCGCATTCATGTGAGTTCATGTGAGGCGAGACATTTTTCAAAAACGTTTTTCAAGACGCAGGAGAGGTCGGGTTGAAACATTACTGATGTTTCACGTTAAAAATGGCCCTAAAGATTGATGCCCTACTTTTGAGTAGCCTACTGAAGCGCTAACAACATGGAACAACTTGGAGTTACTTGGACATAAATTATGAACTTTGTCGAAAATAACCACATTTGTTGTGGACCTGGGATTCCTGGAAGTGCCAATGGATGAAGATAATCAAAGGTAAGGGATTATTGACAATAGTATTATTGATATTAGATGGTTACAAGATGGTGCTAACCTGTATATCCTAGCCTATTGTTCTTAGCACAGCACACCGTTTATTGCAAAGTTTGATTTCCCAGTAAAGTTATTTTGAAATCTGGCAATGCAGTAGCATTTACGAAATGTTAAACTATAATTCTTTGAATGACAATATTATAATTTACCGAATAGTAATTTTGTAAATTGTAACGTTGATTCACCGGAAGCATTTGAGGGGAAAAAAATTCTGAATTTCACCGCTACTGTAAAATGCTGTTTTTGGATATAACTATGAACTTGATGGAACAAAAAATGCATGTATTGTATATCATAATGTCCTAGGAGTGTCATCTGAGGAAGATTGTCAAAGGTTAGTGCATAATTTTAGCTGGTTATCTGCTTTTGGTGACGCCTGTCTTTGAATTGACAAAACATTACACACAGCTATTTTCAATGTACTCTCCTAACATAACCTAACTTTATGCTTTCGCCGTAAAGCCTCTTTGAAATCGGACAATGTGGTTGGATTTAGGAGATGTTTATCTTTCAAATGGTGAAAAATAGTTGATTGTTTGTGAAATTGAAATGATTAGATTCTTGCAGTTTTGAATTTCCCGCCATGGTATCTTGACAATAAATCCCAATACCGGGATCAGATCCCCAATAAAATTAAGCAAATTAATCCGCTTTAAAACGGGTGTAGAACCTAACTGGAATACATAAGCAGCGTGTGAGTTTCAAGTTTGGAGAAGATCATTTTCACCATAAAAATGCACCTTTATAATAAAAACATTACATGCATAATTGCATTTGTGGTCACTTTTGAGAATGGTATTTTCCTGCTAATGGCACATTTGCGTTTTTAGCCTACTGCCGGGTGCGCATTGTTGTGCTCATAATGTGAAGCAATAGCCTAATAGTTTATCAATATTTTAAGCTAAACGTTCTCATCTGTTGCATCAGGCTCATTTCTTAACTTTTTTTTGATGCTAGTATTTGTATTAATTTGGGATCTATCGCATCCCACAACTGTCTCGGACTATGTTCGGAATATTTATTTCTCGCACAGAATAGGTCAACTTTTGTACAATGGGGACAGTAGATTGACATAGACTACTTTTTTTGCTGATTGTTAGGCCTACTCATCTTGTTGTCTGATTAAAAGTAAAAGTGGACAGTTCTTCCGATATCTTAAATATGCGCCTCAGAATTGGATAAGGATGCGCGCAGTTGCGTCCCCGATGTGTCTGTCTTCACTCGTAGCCTGTGAGAAAAACCTGATCACGTGACTGAGAGCCATGTGAGTGAGAGGCGCTTCAGCACAAAGCGGGGAGAAGGGAATTGTAATTATTATATTTAGCCCAAGGGCATAACGGCCACTGTCTGCGAAATGCATGGATTTTTTTAGGGCGATTATGGCCACACAAAGGGGATGCAGCCGGGAAATTCAAGGCATTATCAAGTGTGTAGCTTGTGCAAAAAAACAAAGCAGAGCTCATGCCCTTCATGCAACTTTTAAAAAATCATCATTAATCGCATCATGCAGCCTTAGAATGTATTGAAAATCAAAACAAATAGCCCAACATTTGTATCACAACTAAAGTTACACAAATAACTCTAAATTAAGTATATATGAGTACCTGTTTCTTTGTTAACCGCTCAACACAGAATAGCTGCATGTGTGCACTCCCTCAAATTATTCTACATACTATAAAATAATATAAAATAATTTCACGGAATTCTAAGCAAATCTGCTAAATGAACAAGTGTAGCCCACATATGACATACAGTTGAAGTCGCACAATTTTTTAATTCTGCCCACAAATTTTCTATGGGATTGAGGTCAGGGCTTTGTGATGGCTGCTCCAGTACCTTGAGTTTGTTGACCTTAAGCCATTTTATTTGACTATTTTACAGCTATTTAAAGACAAGACTCTCGTTAATCTAACCACACTGTCCGATTTCAAAAAGGCTTTACAACGAAAGCAAAACATTAGATTATGTCAGCAGAGTACCAAGCCAGAAATAATCAGACACCCATTTTTCAAGCTAGCATATAATGTCACAAAAACCCAGAAGACAGCTAAATGCAGCACTAACCTTTGATGATCTTCATCAGATGATAACCCTAGGACATTATGTTATACAATACATGCATGTTTTGTTCAATCAAGTTCATATTTATATCAAAAACCAGCTTTTTACATTAGCATGTGACGTTCAGAACTAGCATACCCCCCGCAAACTTCCGGGGAATTCGCTAACATTTTACTAAATTACTCACGATAAACGTTCACAAAAAGCATAACAATTATTTTAAGAATTATAGATACAGACCTCCTCTATGCACTCGATATGTCCGATTTTAAAATAGCTTTTTGGTGAAAGCACATTTTGCAATATTCTAAGTACATAACCCAGGCATCACGGGCTAGCTATTTAGACACCCGGCAAGTTTAGCACTCACCATAATCATATTTACTATTATAAAAGTTTGATTACCTTTTGTTGTCTTCGGCAGAATGCACTCCCAGGACTGCTACTTCAATAACAAATGTTGGTTTGGTCCAAAATAATCCATCGTTATATCCGAATAGCGGCGTTTTGGTCGTGCGTTCCAGACACTATCCGAAATGGTAAAGAAGGGTCGTGCGCATGGCGCAATTCATGACAAAAAAATTCTAAATATTCCATTACCGTACTTCGAAGCATGTCAACCGCTGTTTAAAATCAATTTTTATGCCATTTTTCTCGTAGAAAAGCGATAATATTCCGACCGGGAATCTCCTTTTCGGCAAACAGAGGAAAAAATCACAAAGACTGGGGCGGTCAGGTCACGCGCCTAAGCCCAGAGTCCCTTGATCGGCCACTTGAGAAAGGCGATAATGTGTTTCAGCCTGGGGCTGGGATGACGACATTCAGGTTTTTCCCGGGCTCTGAGTGCCTATGGACGACGTAGGAAGTGTCACGTTAGAGCAGAGATCCTTAGTAAAAGATAGAGATGGCAAAGAAGTTCCAGAAATGGTCAGACAGGCCACTTCCTGTAAAGGAATCTCTCAGGTTTTGACCTGCCATTTGAGTTCTGTTATACTCACAGACACCATTCAAACAGTTTTAGAAACTTTAGGGTGTTTTCTATCCATATGTAATAAGTATATGCATATTCTAGTTACTGGGTAGGAGTGGTAACCAGATTAAATTGGGTATGTTTTTTATCCAGCCGTGTCAATACTGCCCCCTAGCCCTAACAGGTTAACAAGAAATTTGTAGTGGTTGAAAAACGGGTTTTAATGACTCCAACATCACTGTATGTAAACTTCCGACTTCAACTGTAGCTAGATCAGGGCCTAAAATAAGGACAATGCACAGAATGCTATTCTGTTCTGCTGAAATAGACTAGATTTTCGTCATGTAATTTCTTTAGAACTGTCAAAACAAATAATTGTCACAAGATTCGTAGTGGAGAGAAGACCAAGGCACAGCGGGAATGTGGATACTCATGTTTATTGATAAAAAAACAAGTAAAGTATCCACTGGAAAACCAAAAAAACAATACTCACAACGGCAACAGTGTGGCAGGCTAAAACAAATGCAGTGCACACAAACAACTACCCACAATCCCAAAGAAAAACACACCCTTCTATATAGGACTCCCAATCAAAGGCAACTCAACACACCTGCCTTCAATTGGGAGCCCATCCCCAACACAAACCCTTAACATACAAACAACCTGTCACATCCTGACCACAACTGATACAATACCTCCCTCTGCTGGTCAGGATGTGACAGTACCCCCCCCTCAAGGTGCAGACCCCGGAATGCACCTAAAAAAAAGACAACACAAAAAAAACAATCCCCAACAAAACCAATAAACAATAACCCCTAAACAATAAGGGAGGGAAGGGAGGGTGGCTGCCGTCACCGACAGCACTGTGCTACACCCTCCCTCCCCAACCCACCTATCCTGGAGGTGGCTCAGGTGCAGGACGTGGACCTCGCTCCACCTTCGGCGTTGCCCACTTCGGCGTCGCCCAGACGGGGCCACTCGGGCTGACCCGGAGGGCAGTCGGGCCACTCTGGCAGACCCGGAGGGCAGTCGGGCCACTCTGGCAGACCCGGAGGGCAGTCGGGCCACTCTGGCAGACCCGGAGGGCAGTCGGGCCACTCTGGCAGACCCGGAGGGCAGTCGGGCCACTCTGGCAGACCCGGAGGGCAGTCGGGGCACTCTGGCAGACCCGGAGGGCAGTCGGGCCACTCTGGCAGACCCGGAGGGCAGTCGGGCCACTCTGGCAGACCCGGAGGGCAGTCGGGCCACTCTGGCAGACCCGGAGGGCAGTCGGGCCACTCTGGCAGACCCGGGCAGTCGGGCCACTCTGGCAGACCCGGGCAGTCGGGCCACTCTGGCAGCTCCTGACTGGTGAGGCTGGGCTGATGCACTAGATGCCTGATGCGTGGGGCTGGTATTGGATGTGCCAGTCTGGGCACACGCATCTTCGGGCTAGTGCGGGGAGCGGGAACAGGCTGAACAGGACTAGGCTGACTACTGGGAAGCTTGGTCCGGGTTGCTGGTATTGGTCGTGCAGACTGGAGGTACTCACTTCCGGGAAAGCACGAGAGGCAGGAACCGGAAAGACTGGGCCATGGAGGCGCACAGGTGGCCGTGATCGCACCGCCTGCACAACCCGTCCTGGCTGGATGGAACTAGTAGCCCTGCACGAGCGGGGTGCTGGTGCAGGGCGGACTGGGCTGTGCGTGCGTGTAGGCGAGATAGTGCGAAACACGGCGCTCTCACCTCCCTACGCATCTCCACATACTCACGGGTAGCTGGCTTATGGCTCTTCCTAGACCTAGCCAAACTACCCGTGTGCCCCCCCTAAAAAAATCTTGGGGGTGCCTCTCCGGCTTCTTCGCCAGCGCGTTCATGGCTTCAAAACGCCGCCTCTCAGCCTTCGCTTCCTCGATCTCCTCCCGTGGGCGACGGTATTCCCCAGCGTGATGCCAAGATCCAGCCCCGTCCAAAATCTCCTCCCAAGTCCATCTCTCCCCATAGTCCATATACTTAGGGTGCCGCTCCTCTCTCCGCTGCTTGGTCTTGGCTTGGTGGGTAGTTCTGTCACAAGATTCGTAGTGGAGAGAAGACCAAGGCGCAGCGGGAATGTGGATACTCATGTTTATTGATAAAAAAACAAGTAAAGTATCCACTGGAAAACCAAAAAACAATACAACGGCAACAGTGTGGCAGGCTAAAACAAACGCAGTGCACACAAACAACTACCCACAATCCAAAAGAAAAACACACCCTTCTATATAGGACTCCCAATCAAAGGCAACTCAACACACCTGCCTTCAATTGGGAGCCCATCCCCAACACAAACCCTTAACATACAAACAACCTGTCACATCCCGACCACAACTGATACAATACCTCCCTCTGCTGGTCAGGATGTGACAATAATCGATTTATTGTGATGGTGTAGGCTATATTACATGGATTTATTTGACTTTTTAAAATATAAATATATTATTTAACGGTCAATTAATGTGAGACCGACAGTTATTTGCTTGACAACCACCGGGTGTCAAAATGTCATGACTGCCACAGCCCTAGGACTCATTGTCTATGGGTTTAGTGAACATTCAATGATTTACTGCACAATAAAGGTTCAGAAAAGGCTCTTTAACCCTTAGACCCCAATAGAATTCCGTAATGCTGCTGTAGATTACTGAGATTGTTTTAAATCAAGCCAATTTCATTAAACATTTAAAATAAATACACATAGCTAAAAACGAAGAATAAATTACAATTACAATGTCACGCCCTGGCCATAGAGAGGTTTTTTATTCTCTATGTTGGTTAGGCCAGGGTGTGACTAGGGTGGGCATTCTATGTTCCTTTTTCTATGTTCTTTATTTTCTATGTTTTGGCCGGATATGGTTCTCAATCAGGGACAGCTGTCTATCGTTGTCTCTGATTGGGAACCATACTTAGGTAGCCCTTTTTCCCTCCTTAGGTTGTGGGAAGTTGACTTTGTTTAGGGCACATTAGCCTTTTGCTTCACGGTTGTTGGGTAGTGTTTATTGTTTTGTTCGGCATCTGTTCCAATAAAATGAATATGTAGCTGTTGCCACAAAATGTAATTTTAATTTCTCTACCATAAGCCCCCTTGAACATTGTTTTAGAGAATTTGGTAGGAAATCCAACCGGCCACACAACCGCAGACCACGTGTATGGCGTTGTGTGGGCGAGCGGTTTACTGATGTCAATGTTGTGAACCGACTGCCCCATGGTGGCAGTGGGGTTATGGTATGGGCTGGCATAGGCTACGACAATGAACTCAATTGCATTTTAACGATGGTCATTTGAATGCACAGAGATACCATGATGAGATCCTGAGGCCCGTTGTAGTGCCATCACCTCATGTTTCAGCGTGATAATGTACAGCCCCATGTCGCAAGGATCTGTACACAATTCCTGGAAGCTGAAAATGTCCAAGTTCTTCCGTGGCCTGCATATTCACCAGACATTTCACCCATTGAGCATGTTTGAGATACTCTGGATTGATGTGTACGAGAGCGTGTTACAGTTTTTGCCATTATCCAGCAACTTTGCAAAGCCATCGAAGAGGAGTGGATCAACATTCCATAGGCCACAATCAACAGCCTGATCAACTCTATGCAAAGGAGATGTGTTGCTCTGTATGAGGCAAATGATGGTCACACCAGATACTGACTGCTTTTCTGGTCCACGCCCCTACCTTTTTTTTAAGGTATCTCTGACTAACAGATGCATACAGTGGCTTGCGAAAGTGTTCACTCCCTTGGCATGTTTCCTATTTTGTTGCCTTACAACCTGAATTAAAATAGATTTTGTGGGGGGTTTGTATTATTTGATTTACACAACATGCCTATCACTTGGAAGACATTTTTTTTGTGAAACAAACAAGAAATAAGACAAAAAAACAGAACTTGAGAGTGCATAACTATTCACCCCCCCCAACGTCAATACTTTGTAGAGCCACCTTTTGCAGCAATTACAGCTGCAAGTCTCTTGGGGTATGTCTCTATAAGCTTGACACATCTAGCCACTGGGATTTTTGCCCATTCTTCAAGGCAAAACTGCTCCAGCTCCTTCTAGTTGGATGGGTTCCGCTGGTGTACAGCAATCTTTAAGTCATACCACAGATTCTCAATTGGATGGAGGTCTAGGCTTTGACTAGGCCATTCCAAGACATTTAAATGTTTCCTCTTCAAATACTTGTGTTGCTTTAGCAGTATGCTTAGGGTCATTGTCCTAATGGAAGGTGAACCTCCGTCCCAGTCTCAAATCTCAAATCTCTGGAAGACTGAAACAGGTTTCCCTCAAGAATTTCCCTGTATTTAGCGCCAACCATCATTCCTTAACCTCTTGGGGCTAGGTGGGACGCTAGCGTGCCACCTGTGGTGCACTCCATCAACAGCAGGTGCATTTCAAGAGCGGCAAATTTGAATCCAAATAAATGTCAAAATTCAAATTTTTCAAAAATACAACTATGTTACACCATTTGAAAGATAAACATCTCCTTAATCTAACCACGTTTTACGATTTCAAAAAGGTTTTACGGCGAAAGCATAAATTTAGAGTATGTTAGGACAGTACATTTACAAGAGTTGTGTGTAATGTTTTGTCAAGTCAAAGACAGGGTCACCAAAACCATAAAACCAGCTAAAATGATACACTAACCTTTTACAATCTCCATCAGATGACACTCCTAGGACATTATGTTAGACAATGCATGCATTTTTAGTTCTATCAAGTTCATATTTATATACAAAAACAGCGTTTTACTATGGCATTGATGTTGAGGAAATCGTTTCCCTCCAATAACCGGCAGTCAAGTCAGCGTCACAAATTAAATAATTAAAATTAGAAAACATTGGTAAAATATTATATTGTCATTTAAAGAATTATAGATTTACATCTTTTGAACGCAATCAACTTGCCAGATTTAAAAATAACCTTACTGGGAAATCACACTTTGCAATAATCTGAGCACTGTGCCCAGAAAAATACGCGTTGCGATACAGACTAGACGTCATGTTGGGGAGATCTAAAATCGAAAATACTATGTAAATAATCCATTACCTTTGATTCTCTTCATCAGATGTCACTTCCAGGTATCACAGGTCCATAACGAATGTAGTTTTGTTCAAAAAAGCTCATCATTTATGTCCAAAAATCTCCGTCTCGTTAGCACATGATGTAAGCCAGCCGGACTTCTCGTCATGAACGAGGGGAAAAAATATATTTCCGTTCGTTCAAACATGTCAAACGTTGTATAGCATAAATCATTAGGGCCTTTTTTAACCAGAACATGAATAATATTCAAGGTGGACGAATGCATAGCCTTTTATAACGTATTGGAACGAGGGTACCCAACATGAAGTAGCGCGCCAGGTGTCTAATGGGACATCACCGTTCCATGGCTCTTGTTCGGTCAGATCTCCCTCCAGAAGACTCAAAACACTTTGTAAAGGCTGGTGACATCTAGTGGAAGCAATAGGAAGTGCCAAAATATTCCTAAACCCCTGTGTTTTTCAATGGGATAGGTTTAAAGTCAATACAACACATCAGGTATCCACTTCCTGTCAGAAAATGTCTCAGGGTTTTGCCTGCCAAATGAGTTCTGTTATACTCACAGACACCATTCAAACAGTTTTGGAAACTTTAGAGTGTTTTCTATCCATATATAATAAGTATATGCATATTCTAGTTACTGGGTAGGATTAGTAACCAGATTAAATCGGGTACATTTTTTTTATCCAGACGTGCAAATGCTGCCCCCTAGACCCAACAGGTTAAATTCTGACCAGTTTCCCAGTCCCTGTCGATGAAAAATATCCCCACAGCAGGATGCTGCCACCACCATGCTTCACTGTGGGGATGGTATTCTCAGGGTGATGAGAGGTGTTGGGTTTGCATCAGACATAGCTTTTTTTTAATGGCAAAAAAGCTAAATTTTAGTCTCATCTGACCAGAGTGCCTTCTTCCATATGTTTGGGGAGTCTCCCACATGCCTTTTGGCGAACACCAAATGTGTTTGCTTATTTTTTTTAAGCAATGGCTTTTTTTCTGGCCACTCTTCCGTAAAGCCCAGCTCTGTGGAGTGTACGACTTAAGGTGGTCCTATGGACAGATACTCCAATTTCCGCCTTGGAGCTTTGCAGCTCCTTCAGGATGATCTTTGGTCTCTTTGTTGCCTCTCTGATTAATGCCCTCCTTGCATGGTCTGTGAGTTTTGGTGGGCGGCCCTCTCTTGGCAGGCTTGTTGTGGTGCCATATTCTTTCCATTTTTTAATAATGAATTTAATGGTGCTCCGTGGGATGTTCAAAGTTTCTGATATTTTTTTGTAACTCAAACCTGATCTATACTTCTCCACAACTTTGTCCCTGACCTGTTTGGAGAGCTCCTTGGTCTTCATGGAGCCACTTGCTTAGTGGTGCCCCTTGCTTAGTGGTGTTGCAGACTCTGGGGCCTTTCAGAACAGGTGTATTTTTACACTGACATCATGTGACACTTAGATTGCACACAGGTGGACTTTATTTAACTAATTATGTGACTTCTGAAGGTAATTGGTTGCACCAGGTCTTATTTAGGGGCTTCATAGCAAATGGGGTGAACACATATATGCACGCACCATTTTTCATTTTTTTTATTTTTTAGAATTATTTTGAAACAAGTTCTTTTTTTCATTTCACTTCACCAATTGGGACTATTTTGTGTATGTCCATTACATGAAATCCAAATGTAAATCCATTTAAATTACAGGTTGTAATGCAACAACATAGTAAAAACACCAAGAGGGATGAGTACTTTTTTTGCAAGGCACTGTATCTGTATTCCCAGCCATGTGAAATCCATAGATTAGGGCCTAATGATTTAAAGATGATTATTTAATTCGATTCTAATGATTTATTTCAATTGACTGATTGCTTTATGTGAACTGTACCTTAGTTAAATCTTTGAAATTGTTCCACTTTGCGTTTCTACTTTTGTTCAGTTTAGATCCACAGACAGACTTCAATCAACATTTGATGCTTATTCAGCTTGTAATAAGTTGTCGGTGTGAGATAGGGCCTCTCTCTGTGAGGAGAGCATGCATAAATACATAGACTTAGCAGATCTGTGAGTATAATGGAGGTTAATCATCTCTCTTTAATTAGAGACTAGCAGTGATAATGCAGGCAGTTTAAACTCCTTAAAGTTAAATTCCAGCCCAACACTATCTTTTGGTATTTGTTTCATTATAGAAATACGATGCATTTGATGCATTTTTGTATGATGCATTTTTCATCATATGATGCAAAATCCCATGGAGCCTAGTTGCAGCCTTGGTAGTTTACTGCTGAAAAGTTCTACAGTACCAGTCAAAGGTTTGGACGCACCTACTCATTCAATTTGTTTTTGTTTTTACTATGTTCTACATTGTAGAATAATAGTGAAGACATCAACATTATGAAGTAACACATATGCAATCATATAGTAACCCAAAACATTTTAACAAATGCTTTTCCTTCACTCTGCGGTCCAACTCATCCCAAACCATCTCAATTGGGTTGATGTCGGGTGATTGTTGAGGCCAGATCATCTGATGCAGCAATCCATCACTCTCCTTCTTGGTCAAATAGCCCTTACACAGGCTGGAGGTGTGTTTTGGGTCATTGTCCTGTTGAAAACAAATGATAGTCCCACTAAACGCAAACCAGATGGGCGACGTATCGCTGCAGAATGGTGTGGTAGCCATGCTGGTTAATTATGTGTACCTTGAATTCTAAATAAATCAAAGACAATGTCACCAGCAAAGCACCCCCACACCATCACACCACCTCCTCCGTGCTTCCCGGTGGGAACCACACATGCAGAGATCATCAGTTCACCTACTCTGCGTCTCTCACAAAGACACGGCGGTTGGAGCCAAAAATCTGAAATTTGGACTCATTAGACCAAAGGAAAGATTTCCACCGGTCTAATGTCTATTGCTCGTGTTTCTTGACCCAAGCAAGTCTCTTCTTGTTATTGGTGTCCTTTAGTAGTGGTTTCTTTGCAGCAATTCAACCATTAATAAGGCCTGATTCATGCAGTCTCCTCTGAACAGTTGACGTTGAGATGGGTCTGTTACTTGAATTCTGTGAAGCATTTATTTGGGCTACAGTCTGAGGTGCAGTTACTTGCCCATTTCTGAGGCTGGTAACTCTAATGAACTTATCCTCTGCAGCAGAGGTAACTCTGGGTCTTCCTTTCATGTGGTGGTCCTCATGAGAGACAGTTTCATTATAGCGCTTGATGTTTTTTGCGACTACACTTGAAGAAAGTTATTGACATTTTCCAGATTGACTGACCTTCATGTCTTAAAGTAATGATGGACCGTCATTTCTCTTTGCTTATTTGAGCTGTTCTATAATATAATAATATAATGCCATAATATTGACTTGGTCTTTTACCAAATAGCCCTGTCTTCTGTATACTAACCCTACCTTGTCACAACACAACTGATTGCCTCAAACGCATTAAGAAGGAAATAAAGTCCACAATTCCATTGACTTTTAACAAGGCACACCTGTTAATTGAAATGCATTCCAGGTGACTACTTCATGAATCTGGTTGAGAGAATGCCAAGAGTGTGCATATCTGTCATCAAGGGAAAGGGTGCCTACTTTAAAGAATCTAAAATATATATTGATTTTTTTTCCACTTTTTTGGTTACTACGTGATTCCATATGTGTTATTTCATAGTTTCGATGTCTTTACTATTATTCTACAATGTAGAAAATAGTAAAATAAAGCAAAACCCTTGACTGAGTAGGTGTGTACAAACTTTTGATTGGTACTGCACAAGTGCGCAGTGTTTTTATGAACTTTTTTTTACCCCCTTTTTCTCTCCAATTGGTGCTTACAGTCTTGTCCCATCGCTGCAACTCCCGTACGGACTTGGGAGAGGCGAAGGTTGAGAGCCATACATCCTCCGAAACACGATCCTGCCAAGCCGCATTACTTCTTGACACACTGCTCACTTAACTCGGAAGCCAGCCGCACCGATGTGTCGGAGGAAACACTGTATAACTGGTGACCGAAGTCAGTGTTCATGCAAGAGCACAATGGGACCAGGACATCCTGTCCGGACAAACCCTCCCCTAACCTGGACAATGCTGGGCCAATTGTGTGTCCTGCCTCATGGGTTTCCCAGTCACGGCCGGCTGCGACACAGCCTGGGATCAAACCCGGGCCTGTAGTGACACCTCTAGTACTGCAATGCAGTGCCTTAGACCGCTGTGCCACTCTGGAGGCCCAAACCTTTAGTTTTTTTGATAGCTATAGAAGTATAGAAGACAGGGATCTCTCAACTAGCTAGTTGTTTGGATTTAAAATAGCAGACTATATTGCTAGATCATCCCATCTCCTGGAGCCAAGGACCATTGTGTTTATATGCGTGCAGTTTTCTGTTCATTTCTTCGGAATGGTCGCTTCAACTGCTGGGTGGCAGGTTTTCTTAATGAGACTTTTAGCTGCGTTTGTGCTGCTTTTGATGTGCATCTCATCTGTGTTAACCTTGGGAATTAAACTAGACACACCGGTACACACGGGAGAGACTGCTTCTTCTAAGGCATTAATACTACTCTCCACTAGGACTGGGGAAGATGCTGGACATATTCAAGCCACACTAGCAAGCTCACGTTTGGATAGGACAGCCCAGGAAGGGAGGGAGAAGAGGGGGAGTGAGGCTAAGGCTCGAGGCTCACCGAGACATGTCCTCAAGTCCTCAGGCAGCCCATCAACGGTGGTAGGTGCCAGGTGGAGGGGTTGGTCACTCCACCATCCGAGGTGGGGGCACACCGCTGCATGAACTGAGCTGAACCCTTTGTGGGAGAGAAGACAGATGACCTTTCAATTCAGTCGGTAGCCTTTCTTTGATGAAGATGAGAACACTGGTTGAACTGCTACACTTGATGCCAAGTCGAGACAGACAGAGGACAGAGGGATCTGAGAGTGCAGATCTCAGCAAGAGGTATGCACTTAAAAAAAAAAATGTGCGTACCTTGTTGCCAAAAATGTATGAGATTTGTCTAATTGCACACACTACTAGGGCTGGGATTGTTTGCTTCTCTGAGACATGGCTGAACATCAATGACTCTGAAATTTACGGAATTGTTAAGGTGTGTGGTGGGGTGGGGTATTAAATATCAGGACTGGTATATCGTGATTGTGTTGAGCTAGTGTGGATGGACATTCTACTTCCAAAGAGTAAGCCAATCGTGGTGTGGGCATGCTACAGAGACCACCTGATCATAATTACTTTTACCAAGCACTGGAGGAGGCATGCTCTAAATGTTTAGATTTTCTATGTAATGAAACTGTTTTGATTGGTGGTTTTAACATGGATACTAAAGCTAAGGACAAACCATTATTTAAAGCTTTCATACATTTTTTTTGCTGGGTGTTTGACTTGTATCAACTGATAAGTACAAAAAAAATTATGTGTGAAATGAAATGTATGCATTCACTACTGTAAGTCGCTCTGGATAAGAGCATCTGCTAAATGACAAAAATGTAAATGTATAAGAGCCCACTAGAGTATGTAACTCCACCCAAATCATCATAGATTTGATCTTGGTGTCTGATAAATCTAATATTTCTCAAAGTGGTGTCATTCCTAGGGCTGTTACGGTGACCGCCACACTGGCATTCACGAGTCATGATGGCAGTCAAATTCCATGTGATGGTTTAGTCACGGTAATTAGGGTTCTCCAAGCTCTGATGCTGCTGATGGTCATTAGTAACCTACCAAACTTGGTAACTGCCTTGTACTCTACACTATTTTGTCCCTCTAATCACTCTGACATCAATGCAAATGTGATTGAAAATCGAATCAAACGCTTCATGAAAGGCCATGAGCTCATGTTGTGCAACATTTCTATAGGCTATGTAATTGCGTAAGAAAGTGATGGCCTCTATTAAAAAGAGGAGGATCCCATCAGCTATATTTATTTATCAAACCTTTATTTATCAAATGTATCCTAATATTAACCTCTTACATCTAGACGTTCCGCTAGCGGAACACCTGCTCCAATATCCAATGATAGGCGTGGCGCGAATTACAAATTCCTCAAAAATACAAAACCTTCCATTTTTCAAACATATGACTATTTTACAGCATTTTAAAGACAAGACTCTCCTTTATCTAACCACACTGTCCAATTTCAAAAAGGCTTTACAGCGAAAGCAAAACATTAGATTATGTCAGCAGAGTACCCAGCCAGAAATAATCAGACACCCATTTTTCAAGCTAGCATATAATGTCACAAAAAACAAAACCACAGCTAAATGCAGCACTAACCTTTGATGATCTTCATCAGATGACAACCCTAGGACATTATGTTATACAATACATGCATGTTTTGTTCAATCAAGGTCATATTTATATCAAAAACCAGCTTTTTACATTACCATGTGACGTTCAGAACTAGCATTTCCACCGAACACTTCCGGTGAATTTACTAAATTACTCACGATAAACGTTCACAAAAAACATAATTATTTTAAGAATTATAGATACAGAACTCCTTTGTGCAATCGAGGTGTCCGATTTTAAAATAGCTTTTCGGTGAAAGCACATTTTGCAATATTCTGAGTACATAGCCCGGCATCACGGGCTAGCTATTTAGACACCCAGCAAGTTTAGCCTTCACCAAAGTCAGATTTACTATTAGAAAAGTTTGATTACCTTTGGTGTTCTTCATCAGAATGCACTCCCAGGACTCCTACTTCAATAACAAATGTTGGTTTGGTTCAAAATAATCCATCGTTATATCCAAATAGCGGCGTTTTGTTCGTGCGTTCAAGACACTATCCGAAGTGTAAATAAGGGTCATGCGCATGATGCATTTCGTGACAAAAAAATTCTAAATATTCCATTACCGTACTTCGAAGCATGTCAACCGCTGTTTAAAATCAATTTTTATGCCATTTTTCTCGTAAAAAAAGCGATAATATTCCGACCGGGAGCGGTGGTTTTCGTTCAAAGATAAAACATGGAGTCCACTCATGCACGAGCCTGAGTCTCACAGTACTGTGACCAGCCACTATCCAAACGCGCTACTTTTTTTCAGCCAGAGCCTGCAAAGCCACGATTCAGCTTTTTGCCGCCTTCTGAGAGCCCATGGGAGCCGTAGGAAGTGTCACGTAACAGCAGAGATCCCCTGTAATGGATAGAGATAATCAAGAAGGCCAAGAAATTGTCAGACAGGGCACTTCCTGCATGGAATCTTCTCAGGTTTTGGCCTGCCAAATGAGTTCTGTTATACTCACAGACACCATTCAAACAGTTTTAGAAACTTTGGAGTGTTTTCTATCCAAAGCTAATAATTATATGCATATTTGGATAGAAAACACTCTGAATTTTCTAAAACTGTTTGAATAGTGTCTGTAAGTATAGCAAAAACCTGAGAAAAATACAACCAGGAAATGAGAATTTTGTGGCTGTACTATTTTTGAGTCATTGCTAATAGATCACACAGTGACAAAGGATTCATTTCGCACTTCCTACGGCTTCCACTAGATGTTTGAAGCGTCTATGATGAACAGAGACCGGATGACAAGGAAGAGAAGTTGACGTCCCTGGGATGTCGTCACTTCATTATTGCGCGCACCTGCGCATTCATGTGAGTTCATGTGAGGCGAGACATTTTTCAAAAACGTTTTTCAAGACGCAGGAGAGGTCGGGTTGAAACATTACTGATGTTTCACGTTAAAAATGGCCCTAAAGATTGATGCCCTACTTTTGAGTAGCCTACTGAAGCGCTAACAACATGGAACAACTTGGAGTTACTTGGACATAAATTATGAACTTTGTCGAAAATAACCACATTTGTTGTGGACCTGGGATTCCTGGAAGTGCCAATGGATGAAGATAATCAAAGGTAAGGGATTATTGACAATAGTATTATTGATATTAGATGGTTACAAGATGGTGCTAACCTGTATATCCTAGCCTATTGTTCTTAGCACAGCACACCGTTTATTGCAAAGTTTGATTTCCCAGTAAAGTTATTTTGAAATCTGGCAATGCAGTAGCATTTACGAAATGTTAAACTATAATTCTTTGAATGACAATATTATAATTTACCAATGTTTTCGAATAGTAATTTTGTAAATTGTAACGTTGATTCACCGGAAGCATTTGAGGGGAAAAAAATTCTGAATTTCACCGCTACTGTAAAATGCTGTTTTTGGATATAACTATGAACTTGATGGAACAAAAAATGCATGTATTGTATATCATAATGTCCTAGGAGTGTCATCTGAGGAAGATTGTCAAAGGTTAGTGCATAATTTTAGCTGGTTATCTGCTTTTGGTGACGCCTGTCTTTGAATTGACAAAACATTACACACAGCTATTTTCAATGTACTCTCCTAACATAACCTAACTTTATGCTTTCGCCGTAAAGCCTCTTTGAAATCGGACAATGTGGTTGGATTTAGGAGATGTTTATCTTTCAAATGGTGAAAAATAGTTGATTGTTTGTGAAATTGAAATGATTAGATTCTTGCAGTTTTGAATTTCCCGCCATGGTATCTTGACAATAAATCCCAATACCGGGATCAGATCCCCAATAAAATTAAGCAAATTAATCCGCTTTAAAACGGGTGTAGAACCTAACTGGAATACATAAGCAGCGTGTGAGTTTCAAGTTTGGAGAAGATCATTTTCACCATAAAAATGCACCTTTATAATAAAAACATTACATGCATAATTGCATTTGTGGTCACTTTTGAGAATGGTATTTTCCTGCTAATGGCACATTTGCGTTTTTAGCCTACTGCCGGGTGCGCATTGTTGTGCTCATAATGTGAAGCAATAGCCTAATAGTTTATCAATATTTTAAGCTAAACGTTCTCATCTGTTGCATCAGGCTCATTTCTTAACTTTTTTTTGATGCTAGTATTTGTATTAATTTGGGATCTATCGCATCCCACAACTGTCTCGGACTATGTTCGGAATATTTATTTCTCGCACAGAATAGGTCAACTTTTGTACAATGGGGACAGTAGATTGACATAGACTACTTTTTTTGCTGATTGTTAGGCCTACTCATCTTGTTGTCTGATTAAAAGTAAAAGTGGACAGTTCTTCCGATATCTTAAATATGCGCCTCAGAATTGGATAAGGATGCGCGCAGTTGCGTCCCCGATGTGTCTGTCTTCACTCGTAGCCTGTGAGAAAAACCTGATCACGTGACTGAGAGCCATGTGAGTGAGAGGCGCTTCAGCACAAAGCGGGGAGAAGGGAATTGTAATTATTATATTTAGCCCAAGGGCATAACGGCCACTGTCTGCGAAATGCATGGATTTTTTTAGGGCGATTATGGCCACACAAAGGGGATGCAGCCGGGAAATTCAAGGCATTATCAAGTGTGTAGCTTGTGCAAAAAAACAAAGCAGAGCTCATGCCCTTCATGCAACTTTTTAAAAATCATCATTAATCGCATCATGCAGCCTTAGAATGTATTGAAAATCAAAACAAATAGCCCAACATTTGTATCACAACTAAAGTTACACAAATAACTCTAAATTAAGTATATATGAGTACCTGTTTCTTTGTTAACCGCTCAACACAGAATAGCTGCATGTGTGCACTCCCTCAAATTATTCTACATACTATAAAATAATATAAAATAATTTCACGGAATTCTAAGCAAATCTGCTAAATGAACAAGTGTAGCCCACATATGACATACAGTTGAAGTCGCACAATTTTTTAATTCTGCCCACAAATTTTCTATGGGATTGAGGTCAGGGCTTTGTGATGGCTGCTCCAGTACCTTGAGTTTGTTGACCTTAAGCCATTTTGCCACAACTTTGGAGGTATACTTGGGGTCATTGTCATTTGGAAGACCCATTTGCGACCAAGATTTAACTTCCTGACTGATGTCTTGAGATGTTGCTTCAATATATCCACATAATTTTTATTCCTCATGATGCCATCTATTTTGTGAAGTGCACCAGACCCTCCTGCAGCAATGCACCCCCACAACACGATGCTGCCACCCCCGTGCTTCATGGTTGGGATGGTGTTCTTCGGCTTGCAAGCCTCACCCTTTTTCCTCCAAACATAATGATGGTCATTATGGCCAAACAGTTCTATTTTTGTTTCATCAGACCAGAGAACATTTCTCCAAAAAGTATGATCTTTGACCCCCTGTGCAGTTGCAAACTGTTTACAACTGGATATAGATACTTTTGTACCTGTTTCCGCCAGGATCTTCACAAGGTCCTTTGCTGCGAGGTGTTTAAACTTGTGTACTACTGTTTGTACAGATGAACGTGGTACCTTCAGGCGTTTGGAAATTGCTCCCAAGGATGAACCAGACTTGTGGAGGTCTACAATTTTTTTTCTGAGGTCTTGGCTGATTTCTTTTGATTTTCCCATGATGTCAAGCAAAGAGGCACTGAGTTTGAAGCTAGGCCTTGAAACAATTAGCCTATCAGAAGCTTCTAAAGCCATTACATAATTCTCGGATTTTCCAAGCTGTTTAAATGCAGTCAACTTAGTGTATGTAAACTTCTGACCCACTGGAATTGTGATACAGTGAAATAATCTGTCTGTAAACAATTGTTGGAAAAATACTTGTGTCATGCACAAAGTAGATATCCTAACCGACTTGCCAAAACTATAGTTTGTTAAAACCTCTCTGGGCTAGGCGGGACGAATTCGTCCCACCTACGTAACAGCCACTTGAAGCCTGTGGCGCGATTTTCAAAACCTTAAAAATTCTATTACTTCAATTTCTCAAACATATGACTATTTTACAGCTATTTAAAGACAAGACTCTCGTTAATCTAACCACACTGTCCGATTTCAAAAAGGCTTTACAACGAAAGCAAAACATTAGATTATGTCAGCAGAGTACCAAGCCAGAAATAATCAGACACCCATTTTTCAAGCTAGCATATAATGTCACAAAAACCCAGAAGACAGCTAAATGCAGCACTAACCTTTGATGATCTTCATCAGATGATAACCCTAGGACATTATGTTATACAATACATGCATGTTTTGTTCAATCAAGTTCATATTTATATCAAAAACCAGCTTTTTACATTAGCATGTGACGTTCAGAACTAGCATACCCCCCGCAAACTTCCGGGGAATTCGCTAACATTTTACTAAATTACTCACGATAAACGTTCACAAAAAGCATAACAATTATTTTAAGAATTATAGATACAGACCTCCTCTATGCACTCGATATGTCCGATTTTAAAATAGCTTTTTGGTGAAAGCACATTTTGCAATATTCTAAGTACATAACCCAGGCATCACGGGCTAGCTATTTAGACACCCGGCAAGTTTAGCACTCACCATAATCATATTTACTATTATAAAAGTTTGATTACCTTTTGTTGTCTTCGTCAGAATGCACTCCCAGGACTGCTACTTCAATAACAAATGTTGGTTTGGTCCAAAATAATCCATCGTTATATCCGAATAGCGGCGTTTTGGTCGTGCGTTCCAGACACTATCCGAAATGGTAAAGAAGGGTCGTGCGCATGGCGCAATTCATGACAAAAAAATTCTAAATATTCCATTACCGTACTTCGAAGCATGTCAACCGCTGTTTAAAATCAATTTTTATGCCATTTTTCTCGTAGAAAAGCGATAATATTCCGACCGGGAATCTCCTTTTCGGCAAACAGAGGAAAAAATCACAAAGACTGGGGCGGTCAGGTCACGCGCCTAAGCCCAGAGTCCCTTGATCGGCCACTTGAGAAAGGCGATAATGTGTTTCAGCCTGGGGCTGGGATGACGACATTCAGGTTTTTCCCGGGCTCTGAGTGCCTATGGACGACGTAGGAAGTGTCACGTTAGAGCAGAGATCCTTAGTAAAAGATAGAGATGGCAAAGAAGTTCCAGAAATGGTCAGACAGGCCACTTCCTGTAAAGGAATCTCTCAGGTTTTGACCTGCCATTTGAGTTCTGTTATACTCACAGACACCATTCAAACAGTTTTAGAAACTTTAGGGTGTTTTCTATCCATATGTAATAAGTATATGCATATTCTAGTTACTGGGTAGGAGTGGTAACCAGATTAAATCGGGTATGTTTTTTATCCAGCCGTGTCAATACTGCCCCCTAGCCCTAACAGGTTAACAAGAAATTTGTAGTGGTTGAAAAACGGGTTTTAATGACTCCAACATCACTGTATGTAAACTTCCGACTTCAACTGTAGCTAGATCAGGGCCTAAAATAAGGACAATGCACAGAATGCTATTCTGTTCTGCTGAAATAGACTAGATTTTCGTCATGTAATTTCTTTAGAACTGTCAAAACAAATAATTGTCACAAGATTCGTAGTGGAGAGAAGACCAAGGCACAGCGGGAATGTGGATACTCATGTTTATTGATAAAAAAACAAGTAAAGTATCCACTGGAAAACCAAAAAAACAATACTCACAACGGCAACAGTGTGGCAGGCTAAAACAAATGCAGTGCACACAAACAACTACCCACAATCCCAAAGAAAAACACACCCTTCTATATAGGACTCCCAATCAAAGGCAACTCAACACACCTGCCTTCAATTGGGAGCCCATCCCCAACACAAACCCTTAACATACAAACAACCTGTCACATCCTGACCACAACTGATACAATACCTCCCTCTGCTGGTCAGGATGTGACAGTACCCCCCCCCCTCAAGGTGCAGACCCCGGAATGCACCTAAAAAAAAGACAACACAAAAAAAACAATCCCCAACAAAACCAATAAACAATAACCCCTAAACAATAAGGGAGGGAAGGGAGGGTGGCTGCCGTCACCGACAGCACTGTGCTACACCCTCCCTCCCCAACCCACCTATCCTGGAGGTGGCTCAGGTGCAGGACGTGGACCTCGCTCCACCTTCGGCGTTGCCCACTTCGGCGTCGCCCAGACGGGGCCACTCGGGCTGACCCGGAGGGCAGTCGGGCCACTCTGGCAGACCCGGAGGGCAGTCGGGCCACTCTGGCAGACCCGGAGGGCAGTCGGGCCACTCTGGCAGACCCGGAGGGCAGTCGGGCCACTCTGGCAGACCCGGAGGGCAGTCGGGCCACTCTGGCAGACCCGGAGGGCAGTCGGGCCACTCTGGCAGACCCGGAGGGCAGTCGGGGCACTCTGGCAGACCCGGAGGGCAGTCGGGCCACTCTGGCAGACCCGGAGGGCAGTCGGGCCACTCTGGCAGACCCGGAGGGCAGTCGGGCCACTCTGGCAGACCCGGAGGGCAGTCGGGCCACTCTGGCAGACCCGGGCAGTCGGGCCACTCTGGCAGACCCGGGCAGTCGGGCCACTCTGGCAGCTCCTGACTGGTGAGGCTGGGCTGATGCACTAGATGCCTGATGCGTGGGGCTGGTATTGGATGTGCCAGTCTGGGCACACGCATCTTCGGGCTAGTGCGGGGAGCGGGAACAGGCTGAACAGGACTAGGCTGACTACTGGGAAGCTTGGTCCGGGTTGCTGGTATTGGTCGTGCAGACTGGAGGTACTCACTTCCGGGAAAGCACGAGAGGCAGGAACCGGAAAGACTGGGCCATGGAGGCGCACAGGTGGCCGTGATCGCACCGCCTGCACAACCCGTCCTGGCTGGATGGAACTAGTAGCCCTGCACGAGCGGGGTGCTGGTGCAGGGCGGACTGGGCTGTGCGTGCGTGTAGGCGAGATAGTGCGAAACACGGCGCTCTCACCTCCCTACGCATCTCCACATACTCACGGGTAGCTGGCTTATGGCTCTTCCTAGACCTAGCCAAACTACCCGTGTGCCCCCCCTAAAAAAATCTTGGGGGTGCCTCTCCGGCTTCTTCGCCAGCGCGTTCATGGCTTCAAAACGCCGCCTCTCAGCCTTCGCTTCCTCGATCTCCTCCCGTGGGCGACGGTATTCCCCAGCCTGATGCCAAGATCCAGCCCCGTCCAAAATCTCCTCCCAAGTCCATCTCTCCCCATAGTCCATATACTTAGGGTGCCGCTCCTCTCTCCGCTGCTTGGTCTTGGCTTGGTGGGTAGTTCTGTCACAAGATTCGTAGTGGAGAGAAGACCAAGGCGCAGCGGGAATGTGGATACTCATGTTTATTGATAAAAAAACAAGTAAAGTATCCACTGGAAAACCAAAAAACAATACAACGGCAACAGTGTGGCAGGCTAAAACAAACGCAGTGCACACAAACAACTACCCACAATCCAAAAGAAAAACACACCCTTCTATATAGGACTCCCAATCAAAGGCAACTCAACACACCTGCCTTCAATTGGGAGCCCATCCCCAACACAAACCCTTAACATACAAACAACCTGTCACATCCCGACCACAACTGATACAATACCTCCCTCTGCTGGTCAGGATGTGACAATAATCGATTTATTGTGATGGTGTAGGCTATATTACATGGATTTATTTGACTTTTTAAAATATAAATATATTATTTAACGGTCAATTAATGTGAGACCGACAGTTATTTGCTTGACAACCACCGGGTGTCAAAATGTCATGACTGCCACAGCCCTAGGACTCATTGTCTATGGGTTTAGTGAACATTCAATGATTTACTGCACAATAAAGGTTCAGAAAAGGCTCTTTAACCCTTAGACCCCAATAGAATTCCTTAATGCTGCTGTAGATTACTGAGATTGTTTTAAATCAAGCCAATTTCATTAAACATTTAAAATAAATACACATAGCTAAAAACGAAGAATAAATTACAATTACAATGTCACGCCCTGGCCATAGAGAGGTTTTTTATTCTCTATGTTGGTTAGGCCAGGGTGTGACTAGGGTGGGCATTCTATGTTCCTTTTTCTATGTTCTTTATTTTCTATGTTTTGGCCGGATATGGTTCTCAATCAGGGACAGCTGTCTATCGTTGTCTCTGATTGGGAACCATACTTAGGTAGCCCTTTTTCCCTCCTTAGGTTGTGGGAAGTTGACTTTGTTTAGGGCACATTAGCCTTTTGCTTCACGGTTGTTGGGTAGTGTTTATTGTTTTGTTCGGCATCTGTTCCAATAAAATGAATATGTACGCTCACCACACTGCACCTTGGTCCTCTCCTTTCAACCGGCGTTACATAGAAGTTAGCTTAGATTTAAAGAGCACAACCTCTTCTTTGATTTGACACCACATTCATCTCAATAGGAATTACACACATTTTTATTCCATTGTGTAAAGACACTCAACACCACAACAAAACACATGAGTATTTTACAGTGCCTTCAGAAAGTATTCACACCCCTTGACTTTTTCAAAATGTTGTTGTGTTACAGCTTGAATTTAAAATATATTAGATTGAGATTTTCTGTCACTGGCCTACACACAATACCCCTTAATTTGAAATCGGAATGATGTTATTAAAAATGTGCAATGTCTTGAGTCAGTACGTTTTCAACTCCTTTGTTATTGCAAGCCTAAATAAGTTCAGGAGTAAAAATGTGCTTAACAAGTCACATAATGAATTGCATGTACTCACTCTGTGTGCAATAATAGGGTTCAACATGATTTTTGAATGACTACTTCATCTCTGTATCCTACACATTCAAATGTATGGTCCCTCGTTGAGCAGTACATTTCCAAAACAGATTTAACCACAAATACCAGGGAGGTGTTCCAATACTTTGCAAAGAAGGGCACCTACTGGTAGATTGGTAAAAAAGCAGACATTGAATATCCCTTTGAGCATGGTAAAGTTATTAATTACACTTTTTATGGTGTATCAATACACCCAGTCACTACAAAGATACAGGCATCCTTCCTAACTCAGTTGTCGGAGAAGAAGGAAACCGTTCAGGGATTTCACCATGAGGCCAATGGTGACTTTAAAACTGTTAGAGTTTAACCTAATTGACAGAGTGAAAAGAAGGAAGCTTGTACAGAATAAAACTATTCCTAAACATGCATCCTGTTTGCAGCAAGGCACTAAAGTAATACTGCAAAAAATGAGGCAAAGCAATTAACTTTTTGTCCTAAATACAAAGTGTTATGTTTGGGGCAAATCCATTACAACACAGTTCCACTCTCCATATTTTCAAGCATAGTGGTGGCTGCATCATGTTATGGGTATGCTTGTAATCAGTAAGGTCTGGGGAGTTTTTCAGGATAACAAAATAAACAGAATGAAGCTAAGCACAGGCAAAATCCTAGAGGAAAACCTGGATCAGCCTGCTTTCCACCAGACACTGGGAGATGAATTCACCTTTCAGCAGGAGAATAACCTAAAACAAAAGGCCAAATTTACACTGGAATTACTTACCAAGAAGACAATGAAAGTTCCGGAGTGGCTAAGTTACAGTTTTGACTTAAATTTACCTGAAAATCTATGGCAAGACCTGAAAATGGTTGTCTAGCAATGATGAAAAGCAATTTGACAGAGCTTTTAGAATTTAGAAAAGAATAATGAGCAAATGTTGCACAATCCAGGTTTTGAAAGTGACTTACCCAGAAAGACTCATTGCCAAAGGTTCTTCTACAAAGTATTGACTCCATCTGCTTCTCCTCCTTCATCTTGTAATGAAGAAGACGGAGAATAACAAAAATACTTTTCCAATCAGCACTGGTTCCATGTCACAAGTCGTGGAAGCCGATGGCAGCGGCATGCTGCTAAGTGGACGGAAGTGTCTGCGAGAGGTTCGGAGCAGATTGACATAAGGAATAGCTTCACTGCACTGGTGCCTGATCTACCTGCGCCTTCATTGCTGGGAGTGCCTGTGTCCAACTATGCTGACTCCAGCAGCGGCTTCGTCGTCGGAGTTCGGCTCCTTTCCGTCTCTCTGGATCTGACGGGGTACTGGCTGCTGTGGGAGGTCTGGACCTGTTGCCAGGAGCAACTGGTATACGCTATCCTGCTTCCCATGTACCCGTGAAAGGTTCAACAAATTGTGTGAGGGGTAGGAATGGGTGGATTTATCCATTTCCTTCTCCGGCCGTTTTATTGGGCAGTTCAATGGTGAGAAATTTCTCAATCCCTTGAGTAAAAACTTTGTGCTATCCAGGAGCATGAGTGCAGGACATCAATAAGCTGCTCCCAAACATTTTAAACCAGCATCAGAAAATGTAGTTTTTCGTAGTTCATGTGGGATACAATGACATTATTTGGGTGTATGCTTCAGCAAATGTACATTACCCAGGGGCATTGGAAGACACAATGTAAGTAACCTAATGTATGTCCTTCTAACTGCTCTGAATGCCTCTGCTGATCCCACAGCTGTTTTATGCAGTAATCAGGTGCCTATGAACTGTTAGCACTGAGGCAGTGTGTCCTAGTAGGAAGTCCACTGTGTGCAGCTCACCCTGCACTAACATAAATAGCATGAGCATGTCTACTTCTGCTATGCTTCCCAGTAAAGCAATGAAAACAATCAAGCATCCCAGAAAAGTTAAAAAAAATTGCCCTCGTTAACATATGTAGCCTAAGAAACAAGGTTCATGAAGTCAATAACTTGCTATTAACAGATAACATTCATATTCTATCTCTGAAACTCACTTCGATAATACCTTTGATAATACAGTGGTAGCAATGCATGGTAATAACATTTACAGAAAATACAGGAATGCCAATGGGGGCGGTGTGGCGGTCTATATTCAGAACCACATTCCTTTAAAGCTTAGATACAATCTAATGTTACATAATGTTGAAGTAATATGGCTACAGGTTCATCTGCCTCACCTAAAGCCCATTCTTGTGGGAAGCTACTATACACCACCAAGTGCCAACAGTCAGGATCTGGATAATATGTGTGAAATGCTTGATAATGTATGTGATATCAACAGAGAGGTATATATTCTGGGTGATTTCAATATTGACTGGCTTTCATCAAGCTGCCCACTCAAGAAAAGCTTCAAACTGTAACCAGTGGCTGCAACCTGGTTCAGGTTATCAGTCAACCTAGCAGGGTAGTTACAAACAGCACAGGAATTAAATCATGAACATGTATTGATCACATCTTCAAATGCTGAAAATATTTGCTTTAAATCAGTGTCCAAATCCATCGGATGTAGTGATCACAATGTAGTAGAAATATCTTGGAAAACCAAAGTTCTAAAGGCTGGGCCTAATATAGTGTATAAGAGGTCATACAATATGTTTTGTTGTGATTCTTATGTTGATGATGTAAAGAATATTGGCTGGTCTGTGGTGTGTAATGAGGCGCAGCCAGACGCTGCACTTGATGCATTTATGAAATGTCTTATTCCTGTTACTAATAAGCATGCACCCATTAAGAAAATGACTGTAATAACTGTTAAATCACCTTGGATTGATGAGTAATTGAAAAATGGTATGGTTAAGGGGATGCGGCAAAAGGTAGTCTGGCAGCACAAAGTCTGGCAGCACAACTGATTGGCAAAGTACTGCAAATTGAGAAATCAAATGACTAAAGTGAATAAAAAGTGAAATAAACTAAACTATGAAACAAAGATGATTGACAAAAAATGATAGTAAAATGTTTTGGCGCACCTTAAATAAAAATTTTGCCAAAAAGGCAAACTCAGTTCCATCATTCATTGAATCAGATGGCTCATTAATCACAAAACCCACTGATATTGCCAACTACTTTCAAGTTTTCTTTCATTGGCAAGATTAGCAAACCTAGGCATGACATTGCAGCAACAAATGCTGACACTACACATCCACGGGGGGCCAGCACAGAAAAAAAAAAAAAAAGTATGAAATTGTATGAAATGTATGCATTCGCTACTGTAAGTCGCTCTGGATAAGAGCGTCTGCTAAATGACTAAAAATGTAAAATGTAAAATGTAAATCCAAGTATATTTGACCATGTCATGAAAGATAAGCTTTGCAATTTTGAATTTCATAAAGTAAGTGTGGAAGAGGTGAAAAAATGATTGTTGTCTTTCAACAATGACATGCCACCGGAGTCTGACAACTTGGATGGAAAATTACTGAAAATAATAGAGGACAGTATTGCCACTCCTATTTCCCATATTTTCAGTTGAAGCCTACTAGAAAGTGTGTGCCCTCAGGCATGGAGGGAAGCAAAAGTCATTCCGCTACTTAAGAATAGTAAAGCCAGCTTTAGTGGCTCAAATATCAGAGGAATCAGCCTCAATCAAATCTAATGAAATTGTATCTGTCACATGTGCCGAATACAACAGGTGTAGACCTTACAGTGAAATGCTTACTTACAAGCCCTTAACCAACAACGCAGTTTTAAGAAATTTCCCAAAAAGTAAGAGATAAGAATAACAAATCATTAAAGAGCAGCAGTAAATAACAATAGCGGGGCTATATACAGATGAAGTCGTAAGTTTACATACACCTTAGCCAAATATATTTAAACTCAGTTTTTCACAATTCCTGACAACTAATCTGAGTAAAAATTCCCTGTTTTAGGTCAGTTAGGATCACCACTTTATTTTAAGAATGTGAAATGTCAGAATAATAGTAGAGAGAATGATTTATTTCAGCTTTTATTTCTTTAATCACATTCCCAGTGGGTCAGAAGTCTACAAACACTCAATTAGTATTTGGTAGCATTTCCTTTAAATTGTTTAAGTTGGGTCAAACGTTTTGGGTAGCTTTCCTCAAGCTTCCCACAATAAGTTGGGTGAATTTTGGCCCATTCCTCCTGACAGAGCTGGTGTAACTGAGTCAGGTTTGTAGGCCTCCTTGGTCGCACATGCTTTTTCAGTTCTGCCCACACATTTTCTATAGGATTGAGGTCAGGGCTTTGTGATGACCACTCCAACACCTTGACTTTGTTGTCCTTAAGCCATTTTACCACAATTTTGGAAGTATGCTTGGGGTCATTGTCCATTTGGAAGACCCATTTGCGACCAAGCTTTAACTTCCTGACTGATGTCTTGAGATGTTGCTTCTATATATCCACATAATTTTCCTCTTCCCTCATGATGCCATCTATTTTGTGAAGTGCACCAGTCCCTCCTGCAGCAAAACACCTCAACATGCTGCCACCCGTGCTTCACGGTTGGGATGGTGTTCTTCGGCTTGCAAGCGTCCCCATTTTTCCTCCAAACATAACGATGGTCATTATGGCCAAACAGTATTATTTTTCTTTCATCAGACCAGAGAACATTTGGAAGAGAACATTTGGAACAACGTTTGGAAATTGCTCCCAAGAATGAACCAGACTTGTGGAGCTCTACAATTTATTTTCTGAGGTCTTGACTGATTTCTTTTGATTTTCCCATGATGTCAAGCAAAGAGGCAGTGAGTTTGAGGGTAGGCCTTGAAATACATCCACAGGTACACCTCTAATTGACTCAAATTATGTCAATTAGCCTATCAGAAGCTTTTTAAGCCATGACATAATTTTCTGGAATTTTCCAAGCTGTTTAAAGGCACAGTCAACTTAGTGTATGTAAACTTCTGACCCACTGGAATTGTGATACAGTGAATTATAAATGAAATAATCTGTCTGTAAACAATTGTTGGAAAAATTACTTGTGTCATGCACAAAGTAGATGTCCTAACCAACTTGCCAAACCTATAGTTTGTTAACAAGAAACTTGTGGAGTGGTTGAAAAACTAGTTTTAATGACTCCAACCTAAGTGTATGTAAACTTCCGACTTCAACTGTACAGGGGGTACCGGTACAGAGTCAAATGTCAATATGCAGGGCGCACCGGTGTCGAGGTAATTGAGATATTTCTGTACATGTAGGTAGAGTTATTAAAGTGGCTATGTATAGATAATTAAAAAATAAAGGAGAGCCGCACACTCTAGGAGCTCAGATGCAAAAATATTTATGTCCAGCGTTTCGACAGACAAGCTATCTTCATCAGGGTATAATGACAAACACTGCGGGATGACTCATTTATATAGTGTCAAAAGACACACAGGTGTCTGTAATCATGGCCAGGTGTGGCCTGATATCATTGGTTAATTCTCATATGTTAAAATTGCATACAAAAAACATAAATGGATAGCATACGATCATAGATACAATTTGGCTACATAAGTCTACAAACATTTACAATAGCAAAATCACAATAATCACAAGAATAGCTTCAGATCAAAGTCTACGTTGAGACCGAAGGGAGCAAGGGTCTTTAAATTACAGATCCAGGCAGCCTCTCGTTTTAACAATAAATTGTCAAGGTCACCCCTTCTCCTAGGGAGGGTGACATGTTCGATGCCAATATAACATAGAGATGAAATCGAGTGGTTTTCTTCCAAAAAGTGGGCCGCAACTGGGTAAGTCGGGTTTTTGCACCTAATGGTGCTACGATGCTCCGAGATACGTACTTTTAATTCGCGCTTTGCTTCACCCACATCATTTTTACCACAGGGACAAGTTATAAGATAAATAACTGCCTTAGTGGAGCACGTGATAACACCTTTGATTGGGATCTGTTTCCCTGTTTGGGGGTGTTTGAAGGATCTACATTTATAAGTGCCATTGCATTGAGCACAGCCATTACACTTGTAGTTTCCATCCAGTAGGGGCAGAAATACACGTTGTGCAGGGATATCTTGGGGTGGTAAATCAGAGTTTACCAATTGATCTCTGTGGTTTCTGCCCGGCGAGAAGGTCCGAAAACACATTACTGATACTATCATCAGATCTTAAAATGTGCCAATGTTTGTGAACGATTCCCTTAATTTGTTCAGAGCACTTTGAATAGCGGGTAGTTAGAACGCAATAATGCTTATTTTTGCGAGACTGACCTTGAAAAAGGTCATGTCTCATTTTGTTTTGAATTTTCTCAATGGCAATATTAATCTGACCATTTTTGTACCCCCTCTCCTTGAATTTTCTTTGCGTCTCAACCATATTTCTGTCGAAATCTGATTGTTTTTTACAAATTCTTTTGATTCGATAGAATTGGCTGTAGGGCAAACTGTTTTTCAAGGGAAGTGGGTGACAACTATCAGCCCTCTCCATGTAACCCACATACAAATTAGCATAGTTAGGAGCCATGGGGGATCCCATAGCAGTACCCTTCGTCTGAATAAAGAAATCCTTTAGAAACATTAAGTAGTTGTGTGTGAGTACTATTTCAGACAATGTTATAATGCATGCACTGGAAGGTAGTTCATTAGGGTCACTTTGCAGAAGAAAATGTTCCATAGCTTCAATACAGCCCTCGTGTGGAATATTTGTGTATAATGACTCAACATCAAAAGTAACTAACAACTATTCTCAGGGAGAGGATCAAGAGATTCAATAATAGAGATCATACTGCTGGTGTCCTTTACAAAGGAGGGGAGCTGTTCTGCGAGTGATCTAATAAAAAAGTCAGCACAAGTCGATAGAGGAGCTGTCGATAGACGGTGCGTTTCTTTCGCCTCTAGATTATGCATAGATAATAACAGAGAGTAGCAGCAGCGTGGGGTGGGGGGGCAATGCAAATAGTCTGAGTAGCCATTTGATTAGCTGTTCAGGAGTCTTATGGCTTGGGGGTAGAAGCTGTTTAGAAGCCTGTTGCCAACCCTTAGAAAACCTTTGGGAAAAAATGTGTTTGACCAGATACAGTGCTATTTTACAGTAAACAAATTGATAACAGAACTTCAGCAGGCATATAAGGAACGACATTCAACAAGCACAAATGACTAATGATTGGCTGAGAGAAATTGATGATAAAATGATTGTCGGGGCTGTTTTGTTAGACATTAGTGCAGCTTTTGACTTTATCAATCATAGTCTGCTGCTGGAAAAACATATGTGTTATGGCTTTACACCCCCCGCTATATTGTGGATAAAGAGTTACATGTCTAACAGAACACATATGGTGTTCTTTAATGGAAGCCTCTCCAACATAATCCAGGTAGAATCAGGAATTCCCCAGGACAGCTGTCTAGGCACCTTTTCTTTTTTCAATCTTTACTAACGACATGTCACTGGCTTTGAGTAAAGCCAGAGTGTCTATGTATGCGAATGACTCAACACTATACACGTCAGCTACTACAGAGACTGAAATGACTGCAACACTTAACAAAGAGCTGCAGTTAGTTTTAGAATGGGTGGCAAGGAATAAGTTAGTCCTAAATAGTTCTAAAACTAAAAGCAGTGTATTTGGGACAAATCATTGACTAAACCCTAAACCTCAACTAAAACTTGTAATGAATAATGTGGAAATTTTGAGGTGACTAAACTGCTTGGAGTAACCCTGGATTGTAAATTGTCATGGTCAAAACATATTGATACAACAGTAGCGAAGATTGGGAGAAGTCTATCCATAATAAAGCGCTGCTCTGCCTTAACAGTACTATCAACAAGGCTGGTCCTACAAGCCCTAGTTTTGTCGCACCTGGACTACTGTTCAGTCGTGTGGTCAGGTGCCACAAAGAGGGACTTAGGAAAGTTGCAATTGGCTCAGAACAAGGCAGCATGGCTGGCTCTTGGATGTACACAGAGAGCTTACATTATTATGAATGTCAACTTCTCCGGGCTCAAAGTGGAGGAGAGATTGACTTAATCACTACTTGTGTTTGTGAGAGGTCTTGACTTGTTGAATGCACCAAGCTGTCTGTTTTAAACTACTTGCACACAGCTCGGACACCAATGCATAGCCCACAAGACATGCCACCAGAGGGCTCTTCACAGTCCCCAAGTCCAGAACAGACTATGGACAGTACTACATAGAGCCATGACTACATGGAACTCTATTCCACATCAAGTAACTGATGCAAGCAGTAGAATCAGATAAAAAAAAACAGATAAAAACACACCTTGTGGAACAGTAACACAATGTGTTAGTAGTGTAGTGGCCTGAGGGCACACACTTAATGTGTTTTGAAATATGTTATGTTTTTAAAATCGTATAACTGCCTTAGTTTTGCTGGACCCAGGAAGAGTAGCTGCTGCCTTTGCAGTAGCTAATGGGGATCCATAATAAATACAATACAATGCTCAGGGGTGTGAATACTTATCTAAAGGAGATATTTCTGTATTTCATTTTCAATATATTTGCAAAAATTTCTACAAACATGTTTTCACTTTGTCATGATGGGGTATTTTGTGTTGATGGGTGAGAGAAAAAAAAACAGATTTATTTCATTATGAATTCAGGCTGTAACACAACAAAATGTGGAATAAATCAAGGTGTATGAATACTTTCTGAAGCCACTGTAAATTGTAGTAAATTTGACTAAATAATTCACTCAAAATGTACCAAGTGTAATATATTATCCAAAATGTGACCCGAGGACAATATTCAGGAAGTATTTCAAAACCCACACAAAGTAGGCTATTTGAATGACAACGATTCTTACTTATGTAAAAATGCAAGAAACTATTCATAGATTTTCAAAGTGTAGATAACCTGTCTCAGCAAAGTTTAGTACAGACCAGGTTTGAGTAGCCTACTTTGACAGCAATTCAGTGAAAAGAGAAAATACAAAACACAATTTTTTTTAAAACACAATTTCCTTATAAGACTTGTAGGACAAATGTATATTTCGCACTGTCATGGTACTTCTGGAAGCACAGCCCCATCCTGCAAAGTGACATAGAGCACCCAAAGGAGGTTTCTACACATTTCCCAGTCTTTGCCCTGCGCCCACTCTGGATGCACGCCACACATCCTCTCTTGCGCCCTTCAAACTTCACCAGGGAGTGGCCTGCTTTTAAATGATGAGTAACAGCTCGGTCCACACCCCCTGGTGCCACACGATTGGCACCCCGTTTCCTTCCACTGTAGCCATTACAAAGTGAATGCACATGCTGCATTTTTAATGCCTTCAGCGACCAGCACCTGTGGTTTCTGGGAAGGGGCCTTTGCAGGGTCCCCCACACTGGTCTACTGACACCACCCTCAGGGTACTATACATACACTATATATACAAAAGTATGAGGACACCCCTTCAGCCACACCCGTTGCTGACAGATGTATAAAATCGAGCACACAACCATGCAATCTCCATAGACAAACATTGGCAGTAGAATGACCTTACTGAAGAGCTCAGTTACTTTCAACGTGGCACCGTTATAGGATGCCAGCTTTCCAACAAGTCAGTTCGTCAAATTTCTTGCCAGCTAGATCTGCCCCGGTCAACTGTAAGTGCTGTTATTGTGAAGTGGAAATGTCTAGAAGCAACAACGGCTCAGACGCAAAATGGTAGGCCACACAAGCTCACAGAATGGGACCGTCGAGTGCTATAGTGCATAGAAATCATCTGTCCTCAGTTGCAACACTCACTACCGAGTTCCAAACTGCCTCTGGAAGCAATGTCAGCACAAGAACTGTTCGTCGGGAGCAAAATGAAATGGGTTTCCATGGCCGAGCAGCTGCACACAAGCCTAAAATCACCATGCGCAATGCCAAGCGTCGGCTGGAGTGGTGTAAAGCTCGCCGCCATTGGACTCTGGAGCAGTGGAAATGCATTCTCTGGAGTGATGAATCACGCTTTACCATCTGGCAGTCCGACGGACGAATATGGGTTTAGCTGATGCCAGGAGAACGCTACCTGCCCCAATGCATAGTGCCAACTGTAAATTTTGGTGGAGGAGGAATAATGGTCTAGGGCTGTTTTACATGGTTCAGGCTAGGCCCCTTAGTTTCAGTGAAGGGAAATCTTAATGCTACAGCATACAATGACATTCTAGAGGATTCTGTGCTGGCAACAGTTTGGGGAAGGCCCTTTCCTGTTTCAGCATGACAAAGCCACAGTGCACAAAGCGAGATCAATCAGAAATGGTTTGTCGAGATTGGTGTGGAGGAACTTGACTGGCCTGGCCAGAGCCGTGACCTCAACCAATGAATTGGAACACCGACTGAGAGCCAGGCCTAATCGCCCAATATCAGTGCCCGACCTCACTAATGTTCTTGTGGCTGAATGGAAGCAAGTCACCGCAGCAATGTTCCAACATCTAGTGGAAAGCCTTCCCAGAAGAGTGGAGGCTGTTATAGCAGCAAAAGGGGGACCAACTCCATATTAATGCCCATGATTTTAGAATATGTTCAATGAGCAGGTGTCCACATACTTTTGGTCATGTAGTGTACATAGGTAGCAATATGCCACGCAACCGTTTTGAGCAGCTATGTAGGTACATTCACTTTTCGGATCCAAATTCAACAAATGAGACCAACAAATTGCACTTTTGCTGAGCCCTGACTCTCCACATCACTTCCTCCGCTTTCACTGACCTAGAGGAACAGAGTAACAAAGGGGGGTAGAGAGTGAGAGAGGAACAGAGGATACAATTGTGGTCAGGATCATAATCTCTCTTTCACTCAAACACACACACTTTCTCTCTCTACCTTTCTCTCTCTCCTATTGTCAGCCATACATATACTCTCTAATGATCACCTCTTAGGGGTTTCCATAATAAATTGTGTGTTACAGTTACAATACGCCTCCCATTACTTACACACTCACAGTATAATCATTTGATACCCCAGGAAGAGTAGCTGCTGCATGTGCAATAGCTGATGAGAATCCTAATAAGCTCAACTAAATCATGATGCTATACAGCACTTTCAATCAATCATTAAGCATCTCCAATCCAAAATTAAATCTAGAATCGGCTTCCTATATCGCAACAAAGCATCCTTCACTCATGCTGCCAAACATACCCTCGTAAAACTGACCATCCTACCGATCCTCGACTTCGGTGATGTCATCTATAAAATAGCCTCCAACACTCTATTCGACAAACTGGATGCAGTCTATCACAGTGCCATCCGTTTTGTCACCAAAGCCTCATATACTACCCACCATTGCGACCTGTACGCTCTCGTTGGTTGGCCCTCGCTTCATACTCGTCGCCAAACCCACTGGCTACAGGTTATCTACAAGTCTCTGCTTGTCACGTCCTGGCCAGTATAAGGGTTAATTGGTATTGTAGTTTGGTCAGGACGTGGCAGAGGGTATTTGTTTTATGTGGTTAGGGGTGGTGTGTTTGTTGTAGGGCAGTTGATTTAGGTATTCCGGGGTTTTTGGGCACTGTTTGATTTTCATGTATTCTATGTTTAGTCTAGTGTGTCTATGTTTGGGTTCATTGGGGTTGGGACTCTCAATTGAAGGCAGGTGTTGTCTATTTGCCTTTGATTGAGAGTCCCATATATGAGGGTGTGTTTGTCTTTTGTGGGAGATTGATTTTGCACTGCGTTTTTGTATAGCCTGCAAAACTGTTACCGTTGTAAGTACTGTTTATTGTTTTTCTGTTCAAGTGGATGCTTTACATGTTTTGTTTAATAAACATGAGTGTCCACAATCCCGCTGCATTTTGGTCTTTTCCTCAACACGACGACAACAGTGACAGAATCTCCCACCAAACCAAGACCAAGCAGCGGAGAGAGGAGCAGCACGCTCAGGATATGGACTATCGGGAAAGATGGACTTGGGAGGAGATTTTGGATGGGGCTGGACCTTGGCATCAGGCTGGGGAATACCATCGCCCACGGGAAGAGATCGAGGAGGCGAAGGCTGAGAGGCGGCGGTTTGAAGCCATGGCGAGGAAGCCGGAGAGGCACCCCCAAGATTTTTTTTTTTTTGGGGGGGGGCACACGGGTAGTTTGGCTAGGTCTAGGAGGAACCATAAGCCAGCTACCCGTGAGTACATGGTGGAGCGTAGGAGGTGGAGAGCGCCGTGTTTCGCGGAGGTGCGCAATATCTCGCCTATACGCACGCACAGCCCAGTCTGCCCTGCACCAGCACCCCACTCGTGCAGGGCTACTAGTCTCATCCAGCCAGGACGGGCTGTGCAGGCGGTGCGATCACGGCCATCTGCGCGCCTCCATGGCCCAGTCTTTCCGGTTCCTGCCTCTCGTGCGGACCCAGAGGTGCGTCAGCCCAGTAAGACTCGTCCTGTTCCCGCTCCCCGCACTAGCCTGGAGGTGCGTGTTCTCAGGCTGATAACCCCAGTACCAGCACCACCCAGGCTGACAGTGCGTCGGCCCGTCAGTCAAGAGGCGCCAGAGCTGCCCGTCAGTCAAGAGGCGCCAGAGCTGCCCGCCAGTCAACAGTCACCAGAGCTGCCCGCCAGTCAACAGTCACCAGAGCTGCCCGCCTGCCCGGAACTGCCAGAGTGGCCCGACTGCCCTCCGGGTCTGCCAGAGCGGCCCGACTGCCCTCCGGGTCTGCCAGAGCGGCCCGACTGTCCTCCGGGTCTGCCAGAGCGGCCCGACTGTCCTCCGGGTCTGCCAGAACCGGAGCCACCTCCAGATATAGGTGGGTTAGGGAGGGGGGGTGTAGCACAGTGCCGTCGTTGACGGCAGCCACCCTCCCTTCCCTCCCTTTAGTAGGGGGATTTTTGTTGTTGTTGTTGTTGTTGTTTGGGGTTGTTGTTTTTCTTAAGGTGCTTCCGGGGTTAGCACCTTTAGGGGGGGGGGGGGGGGGGGGGGGTACTGTCACGTCCTGGCCAGTATAAGGGTTAATTGGTATTGTAGTTTGGTCAGGACGTGGCAGAGGGTATTTGTTTTATGTGGTTAGGGGTGGTGTGTTTGTTGTAGGGCAGTTGATTTAGGTATTCCGGGGTTTTTGGGCACTGTTTGATTTTCATGTATTCTATGTTTAGTCTAGTGTGTCTGTTTCTATGTTTGGGTTCATTGGGGTTGGGACTCTCAATTGAAGGCAGGTGTTGTCTATTTGCCTTTGATTGAGAGTCCCATATATGAGGGTGTGTTTGTCTTTTGTGGGAGATTGATTTTGCACTGCGTTTTTGTATAGCCTGCAAAACTGTTACCGTTGTAAGTACTGTTTATTGTTTTTTTGTTCAAGTGGATGCTTTACATGTTTTCTTTAATAAACATGAGTGTCCACAATCCCGCTGCATTTTGGTCTTTTCCTCAACACGACGACAACTGTGACACTGCTAGGTAAAGCTCCGCCTTATCTCAGCTCACTGGTCACCATAGCAGCACCCACTCGTAGCACGCGCTCCAGCAGGTATATCTCACTGGTCACCCCCAAAGCCAATTCCTCCTTTGGTCGTCTTTCCTTCCAGTTCTCTGCTGCCAATGACTGGAACGAACTGCAAAAATCTCTGAAGCTGGAGAGTCTTATCTCCTTCACCAGCTTTAAGCACCAGCTGTCAGAGCAGCTCACAGATCACTGCACCTGTACATAGCCCATCTGTAAACAGCCCATCTATCTACTTACCTCATCCCCATACTGTATTTATTTATTTATCTTGCTCCTTTGCACCCCAGTATCTCTACTTGCGCATTCATCTTCTGCACATAAACCATTCCAGTGTTTAATTGCTATATTGTAACTACTTCACCACCATGGCCTATTTATTGCCTTAACTTCTCATTTGCACTCACTGTATATAGACTTTTGGTTTTGTTGTGTTCTACTGTATTATTGACTGTATGTTTTGTTTATTCCATGTGTAACTCTGTGTTGTTGTATGTGTCGAATTGCTATGCTTTATCTTGGCCAGGTCGCAGTTGCAAATAAGAACTTGTTCTCAACTAGCCTACCTGGTTAAATAAAGGTGAAATAAAAAATAAAAAATATTATTACACACAAACACACATACACATATACAGTATCATCATAATGTTATACAGCACTTTCATTCCATCAATCAAAATGGCCAGATTGGTTTCTCAGTTCATTGTGTGCGGCCTGTTTGTCAGACGGATAGATAATCAGACAGGAAAGAGCACACAAAAATACATTCATAAATATGTTCATCGATGAACAGTAGGCTTAGATTATAACCGTAAAGACTGTAGCCTGACAGACAAACCTGACAGTTAACTATCTAGTTAGCTACCGTAGCTAGCTATAGCAAGCAGCTTGGGTCATTTCCATATGAATTACTTTGGTAGAAACAAGACAAAACAACCAACTACTTACCGCACTATACAGAGTTGTCACAAGAAGGGCAGCAAAACAGACAAGGGAAACTATAGACCTGTATCTATACTGAACAAAAGTATAAACGCAACAATTTCAAAGATATTGGTGAGTTACTATTCATATAACGAATTCAATTTAAATAAATTCATTAGGCCCTAATCTATGGATTTCACATTAATGGGAATACAGATATGCATCTGTTAGTCACATATTGTATATCTTAATAAAAAAGTATGGGTGTGGATCAGAAAAACAGTCAGTATCTGGTGTTCGTTGTCTGTAGCTTATGCCTGCCCATACCATAACCCTACCGCCACCATGGGGCTCTCTGTTCACAACATTGACATCAGCAAAACACTCGCCCACACAACGCCATATACGTGGTATTCGGTTTTGAGGCCGGTTGGACGTACTGCCAAATTCTCTAAAACGACGTTGGAGGCGGCTTATGGTAGAAAGAAATTAACATTAAATTGTCTGGCAACGGCTCTGGTGGACATTCCTGTAGTCAACATGGCAATTGCACGCTCCCTCAAAACTTGAGGTAAAAATCTATCGTTCTGCCCCTGAACAAGGCAGTTAACCCACTGTTCCTAGGTCGTCATTGAAAATAAGAATTTGTTCTTAACTGACTTGCCTAGTTAAATAAAGGTAAAATACATGATAATTAACTTGACTGTGATGAGAAAGTCATATAACAAGGCAGAAGCCCTGTCATCCTCTACTTATTTATTCTCTATTCTACCCTCATGTCCTTTGGAATATTCCAAGAAGCCGGATGTGGAGGTCCTGGGCTGGCGTGGTTAAATGTGGTCTGCGGTTAAATGAGGCCTGTTGGACGTACTGCCAAATTCTCTAAAACAACGTTGGAGGCAGCTTATGGTAGAGAAATGAACATTAAATTCTTTAGAAACAGCTCTGGTGGACATTCCTGCTGTCAGCATGCCAATTGCACTGCTGTCTCAAAACATGAGACATCTGTGGCATTGTGTTGTGTGACAAAACTGCACATTTTAAATTGGCCTTTTATTGTCCCTAGCACAAGGTGCACCTGTGTAATGCTTATGCTGTTTAATCAGCTTCTTGATATGCCACGCCTGTCAGGTGGATGGATTATCTTGGCAAATAAGAAATGCTCACTGACAGGGAGATATATCCATTTGTGCACAAAATATGAGCGAAATAAGCTTTTTTGTGCGCATTTTGGGGAATTTTTTATTTCAGCTCATGAAACATGGGACCAACACTTTACATGTTGTGTTTATATTTATGTTCAGTGTTACAAGCATTAGAAGAAGTCTGCAGGCTTAAATCCCACATAAATAGGACAGGTGAGCACTATCTATTTCGTTTCAGTATTTCCAAGAGTCATGGAACTCCTTTCATACCAAAAAGACACCTGTTGCTGCACATTCCTCTGGCAAAGAGTCATATCAGGCTGCATTAAAAATGACTTTATGCTTGGAAAGCGATTGGTCATTCACATACTAAAGATCAAAGAAGTCCTTTGAAGAATGAAATTAGGCATTCTGACAGGCATCTGGTAATACAAAAAGTGATTATGTAATATCAACACAATTAAGCAATAAGGCATGAGTACCCAGGGATTATCATGTGATAACTCCCGACTAAGGCTGTTCTTAGGCCCGAGGCAAAGCCAAGGGCTTGGAAACAGCCCTTAGGAGGGAGTTATCATATCAAACGTTAATTCTCAGGTGCAAGGGCCTTATTTTTTTATAAAACATTTGCCAACATATACAAAAATAAGATTAATGACATGTTTTCATTAAAAACATTATTTTAACGAGTAAATTTGTTTTATTTCATCCTTCCACCAGAAGATATAGTCCGGGCAAAAGCCAGTTGTTAGCAAGCAAACACATACACTCCGTGCACTAAACACACACGCGCGCACTGACCTACCCAACCACACACGCAGACAAGCAAGCACGGCAACACACACACACAGACACACACACTGAGACACTGACCTTTGAGAAAGGCCTTGAATTACAGGGGTGAAAGGGAAAATGAGTGGAATGTTCTGATGGTCGTGTGTGTGTTGTTGGAATCATAATAGAAGTCTTGTCCTTGAGTGCTTTGTTGTGTTCTGGTGAAGCTGCTGTCGTTATGTAGCATAGTTATGACTGAGTTTCATGTCAGTGCAAGCCTTAGCACAAAGAGGAGAAAGAACGTCCTCATCCAACCCTCACTCTCTGATTCTAGAAGCCCATGCAGGCTGTTAAAGTTGTATGCACACATACATTCAGTAAACACACACACACACACTCTCTCCCACACTTCACCTCCATTGAATCTGCTCATATTTGCTCACACATTCATCTGCCCATCACATCCAATGCCTTTATTAGGCCCTCTCTCCTCCTATCCCAGAATAATCCACTAGTCCTGCTCTGATGGGCATACACAGGCACATACAGCCCAGCCCACAGTGCCCACATCATCAAGATGCCAACTTTGATGTTTGTTCAAGCGTGTCACATCAAAAAGGTTCCCCTGCTGGGATTACTGGAGTAAGAAGATTAAGGTAATTGGGGGTTGCAGAGGTGGAACAAAAGGTTTCCCGTTCTAAGGTTTCCTGTCAAAGAGACGGATGAAGTATGCTACGGGAGAGAACAGTACAGTATGTCTCTGAGAACACTGAAGTACTGCACAGTAGGTCTCAAGACATACACACAAAGTCAGTGCTCTGGGGCATTGGTGGGTTAGGATTTTGATGCTGTTGTCGTACATTTGTGTTTGGGGTTACGTGAATCAGCTGTTTATTCACAAACTGGGATTGGTGTTGGGATTATTTTTTCTCTTTTCCTCAGGTAGCTTGTTTGGACACGTACAGTACTAGTCAAAAGTTTGGACACCAACTCATTCCAGGGTTTTTCTTTATTTTACTATTTTCTACATTGTAGAATAATAGTGAAGACATCACAATAATGAAATAACACATATGGAATTATGTAGTAACCAAAAAAGTGTTAAACAAATCAAAATATATTTTATATTTGAGATTCTTCAAAGTAGCCACCCTTTGCCTTGATGACAGCTTTGCACACTCTTGGCATTATATTAACCAGCTTCATGAGGTAGTCACCTGGAATGCATTTCAATTAACAGGTGTGCCTTGTTGAAAGATAATTTGTGGAATTTCTTTCCTTCTTAATACGTTTGAAGCAATCATTTGTGCTGTGAAGGGGTGATATACTGAAGATAGCCCTATTTAGTAAAATACCAAGTCCATATTATGGAAAGAACAGCTCAAATATGCAAAGAGAAATGACAGTCCATCATTACTTTAATCATGAAGGTCAGTCAATGTGGAACATTTCAAGAACTTTGAAAGTTTCTTCAATTGCAATCGCAAAAATGCTATGATGAAACTTGCTCTCATGAGGACCGTGACAGGAAAGGAAGACCCAGGGTTACCTCTGCTGCAGAGGATAAGTTCATTATAGTTACCAGCCTCAGGAATTGCAGCCCAAATAAATGCTTCACCGAGTTCAAGTAACAGACCCATCTCAACATCAACTGTTTAGAGGACACTGCGTGAATCAAGCCTTCATGGTCGAATTGCTGCAAAGAAACCACTACTAAAGGACACCAATAATAAGAAGAGACTTGCTTGGGCCAAGAAACACGAGCAATGGACATTAGACCGGTGGAAATCTGTCCTTTGGTCTGATGAGTCCAAGTGTGAGATTTTTGGTTCCAACCGCCATGTCTTTGTGAGACGCAGAGTAGATGAACGGATCATCTACGCATATGTGGTTCCCACCGTGAAGCATGGAGGAGGGGGTGTGATGGTGTGGGGAGGCTTTGTTGGTGACACTGTCAGTGATCTATTTAGAATTCAAGGCACACTTAACCAGCATGGCTACCACAGCATTCTGCAGTGATACACCATCCCATCTGGTTTGCGCTTAGTTGGACTATCAAAAGCATTCCAGGTGAAGCTGATTGAGAGGATGCCAAGAGTGTGCAAAGCTGTCATCAAGGCAAAGGGTGATTACTTTGAACAATCTAAAATCTAAAATATATTTTGATTTGTTTAAAACTTTTTTGGTTACTACATGATTCTATATGTGTTATTTCATAGTTATGATGTCTTCACTATTATTCTACAACGTAGAACATTTAAAAAATAAAGAAAAACCCTTGAATGAGTAGGTGTGTCCAAAATTTTGACTGGTACTGTATCCGTTATTATGTGCTCTGTGTTTGTGAGTGAGTAAATACTAGATCATGATTCATGTGTCTATGTTTTTACAGGCTGGAGCTGAAGCTACGTTAGGTGTGTAAGGGGTCTACTGAGTAGAAGCACAGAGGCAGAAGCATAAAGGTAAGACTGGGATGCTAATACATCACTCTGATTTTCAACAGGTTTAATGAACATACACAGCTTAATACAAATAAGTAGTGAATGTGTGTTTGGGCACATGAGAGATAGGGAGAGACACTCCTGAAAACCACTGTGTGCTACCGTTTAGTTTTTTTGAGTGACCGGCTGCCTCCGTTTTTGATTCCCTCAGGTATGTGTGTGTCTGCCGTGTGTGGGCTCACGTGGGTGTTTTCCGTGTGTGCTTGCTCCTGTGTGTTCAGTCAAGTATGAAATTACTTTTTTAGTTACAATCTATTATAACTTTATTGACCGTTCCGTTGAACTAGTCTGAAATCAATCATTCTGAAAATCATTACCCTAAACATGTTCGGTTAAGCTGATTGATGGCTTATTTTAATGCATGCCATTTCATTCCACACTTACTGTATAATCAATCTCATTACTGAGCTCTGTATCTTTTGTTCTCCTTGCTAGCACACTCTAATAAAAAGCTTAGTTACTGTATGTTTGTAATATACGCACCAATAGATTTAATGACCCACTTAGCATCTGCCAACCTGTCAAAGCTTTTCCTAGCATTTGATGGTAATTGTGTCCATGTTAGTGTTTGTGCGTGTGTGGCTGTGTGCATATTATTATGCCTATAGGTGTGTATTTGTATACAGTATGTGCACATGCATGTGTGAGCCTGTGTGCCTGCCTGCAGGTGTGCTTGCTTTTGTGTGTGTGTGTGTGTGTGTGTGTGTGTGTGTGTGTGTGTGTGTGTGTGTGTGTGTGTGTGTGTGTGTGTGTGTGTGTGTGTGTGAACATGCCCTCTGGTGTCTATCCTCTAGTGTGCCCATTATCACTTTTACATCTGCATACTGTACAGATGTAGGACCTTCATTTGAGCCAGTTTGCTACAGCATGAATATAATCCTGCAGCAACAGGAAATGTGAATTATTATATAGGTTTGTAATTAACCTGTTGGGTCTAGGGGGCAGCATTTGCACGTCTGGATAAAAAAAATGTACCCGATTTAATCTGGTTACTAATCCTACCCAGTAACTAGAATATGCATATACTTATTATATATGGATAGAAAACACTCTAAAGTTTCCAAAACTGTTTGAATGGTGTCTGTGAGTATAACAGAACTCATTTGGCAGGCAAAACCCTGAGACATTTTCTGACAGGAAGTGGATACCTGATGTGTTGTATTGACTTTAAACCTATCCCATTGAAAAACACAGGGGTTTAGGAATATTTTGGCACTTCCTATTGCTTCCACTAGATGTCACCAGCCTTTACAAAGTGTTTTGAGTCTTCTGGAGGGAGATCTGACCGAACAAGAGCCATGGAACGGTGATGTCCCATTAGACACCTGGCGCGCTACTTCATGTTGGGTACCCTCGTTCCAATACGTTATAAAAGGCTATGCATTCGTCCACCTTGAATATTATTCATGTTCTGGTTAAAAAAGGCCCTAATGATTTATGCTATACAACGTTTGACATGTTTGAACGAACGGAAATATATTTTTTCCCCTCGTTCATGACGAGAAGTCCGGCTGGCTTACATCATGTGCTAACGAGACGGAGATTTTTGGACATAAATGATGAGCTTTTTTGAACAAAACTACATTCGTTATGGACCTGTGATACCTGGAAGTGACATCTGATGAAGAGAATCAAAGGTAATGGATTATTTACATAGTATTTTCGATTTTAGATCTCCCCAACATGACGTCTAGTCTGTATCGCAACGCGTATTTTTCTGGGCACAGTGCTCAGATTATTGCAAAGTGTGATTTCCCAGTAAGGTTATTTTTAAATCTGGCAAGTTGATTGCGTTCAAAAGATGTAAATCTATAATTCTTTAAATGACAATATAATATTTTACCAATGTTTTCTAATTTTAATTATTTAATTTGTGACGCTGACTTGACTGCCGGTTATTGGAGGGAAACGATTTCCTCAACATCAATGCCATAGTAAAACGCTGTTTTTGTATATAAATATGAACTTGATAGAACTAAAAATGCATGCATTGTCTAACATAATGTCCTAGGAGTGTCATCTGATGGAGATTGTAAAAGGTTAGTGTATCATTTTAGCTGGTTTTATGGTTTTGGTGACCCTGTCTTTGACTTGACAAAACATTACACACAACTCTTGTAAATGTACTGTCCTAACATACTCTAAATTTATGCTTTCGCCGTAAAACCTTTTTGAAATCGTAAAACGTGGTTAGATTAAGGAGATGTTTATCTTTCAAATGGTGTAACATAGTTGTATTTTTGAAAAATTTGAATTTTGACATTTATTTGGATTCAAATTTGCCGCTCTTGAAATGCACCTGCTGTTGATGGAGTGCACCACAGGTGGCACGCTAGCGTCCCACCTAGCCCCAAGAGGTTAATGGACATTTTTTTAGGGGTTGATACATTTTTGTAAGGGAGTTTCTAAGTGGAAAAATCAAACGTCAGAAGCCTTTTTAAACAACACGTTTTAAAGGAATGTTCTCCTGCAACGGGGTGGTCAAATGAAGATCCTACATGTGTAGGATTGGTGATGGTTTGGTTCGTTAGCTCATTTCATTCACACATACTAATCATATATGGTAAAAGAGACAACAGAAGGTCATAATTTGCATTCTCTGGGCTTGAGTATCATCACAGCAGAGATTATTTAAACCAGATAAAGCGCTATTCAGCTGTGTTATCTCGCTATTCATGTGACGTGGGTTTGGAGAGTGTGTGTGTGTGTGTGTGTGTGTGTGTGTGTGTGTGTGTGTGTGTGTGTGTGTGTGTGTTGAAGGAAATCTAATTTTTTTATCAAGAAACAGTCTTGAAAATATTAATCTTGTCTTTAGTGTCATAAACAGTCCTTGGTTCCTGCCTGTGCCTCGTAAAGATATGAGGGGGGACCGTCATGACCTTATCGTTAGGACCATCTGTCAGAACGCCGAGAATATGTTCTTTAAGTTAAGATAGGAGACGGTGCCAGACACATGCCGGAACCAACCCTATGAACTATGCCTTGGTAACGTGTCTGTAACCAGTATATAAGGGAACTAATGGGACTGCCCCATTAGAGCTCCTGACAGACGTTCACTATGGTGCATCAAGTTTGTTGGAACCTCTCCAGTTAACCTCTTGGGGCTAGGTGGGACGCTAGCGTGCCACCTGTGGTGCACTCCATCAACAGCAGGTGCATTTCAAGAGCGGCAAATTTGAATCCAAATAAATGTCAAAATTCAAATTTTTCAAAAATACAACTATGTTACACCATTTGAAAGATAAACATCTCCTTAATCTAACCACGTTTTACGATTTCAAAAAGGTTTTACGGCGAAAGCATAAATTTAGAGTATGTTAGGACAGTACATTTACAAGAGTTGTGTGTAATGTTTTGTCAAGTCAAAGACAGGGTCACCAAAACCATAAAACCAGCTAAAATGATACACTAACCTTTTACAATCTCCATCAGATGACACTCCTAGGACATTATGTTAGACAATGCATGCATTTTTAGTTCTATCAAGTTCATATTTATATACAAAAACAGCGTTTTACTATGGCATTGATGTTGAGGAAATCGTTTCCCTCCAATAACCGGCAGTCAAGTCAGCGTCAGAAATTAAATAATTAAAATTAGAAAACATTGGTAAAATATTATATTGTCATTTAAAGAATTATAGATTTACATCTTTTGAACGCAATCAACTTGCCAGATTTAAAAATAACCTTACTGGGAAATCACACTTTGCAATAATCTGAGCACTGTGCCCAGAAAAATACGCGTTGCGATACAGACTAGACGTCATGTTGGGGAGATCTAAAATCGAAAATACTATGTAAATAATCCATTACCTTTGATTCTCTTCATCAGATGTCACTTCCAGGTATTACAGGTCCATAACGAATGTAGTTTTGTTCAAAAAAGCTCATCATTTATGTCCAAAAATCTCCGTCTCGTTAGCACATGATGTAAGCCAGCCGGACTTCTCGTCATGAACGAGGGGAAAAAATATATTTCCGTTCGTTCAAACATGTCAAACGTTGTATAGCATAAATCATTAGGGCCTTTTTTAACCAGAACATGAATAATATTCAAGGTGGACGAATGCATAGCCTTTTATAACGTATTGGAACGAGGGTACCCAACATGAAGTAGCGCGCCAGGTGTCTAATGGGACATCACCGTTCCATGGCTCTTGTTCGGTCAGATCTCCCTCCAGAAGACTCAAAACACTTTGTAAAGGCTGGTGACATCTAGTGGAAGCAATAGGAAGTGCCAAAATATTCCTAAACCCCTGTGTTTTTCAATGGGAGAGGTTTAAACTCAATACAACACATCAGGTATCCACTTCCTGTCAGAAAATGTCTCAGGGTTTTGCCTGCCAAATGAGTTCTGTTATACTCACAGACACCATTCAAACAGTTTTGGAAACTTTAGAGTGTTTTCTATCCATATATAATAAGTATATGCATATTCTAGTTACTGGGTAGGATTAGTAACCAGATTAAATCGGGTACATTTTTTTTATCCAGACGTGCAAATGCTGCCCCCTAGACCCAACAGGTTAACTGATAATAAACAATTATTCATTTAAGACTGACTTTGAGTGTCCCTGTATAAGAATTTCCACGACAGTGTGTTGTATTGTGCACGTGCGCAAGTTCTGAAGGAGGAATTGCAGAAACTCAGCAACCGATTAATTACATAAGCAAACATCAGACAGGCAAATAAACACATTAACATCAACTTGTCATGGTTCCAACTGTCACCAGAGGGGGGACCATCCTAGAGACAATTATGACACTCAAGTGTGTTCTATTACTCATTATGATTTCCCCTTTAAAAGAGGTGTGTTTTTTGTATCTCTTTGCAGAAGCTTGAATTGTTTAGGTCGTTTCCTGAGTGAGTTTTCGAGACACAGTGTTCTGTTGTGTTTTTAATTGTACTGTGATCCTGCGGCTACCGTTTTCATTTGTCCTTAACCACTGATTCCTCGTTTGGTCTCTTCTCTGCACCTGGGTCCAACCTCACCACGTCACACAACTATGTTGAGTAATAGGCACTAGAACTGTCCTATTAAGACTGTGTCGGTGTACTGTGTACCAGTGGTACTTGGGAAAAAAGGATTTCCTATGACCCATATGACAGATAGCCCTGCAATCTTTAGTCATTTCTGCTACAGTAGACTCTCTCCATCTCCCAGTCTAGACCACAGTAAGCTTTGTGTCCACTTCATTTCACCCTGCTTGCTGTGTAGAAATATTGACTGTTAGCTTTTTCTCCGTATTCCTCTTGCTAGGGGCTAATGAGGCGTTTTACCTGCCTGATGCCAGTGGCGCTCAGTGGCTTTCTGCTAGGATCAGTTAACCTCTATGGGCTAGGTGGGACGCAAGCGTCCCACCCGTGGTGCACTCCATCAACAGCAGGTGCATTTCAAGAGCGGCAAATTTGAATCCAAATAAATGTCAAAATTCAAATTTTTCAAACATACAACTATTTTACACCCTTTGAAAGATAAACATCTCCTTAATCTAACCACGTTTTACGATTTCAAAAAGGTTTTACGGCGAAAGCATAAATTTAGAGTATGTTAGGACAGTACATTTACAAGAGTTGTGTGTAATGTTTTGTCAATTCAAAGACAGGGTCACCAAAACCATAAAACCAGCTAAAATTATGCACTAACCTTTTACAATCTCCATCAGATGACACTCCTAGGACATTATGTTAGACAATGCATGCATTTTTAGTTCTATCAAGTTCATATTTATATCCAAAAACAGCGTTTTACTATGGCATTGATGTTGAGGAAATCGTTTCCCTCCAATAACCGGCAGTCAAGTCAGCACCACAAATTAAATAATTAAAATTAGAAAACATTGGTAAAATATTATATTGTCATTTAAAGAATTATAGATTTACATCTCTTGAACGCAATCAACTTGCCAGATTTAAAAATAACCTTACTGGGAAATCACACTTTGCAATAATCTGAGCACTGCGCCCAGAAAAATACGCGTTGCGATACAGACTAGCCGTCATGTTGGGGAGATCTAAAATCGAAAATACTATGTAAATAATCCATTACCTTTGATTCTCTTCATCAGATGTCACTTCCAGGTATCACAGGTCCATAACGAATGTAGTTTTGTTCAAAAAAGCTCATCATTTATGTCCAAAAATCTCCGTCTTGTTAGCACATGATCTAAGCCCGCCGGACTTCACTTCATGAACGAGGGGAAAAAATATATTTACGTTCGTTCAAACATGTCAAACGTTGTATAGCATAAATCATTAGGGCCTTTTTTAACCAGAACAAGAATAATATTCAAGGTGGACGAATGCATCCTCTTTTATAACGTATTGGAACGAGGGTACCCAACATGAACTCGCGCGCCAGGTGTCTAATGGGCCATCATCGTTCCATGGCTCTTGTTCGGTCAGATCTCCCTCCAGAAGACTCAAAACACTTTGTAAAGGCTGGTGACATCTAGTGGAAGCAATAGGAAGTGCCAAAATATTCCTCAGCCCCTGTGTTTTTCAATGGCATAGGTTTAAAGGTAATACAACACATCAGGTATCCACTTCCTGTCAGAAAATGTCTCAGGGTTTTGCCTGCCAAATGAGTTCTGTTATACTCACAGACACCATTCAAACAGTTTTAGAAAATGTAGGGTGTTTTCTATCCATATATAATAAGTATATGCATATTCTAGTTACTGGGTAGGATTAGTAACCAGATTAAATCGGGTACATTTTTTTATCCAGCCGTGCAAATACTGCCCCCTAGCCCCAACAGGTTAAGCGTTTAAGACTTTGCAAGTTGTGTTTTCATTAGGAAGCTCAACATCAACTTCCATGTAGCATTTGTTCACTAGATTGGCTGTTGCTATTCTCTCAGGGTTTCATAATTGTATTCCTAGATATCCTGTATACTGATTCCTTGAATCAGTATACAGTGCTACCAAAACCAACAATCTGTATAGAAAACCAACTGAAGCCATTGACAATGTGGTCTGCCTCATAAAAATAATTGTAAAGGTAACACTTCCTCACTGGATGAGACAGAGCAGGAGAAACACAACAGTAGTATGAGACAGTAATAGCTGTGCTGAGTTAGTTTAGCCACTCTGTCTCTCTCAGGACAATTAGGCTATATAGAAACTAATCCCTCTCTCCAATTCCCCAGAAAAATAAAGGAAAGAAAGAAAAACGAAAGCCGTGCAGCTCTCTCTAACCTGAGAGGAAGTTTTCTGGTCAGGGAGTTACCGTGGAAACGGAAAGGGAAGGTAACCAGAACCCCCTCCAGAGGGATTAGAGAGGGGATGGAGAGAGAGAGGAGAGAGAGAGAGAGAGAGAGAGAAAGACACAGACAGAGAAAGAATGAATGAATGAATGAATGAATGAATGAATGAATGAATGAATGAATGAAAGAAGGATATTTTACAGAAGGGATGAGGAAAGACAGATGAGATTGAGGAGGAAACAGAACAGAAGCAGAGAGAGTGAAAGAAAGGTCAATAAAACTGATAGCAGCATGTCAGATTGTCTTTGAGCCTTCTTGGGAGATCCTTCCTCTCGTATACCCATCACGGGACACATTAAATTAGCCATGTTTCACCCCTGGTGTGTATTGAATAGAGGGAGATCGAGCATAGAGAATGCACCTCCTTGTCCAAACAGCTAGGCTGCCCACAACAGCTGAAACAGAACAGTACCTAGCCAATTGCTTTGCCCTAGTTTTATCAGGCCCGCAATCTGGAGGCCACGCAATGCAAGCCTGTGTACGTGGCCGAGACTGCCAAATATCAGCGCTACCAGCTTGGACCTATACCCGAGGCAGTCCAAGGGTACCACGAGGGGCTGGTATTTAAGAAGCTTCTCGACAAAGGCCTGTTCCAAGTTGCCGTCAAATGAGCAGCCCACTTCCAAAATGAGCACCTCTCCCTGGCCTCCCCCCACAACAACAATATCGTATTTGGCACACAGAAAAACACATCATCAACATCAAACCAGCTTGCCCTTACAAAATAATGTTTATGCATGTGTGCTGTTGGTGAAAATACATGTCAGCATGTCAGATTGCCTTTCAGGCCTCTTAGGAGATCCTTCCTCTCTGATACCCATCATGGAACACATTACATTAGCCATGTTTCACCCTTGGGTGTGTGTGTGTGTGTGTGTGTGTGTGGTGTGTGTGTGTGTGTGTGTGTGTGTGTGTGTGTGTGTGTGTGTGTGTGTGTGTGTGTGTGTGTGTGTGTGTGTGTGTGTGCACGCACGCTCTGTGTGAGTGATTGAACTGATGGTGATTTGTCCTATGCTGTTTCTTCTGTTATTCTCTCTGTGATAAGCTGTACACCTCACACACACACACACTGCTCCCTTAATAGACACTGCCATCAAAAACAACACCCACTAAAGACTCTATGAATGCCTATAAACAAATCCCATAGCCAGTGAGTGGCAGTACTGCTGGCTGACTATAAAGGAAGGCACACATAGAGAGAGAGCGTGTGCGTGTGTGTACGTGTGTGTGTGTGTGTGTGATGGGGGAGTGTTGAGTTCAGCAGACACTGTGGAGGCAAGACAACAGATGTTTTTTATGAGGATGTTTCATTCTCTATTGGGATCTCATCTGACCTAGCTTCACTATATATACAAAAGTATGTGGACACCGGTCAACTAGAGCTGACCCGGTCAACTGTAAGTGCTGTTATTGGAAAGTGGAAACGTCTAGGAGCAACAACTCAGCCTCGAAGTGGTAGGCCACACAAGCTTACAGAAGGGACCACCGAGTGCTGAAGCACGTAGCGCATAGAAATTGTCTGTCCTCGGTTGTAACATTCACTACCGAGTTCCAAACTGCCTCTGTCCGCGCATTAACTGTTCGTTGGGAGCTTCATGAAATGGGTTTTCATGGCCGAGCAGCCTCACACAAGCCTAAGATCACCATGCGCAATGCCAAGCATCGGCTGGAGTGGTGTAAAGCTCGCCGCCTTTGGACTCTGGAGTAGTGGAAATGCGTTCTCATGAGTGATGAATCATGCTTCACCATATGGCAGTCCAACGGACGAATCTGGGTTTGGTGGATGCCAGGAGAATGCTACCCTGCCCCAATGAATAGTGACAACTGTAAATTTTGGTAGAGGAGGAATAATGGTCTGGGGCTGTTTTTCATGGTTCGGGCTAGGCCCCTTAGTTCCAGTGAAGGGAGATTTTCACCCTACAGCATACAATGACATTCTAGATGACACTGTGCTTCAAACTTTGTGGCAACAGTTTGGGGAAGGCTCTTTCCTGTTTCAACATGACAATTCCCCCGTGCAAAAAACGAGGTCCATACAGAAATGGTTTGTCGCGATCGGTGTGGAAGAACTTGACCGGCCTGCGCAAAGTCCTGACCTCAACCCCATCGAACACCTTTGGGATGAATTGGAACACCGACTGAGAGCCAGGCCTAATCGCCCAACATCTGTGCCCGACCTCACTAATGCTGTTGTTGCTGAATGGAAGCAAGTCCCCCAGCAATGTTCCAACATCTAGTCGAAAGAATTCCCAGAAGAGTGTAGGCTGCTATATCTGCAAAAGGGGGGACCAACTCCATATTAATGCCTATGATTTTGGAATGAGATGTTCGATGAACAGGTGTCCACATACTTTTGATCATGTAGTGCATCTTAAAGGACAATTTGGTTACTTTATAACCAGTTATTATGCTGCTAGAAAATATGCACTACTGTAAGATTTGATACACATTTTGATATTTTATAATTTTTATTAGTCATACTGCACAGTTCCTTGTTTTTGTCATTTTGAAGCATCTGTATTGCCATCGTCTATTACATACTACGAGTCCTAGGGTGCATTTCATCTCCCATGATGCAATGCTCCGCATAGTTAGCCTGCAGTTAGCTTACTTAGCTGGCTATCAAGCCCAGACTAAGCGTAGTTTAAATATAGTGCTTATTATGTCATAAATTATGAGTGCATTTCACAACAGTCCAAACAAAATGTAGGCCTGTTAGAACACAACATTTATTATGAAATTTACAGGCAAATTATTGCGGATTCCTAGCCTCTCAGCCTGTATCTTTGGTGCTAACGTTAGCAAAGCTAGCTAGCTAAGTACTGTAGCTAAACCTACTGCATCTGAAATAAAGACAAATACAGCCTCAGCGACTGTCCATTCAACCGTCCAACAGCACTGGATGCCTATTGTAACTAATAAAAAGTATTACGTTTACAAGTAATTCAAAACAAAATGTAGGCTGTTTGGAAAGTGCACAAAGGCTGCTGGAGCTGCATCTTTGCTGTATTACATTAGTGGAAATGGAGATCGTTCTCAGGGCAGATCTGGCGGCTTCGTAGTATGTTAGGGGAAGTGGATGAACGCACTAATTGTAAGTCGCTCTGGATAAGAGCATCTGCTAAATGTCTAAAATGTAAAAAAAATGTGTGTGTGTGTTGTCAGTGCATTGTAATCAACTTGCTCTGCAGCTTTGCTTGAAGGGTAATAGTACAAAGGAGAGAGTTTTGTCAAGAACATTTCTCCACCTGATGATGACAGTTAGCCAATATGTCATTTTTATTGAATTTGTGGAAGCATTTTTATTCCTGCTCATGTATTGGCAAGCTGTCTCTTGATCATTGCACTGCTCCAATCTTTTCACAATAAACTATGCATTGTTTTGTGTGTGTGTGTGTACGTTCCTGCGTGTGTGTTTACATGTCTACACATGTCTGTATAGAGTAGCTGGTGGATTGCTTTATTGTAGCATTTACTGGGATGACAGGGCAGCTAAGGTGAACAGTTATTAGAGTGTGAGTGGCATACTCTTGTTCTGTAATAAAAAGTCTGCAACAATAACAGAGGATAAACCTGCTACAACTCCAATAACTATTCACTTCCTTAAGTTGGGGAGTTGCTCTCGCTCTCTCTCTCTCTCTATCAGTGCACGTATTCTTATCTGCTCCCACCCATTTCTCTACACTCAACATCTCCATTTAAACTCCGCTCCCTATCTCCAATCGATCACCTCCATTTTCCACTACCATTATCCAATTTATCCTGTGTGTGAGATGGGACTTACTTGGGGTATAAAGATGCATCCCACTTCCCCTCTCAGTCCCTCTGCCCTTTCTATCCCCTGTCACTTTCCCGTTCTGCCCCCTCCTTCTCTCTACCCACTCCTTCTTCATATGTCTCCTTCCCTCTCCCTCTCTCTCTCTCTCTCTCTCTCCTCAGTTACTCCCTGTCTCTGTCCCTCTCTCCCTACTGTTTGTCCCTGTATGTCCAGTGTGGTCTTCTAGCGTCTGTGTGGAGTTTTATTGGAGGTAGATTAAACGGGTTGAGCTGTAATGAGATGCGTCATTTACTGCAGGAGTATGAATCTCCATCTGCCTCCATCTGCCCGTGCTTTTCTGAGGACCAACGCACACATACACATGCACTCATGCACACACAAACACTCATGGAGCAGGTGTGCATAGGGGGCTCCTTGTGGAGTCATTCTGATCGAGTCAGCTGCCTATATCTCTTTTTCTACACATGGAGTGAGAGAGGAAATGGAGAGGTAGAATGGAGGGAGTGTGTGAGGGAGGAGAGAGACAGAATAAGACAATGAGAGAGGGGAGGGGGGGGGGGTAAAAGTGAGAAGAACGTTATTCATGTCAAACAGATAGTGTCCGAATACCCACACAAGCGTACTACATACATTTGAAGACGGAAGTTTACATACACCTTAGTCAAATACATTTAAACTCAGTTTTTCACAATTCGTGACGTTTAATCCAAGTAAAAATTCCCTGTCTTAGGTTAGTTAGGATAACCACTTTATTTTATGAAAGTGAAATTTCAGAATAATAGTAGAGAGAATGATTTATTTCAGCTTTTATTTCTTTCATCACATTCCCAGTGGGTCAGAAGTTTACATACACTCAGTAAGTATTTGGTAGCATTGCCTTTAAATTGTTTTGTCACAACTTTGGAAGTATGCTTGGGGTCATTGTCCATTTGGAAGACCCATTTGCGACGAAGCTTTAACATCCTGACTGATGTCTTGAGATGTTGCTTCAATATATCCACATAATTTTTCTTCCTCATGAAGCCATCTATTATGTGAAGTGCACCAGTCCCTTCTGCAGCAAAGCACCTCCACAACACAATGCTGCCACCCCCGTGCTTCACGGTTGGGATGGTGTTCTTCGGCTGGCAAGCATCCCTCTTTTTCCTCCAAACATAATGATGGTCATTATGGCCAAACAGTTCTATTTTTGTTTTATCAGACCAGAGGACATTTCTCCAAAAAGTACAATCTTTGTCCCCATGTGCAGTTGCAAACCGTAGTCTGGCTTTTTTATGGTGGTTTTGGAGCAGTGGCTTCTTCCTTGCTGAACGGCCTTTCAGGTTATGTCGATATAGGACTGTGGATATAGATACTTTTGTACCCATTTCCTCCAGCATCTTCACAAGGTCCTTTGCTGTTGTTCTGGGATTGATTTGCACTTTTCACACCAAAGTACATTCATCTCTAGGAGACAGAACGTGTCTCCTTCCTGAGCGATATGACGGCTGCGTGATCCCATGGTGTTTATACTTGCGTACTATTGTTTGTACAGATGAACGTGGTACCTTCAGGCGTTTGGAAATTGCTCCCAAGGATGAACCAGACTTGTGGAGGTCTACAATTATTGGCTGATTTCTTTTGATTTTCCCATGATGTCAAGCAAAGAGGCACTGAGTTTGAAGGTAGGCCTCGAAATAAATCCACAGGTACACCTCCAATTGACTCAAATGATGCCTATCAGAAGCTTCTAAAGCCATGACATCATTTTCTGGAATTTTCCAAGCTGTTTAAAGGCACAGTCAAGTTAGTGTATGTAAACTTCTGACCCACTGGAATTGTGATACAGTGAATTATTAGTGAAATAATCTGTCTGTAAACAATTGTTGGAAAAATTACTTGTGTCATGCACAAAGTAGATGTCCTAACCGACTTTCCAAAACTATAGTTTGTTAACAAGTAATATATGGAGTTGTTGAAAAATTAGTTTTAATGACTCCAACCTAAGTGTATGTAAACTTCCAACTTCAACTGTGCTTAAACTGCATATACTGTATGCACTCATCGGCATGTACTGTTCAGTAAAAACTATGCAGTATGCTACGGCCGCAACGCAGTAATGGCTCCTGACTAGCTGAGTAGGTGGGGCGGGCCGTGTGTGGGTGGATTTTTCCAAATTCAACAGACATACATTTCATGAACCAGTCTGATGGTAGCTCATTTCCAATTCCAATAGTTTCTCTAAACTCTAAATAGTATAGGAATGGATGTATAAGCCTACTCAGGCTGGTTGGATGCAGACTATCATATTTAACCTATACCGTAGCCCACATAGCCCATATATCCTTTTAAAAAGGGACTGACGACAGAAACAGATCATTTGGTTCCATTTCAACATATTTATTAGTGAAACCAAAGTGCTGTAACATATATTTCTTTTCACCAAAACCTTTCAAATGTTCAAATCAAAAGGCTATTGCACAGAAAAACATGGACAGTCAGGCGCATTGCAAATTCAGAACCGCTGGACAGCAACATAATAAACTAAAGCACTGATCATTGGGAATGAGATCAGAATGACTGCTAAGGCTTGATCCATGAATTAAATAATTAAATAGGTAGCCTAGCCTACAAAACAAAAACAATCCATGTGTTCAAATCAAACAGCCTGATTAACATGATGTCAATAACGCAGCCACATCCCGAGTCCCCGGTTCCCGACACATTCAGAAATCAAATGATGGTTTAGTATTTAGTTTAAAGGGTCTGATGAAGGCCAAGGTAACAAAAAAACTGAAATCCACTTCAGGTAAAAAAAAAAAAAACATTTTTTGAAAGACTTCTGTTTTCAAAGATGCAAAACTTGTGATAATTTTAAGGAAAACAAAAACTATGTAGCCTATATTTGAACACCACCACAGAAGCTTCGCTATTCGGCAAGTTTACAATTAAGTAACTTAGATTTGTTGTTTGGCTACTTGAAGAGAACTAGGGCCCATCAAAAATGTGCATCAAATTCTACTCGACGAAGAGCTGATATGAGTATAACATTCTGGCATTTAAACCCACAATATTTCAAACGTTCTATTTTCGCATACTGAGAATGCTTCATGTGCAATTGAGTTGTTTTCCGTTATTCGTTTATTTCGGTAGCGCCTCCCCATATCTAATTGATCAGCTGTTGTCAAAGCCGAAATGAGTATGACATCCGGGCATTTAATATATTCTAGACTTTTGAAATGTCGCATACTATTAAACTTCATTTTTTCGCATATTCAAATGGCCTACTATTTAGGACGCAAGTATGGATATTTGGACATGGACAAAATCTATAGTACTAGATTTTACCCCAAAGTCAGGTGACCCCCCCCCCCCCACCCCTTTTCCAATCCCTCCACCTCACTCCGTGCCTTTTTTGCTGAATGTGTTACGATGGGATGATTAGGCCCCCCTCCCCCATGTCATGGTGGGGTTGGCTTAGTTGACACATACGGCCTCTGACTGCTCTCCTCCTCCGCTTCTCTTTGTCTCATTTTTCTCTCTGTTAACAGCATCGCAGGTTCCTTCACACTCCTGGGTGCCAGTATGTGATACATTGTAGATGTGTGTGTCTGGCATGTGTGAGAAAGAGCTCTTTGATCTGGAGAGCCTGTCTTAAAAGTGTCGAGAACACACACACACGCACGCACGCACGCACGCACGCACGCACGCACGACACACACACACACACACACACACACACACACACACACACACACACACACACCAGTGTTAAAGATGGCCATTAGAAGAGCCACTGTGCCACCTGGAGACTCATCAAATATTGACCATCTGTCTGGAACTGCGGCTCTAACGGAACACACACTTATCTCACTCACACACACACACACACACGCAAACACACATTCATACACACACACACACACACACACACACCAGTCGAGTGTAGCGGAGGGCACCATGATAAGGGCAGCAGAGCAGCAGGGAGTCGGACCATTGAACACCGCTCACGGGCTTCTGGGAATCTCGTCTCAGAGAGAGGAAGGCACCGAGGAAGAAAGAGAGAGGAAAAGAGAAAGTGATACAGGGATGGGCATTTCTAGAGTCCTCCAGCTGTCCCGGAGGCATCCCGTCACTCTCCGGTGCCTCCCTCTTGACCCGCGTGGGCGATCAGTAGCCCTCTGGAACAGACTCACAGGATGATCATATACTGTGTTTACAGTAAGGAATAGGATAGATAGATAGACAAAACTAGATAGATAAACAAAACAAACCCAAATTTTGTTTATCTGGTCATGGAATATATACACTGAGTACACGAAACATTAGGAACACCTTCCTAATATTGAGTTGCACCCCCCTCCTCTCCCCCTTTTGGCCCTCAGAACAGCCTCAATTTGTCGTGGCATGGACTCTACAGACACACGCAGTATACACACACGTACACACAGATTTTGTGTTGTAGATATGTGGCAGTAGTGTAGTGGCCTGAGGGCTCACACTTAATTTGTTCTGAAATCTGTTGTGTAATGTCATGTTTTTAATTGTATATAACTGCCTTCATTTTGGTCGGTCTATGTCATGGAAAGAGTAGGTGTTCTTAATGTTTTGTATACTCAGTGTGTATTTGAAAGGCTTAAGGTTGTTGGTCATAGAAACAAAAAGTTTGCACGAAAAAAGATGCCTACTGTACACACATACACACACCAGTGGAGGCTGCTGAGTGGAGGATGGCTCATAATAATGTCTGGAACAGAGCAAATGGAATGGTTTTAAACACATGGAAACTATGTGTTTGATGTTGTTGATACCTTTCCACTTATTCTGCTCCAGCTATTACCACGTGCCCGTCCTCCACAAATAAGGTGCCACCAACCTCCTGTGCACACACACACACACACACACACACACACACACACACACACACACACACACACACACACACACACACACACACACACACACACACACACACACACACACACACACACACACCTGCCTTGCTGTCCAGAGACCCGGCTCTCTGTGACTGTACAGCCATGACAGTGCCATGTGGTCTATTAGCATTTGCACTCAAATTTGCTTATCCCGCCTCACCGTGAGTGTGTTTGCACGTCCATGTGTGTGTTTTAGTGTTTATGTGTTTTTAGTGTGTGTTTGCGTGTATACGTGGGTTTCTGAAAAGGTGAGGGGACAGATTTTGCCGTTTAGAGGAGCAGAAGTTTAAGTGTCAGAGCACAAAGTGTCTTTGTATCTGTGCTGTTCTTGAGTGGACCTTCTCTCTGAATTACTTGTGATAGTGTGACTGTGTTTTGCTCTCTCTACAAATGCAGCCTAAAGGCTAAGCAATGTTTTTTTTAAATACGGAAAGACTTGTTACATCACATTCTGTCTGCTTTCTGTTGCTGCAGTGTTTGTCTGAGACATACGCGGATGCAGACACACATGCAGATGCACGGCACAAACAGAGGGAGAGAGAGAACTGTTGTCTGCTATTTTTGACGTGGTTTTCTGTCACGTAACATTAGTAAGTTATATCAATGTTTCAAGTTTGAAGTATTTGTCACATGCGCAAGTGTAGTGAAATGCTTAACTTACAAGCCCTACCCAACAGTGCATTATTTAATATAAAAATAGTATAACTAAAAACTATTTAAAAAACACAAAGAATATGTAGAAGAATGTAAGCTGTCAGTATCAGTACCAAATATACAATGTGCAAAGATACTGGAGTATTTGCGGTAATGTCACAGTATCTAACGAAGGTGGCGCCCCTCCTCGGTTGGGCGGCGCTCGGCGGTCGTCGTCGCCGGCCTATTAGCTGCCACCGATCGTTGTTTCTGTGTCTTTTGGTTTTGTCTGTCTATCCCGCACCTGTTTTGTGTTTGTCATTAGTGGGGGGTTATTTAGTGTGTATTTTCAGTTGGGGTTCTCGTGCGGGATTGTTTTTTGTCCACTCAGGACAGTTGCGAGTGTAAGCTGTTCTTTCGCTGTTATTGTCCATTATATTGCCGGGCTGCACCCCGTGCACTTATTTTTCAGTGCGCTTATTTTGGGAATGTGTTTTCCCCTGGCGGACTTCGCCACGCGCCCTGTGCCCTACGGCTATTGCGTTTGCAATTATTATTATTAAAACACAGTTGCTCCGGCCCTCTGTCTCCTGCTCCTGATTCCACATCTCCACTGGTCCTAGACAGCCGTGACAGAATCCCGCACCACTATGGAGTCAGCAGAAGCAGAAGCGCCGTCCATGGCTGAGCAGGTCTCTCAACACGCCAGCCTCCTCCACCGCCTAGGCTCGGCCATGGACCAGGTGTTGGCCCGGTTGGAGAACTGGGAGAGAGGTGCTTCCCCAGCTGGACCTGCTCCGGTCCCTCACCCTGCGCCCCTACACACACCCCCTGAAGCGGGCGCCGGCGGTATCCGGATTACTCCTCCCTGGGAGTTCGATGGGACGGCCGCTGGGTGCAAGGGGTTCTTGCTCCAATTGGAACTATACCTGGCGACCGTCCGCCCCCCCCCCCCCCTCTGACGAAGAGAGGGTGAGCGTCCTCGTCTCGTGCCTCACGGGTCGAGCCCTGGAATGGGCCAATGCGGTCTGGGATGGCCCAGACTCGGCTCGGGGCGACTACCCTGAGTTCACCCGCCGCTTCCGGGCGGTTTTCGATCATTCCCCGGAGGGCAGGGCGGCGGGTGAGCGGCTATTCCATTTGAGACAGGAGACGAGGAGCGCTCAGGATTTCGCCCTGGAATTCCGGACTCTCGCCGATGGATCGGGGTGGAATGGATCGGGGTAGCCTTCGCGAGGACGTCCGCCGGGAGCTGGCCTGTAGAGCTGGCCTGTACACCTCCACCCTAGACCAACTGGTGGATTTGTCCATTAGACTGGACAACCTGCTGGCTTCCCGGGGACGTTCCAGTCGAGGCCTGTTCGTTCTGCCTCCCAGTCCTCCCGCTCCACAGCCCATGGAGATAGGGGGGGCTGCGGCGAGGAGGACCGGAGGGGGGGTCTCTCCTGCAACCGCTGTGGGCGCAGAGGACACACTGTGGACCGGTGCTGGAGAGGTCCCCCCGGGAGTTCGGAGGGCAGGCAGAGCACTACTTCGACCCCCCAGGTGAGTCCGCACCAGCCACACCCAGAGCCCCCTGTCAACCATATGTACACCTCCGTTTGTTTTCCAGATTTTTCCCCTCACTTCCAGTATAAGGCACTAGTCGATTCAGGTGCAGCTGTGAGTTTTATGGACCGTGGGTTAGCGAAGAGGTTAGGGATTCCCCTGGTTCAGCTGGACCACCCCTTCCCTGTGCACGCCCTAGATAGTCGACCGCTAGGGTCAGGCTAAGTAGGGGAGGTCACAGTGCCACTGGTTATGCAGACGTGGGGGGGTCATGAGGAGCGTATCAGCCTGTTCCTCATTGACTCCCCAGCGTTTCCCGGTGGTACTGGGAATCCCCTGGCTAGCCACGCACAACCCTCAGATTTCGTGGAGGCTCTTACGGGGTGGAGGGCTCTTACGGGGTGGTCGAGGGAGTGCTCAGGTAGGTGCATAGGAGTTTCCATCGGTGCGACTACGGTGGAGAGTCCAGACCAAGTCTCCACCGTGCACATTCCCTCAGAGTATGCCGATTTGGCTATCGCCTTCAGTAAGATGAAGGCGACTCTATTACCCCCCCATCGACGAGGGGATTGTGCGATAAACCTCCAGGCCGACGCGGTTCTTCCTAGGAGTCACGTGTATCCTCTGTCTCAGGAGGAGACAGTGGCTATGGATACATACGTCACTGAGTCCTTGAGACAGGGATACATTCGGCCATCTAAGTCCCCCGTCTCCTCAAGCTTTTTTTTCGTGAAGAAGGAGGGAGGTCTGCGCCCGTGCATTGACTATAGAGGTCTAAATGCTATCACAGTGGGTTTCAGTTACCCGCTACCTCTCATTGCTATGGCAGTGGAGTCATTTCACGGGGCGCGCTTCTTCACGAAATTAGATCTCAGGAGCGCGTATAACCTGGTGCGTATCCGAGATGGAGACGAGTGGAAAACCGCATTTAGTACCACATCGGGCCATTATGAGTACCTCGTCATGCCGTATGGGTTAAAGTACGCTCCCGCTGTCTTCCAATCCTTTGTGGACGAGGTCCTTCGGGACATGCTCGGGCAGGGTGTGGTGGTGTACATCGATGACATCCTGATTAGCTCCGCCACACGCGCCGAGCATGTGTCCCTGGTGCGTAAAGTGCTTGGGCAGCTGGCTGCTGGAGCATAACCTATACGTCAAGGCTGAGAAATGTTCTCCAAACGAGCCGTCTCATTTCTAGGATATCGCATTTCCACCTCGGGGGTGGAGGTGGAGTGTGACCGCGTGACGGCTGTGCGTAATTGGCCAACCCCATCCACTGTGAAGGAGGTGCAGCGGTTCTTGGGGTTTGCTAATTATTATCAGAGGTTTATCCGGGGTTTTGGCCAGGTGGCGGCTCCCATTACCTCACTGATGAAGGGGGGGCTGGTGCGGCTACGATGGTCAGCAGAGGCGGACAGAGCCTTCCATCGTCTGAAGGTTCTGTTTACCAACGCACCCGTCCTGGCGCATCCGGACCCCTCTTTGCCATTCATAGTGGAGGTGGACGCGTCCGAGGCTGGGGTAGGAGCTGTGCTATCGCAGCGCTCGGGGGCTCCTCCGAAGCTCCGCCCATGTGCCTTCTTTTCTAAGAAGCTGAGCCCGGCGGAGCGCAACTATGATGTGGGGGACCGGGAGCTGTTAGCCGTGGTCAGGGCTTTGACGGTGTGGAGACATTGGCTTGAGGGGGCACGTCACCCTTTCCTCATCTGGACCGACCACTGTAACCTAGAGTATATTCGGGCAGCGCGGAGGCTTAATCCCCGTCAGGCAAGGTGGGCCATGTTTTTTACGAGGTTTCACTTTACCCTCTCGTACATTCCAGGTTCCCGGAACCCGGAAGGCTGACGCACTGTCACGTCTCTACGACACCGAGGAGCGGACCATCGATCCTACTCCCATACTCCCCGCCTCCTGTCTGGTGGCACCGGTGGTATGGGAGGTGGATGCGGACATCGAGCGGGCGGGTCGGTCAGAACCCACTCCACCGCAGTGTCCCGTGGGCCTGAAATACGTTCCGCTTGGTGTTCGCGATCGCCTGATCCGATGGTCCCACACTCTACCCTCCTCGGGTCATCCTGGGGTGGCACGGACAGTGCGGGGCCTGAAGGGAAGGTACTGGTGGCCCACCTTGGCTGAGGATGTTCGGCGTTATGTCTCTTCCTGTTCGGTATGCGCTCAGTGCAAGGCTCCTAGGCACCTGCCTCGAGGGAAATTACAGCCCCTCCCCGTTCCACAGCGGCCTTGGTCTCACCTCTCGGTGGATTTCCTCACGGATCTCCCGCCGTCTCAGGGGAATACGGCGATCCTGGTCGTTGTGGACAGGTTCTCTAAGTCCTGCCGTCTGCTCCCTTTGCCCGGTCTTCCTACGGCCCTGCAGACCGCGGAGGCCCTGTTCACCCATGTCTTCCGGCACTATGGGGTGCCCGAGGACATCTAATCGGGGTCCCCAGTTCACGTCCAGGGTGTGGAGATCGTTTATGGAGAGGCTGGGGGTCTCGGTCAGCTTGACCTCGGGGTTCCACCCCGAGAGTAATGGGCAGGTAGAGCGCATTAACCAGGATGTGGGCAGGTTCCTGCGGTCGTATTGCCAGGACCGGCCAGGGGAGTGGGCGCAGTTCGTGCCATGGGTCGAGATGGCCCAGAACTCTCAGCGCCACTCCTCTACCAACCTGTCACCCTTCCAGGTGGTATTGGGGTATCAGCCGGTCCTGGTGCCATGGCAACAGAGCCAGACGGAGGCTCCTGCGGTGGAGGCATGGGTGAAGCGCTCTCAGGAGACCTGGAATGGTGTCCAGGAGTGCCTGTGAACGACACAAGGAGAGCGCTGACCGCCACCGCAGTGACGCCCCCGTGTATAATCCGGGGGACAGAGTCTGGCTCTCGACCCGGAACCTGCCTCTCCGCCTGCCCTGTAACACACCTAAACGAGGTGTGTTACAGGTTACAACTTCCTTCATATTACCGCATTAACCCCTCGTTTCATGTGTCTCTCCTCAGGCCGGTGGTAGTGCGCTTTTCAGTGCGCTTATTTTGGGAATGTGTTTTCCCCTGGCGGACTTCGCCACGCGCCCTGTGCCCTACGGCTATTACGTTTGCAATTATTATTATTAAAACACAGTTGCTCCGGCCCTCTGTCTCCTGCTCCTGATTCCACATCGCCACTGGTCCTAGACAGCCGTGACATGTAAGCATGTACTGTATTAGGAGAAAGTGACTGGTTATTATTAATAGTATGGCAGCAGGGTGTGTGGGTGTGTCCGTGGTGGTGTGTGCGTGTGTGCGTGCGTGCGTGCGCAAGAGTGTCAGTGTAGGTGTTATAGGCGATTATACAGTACATGTAAAGAGGGCTGAAAAGTGACTGGTATCTGGAATATATAAATACTTATGGTCATATACTAATGGTAAAATATACATGTAAACAGGAGTGATAGTGACCAGTACCAGGATGAATAGATTGATACTAATGTTAATGGCAATCAATAAACAGCAGCATAGTGGCAGTGATACATCTAATCAATAATAGTTTTAGCAGCAGCTTAGGTGTGTGTGTGTGTGGGGGCCTGCTAGTGTGTGGCGTCGGCAATGATTGAGTGAGTGAGAAAGGGTGTGCGTGAGTTAGTGTGTGTATGTGAGAATGTGCTTGCGCGTGCGAGGTAATGAGTGAGTGGTGTGTGTGTGTCTGAGCAGGTGAACAGGGAGTACAGGAAGTGCCTAAGGGCCCACATCCTCGGGTCCCGAGCTTGGTGACGGGCTTGAAGGGCACTATGGTGTTGAACGCTGAGTTGTAGTCGATGAACGGCGTCCTCATATAGGTATGCCCCTTTTCAGGTGGGAGAGGGCAGTGTGGAGTGCAATTGACATTGTGTCACCTGTGGATCTGTTGTGGAAGTATGCAAATTGGAGTGGGTCCAGGGTATCTGGGATGATGGAGTCGATGTGTGCCATGACCAGCCTTTCAAAGCACTTCATTATTACAGATGTGAGTGCTACAGGGCGGTAGTCATTGTGTCTGGTTGCCTTAGAGTTTTTGGGAACAGGAAAGATGGTAGTTGCCTTGAAACGTGAGGATTACAGACTGGGACAAGGAGAGGTTGAAAATGTCAATGAAGACACCTGCCGGCTGGTCTGTGTGTGTGCGCGTCTGTGTGTGCTTGCATGTGCAAGTGTGAGTGTTGAAGCATGTGTGTGCATCTGTTTGAGTTAGTGAGTGTTTAGTGTAATTACTCCTAAGTGTTAACCTGGGCCAATGTCTCTTTCGTCACACTGTCTGAGGGAGAGGGAGGGGCTGGGACTGTGTGTATTTCAGTGTGTGTGGCAGGTCAGAGAGATACACCTCTCTCCTATTGGCTGATACCCGAGAGGGTGTGTTTCAGGGCTGGGCCAGTGCTTGTGGGGAGGGGCCGTGAGTTCAGTCTTTCTCTTGCAGTGTGCTCAGTCAAGAGCGGAGTGTGTGAGTGTACACACAAAAGAGAGAGAACAGACGATAGAAATAGAGAGCGCTTCTATTCGGGTTTATTTGTCTCCTCCAGACACCCAGGACTCCTCTGGCTCTCTCTCTACCCGGCAGGGTGCTTGCTGATGGTGTAACACTAGATCAGCTCAGCCTCCCTCCTTTGGGAACTCTGGAGCGCCCTCTCTCACCTTCTGCGTTTGCTCTCCACCGACTGTCTGACTTTCTTTATTTGGAGTGTGTGAGAGTGTGTTTTACTCGGCAGGATTAGGCAGTCTCTATGCACTCTGGTACAAGCTGGTACGGTGGAGGGCGTTTCGTTCGTGAGTGTGTTGTTCGCCTCTCGCTCTGTGAGCCACACTTGAGTCTCTCATACACCCTTCGGATCTAACGGAACACGCACCTACTATTCCCAAGGATTTGGGATATGTGTATAAAGGTTTAGCCTCCTCTGCATTGTGGATACAGAGAGGACTACACATTACAACTTCACTGAGCAGGTGAGAGAGACGTACCACTTATTTCACTAGCTATCCACATGGACTGAGGTAGGTGCTTACGTGTGTCAGCTTGCAAATCTGTTCATATTGAGTTGCATACACTAGAGTCCTGTTCAGAGGAAGCAGAACTTGTGTTCGGCTTTCTGCAGTAAACCCTTAACTGAACTGAATATGTATTTTCTGCTTGGATGTTTGTCTGTGTGGTTTGTGGGCAGATTCCATGTTTTGGTGCTTTTGTAGGTCAGTGTGCTTTTTGATAGTTTGTGTGTGTGTAGTCAGGTCCATGTGACTGGTCTGTGGGCTATAGCCAAGGAAAGGTTAGAGATAAATTAACCAAATTCTTCTCTGCTGAGCCACAGAATATGGAGACATCCCCCTTACTATCCCCTTATACCCCAATCTGTACCCCTCCCCCCCTGTCCTGCCCCCTCACCAGCTATCACATCCGCACCCTCCCCTCAGGCCCCCTGCTTGCATCACCCCCCCCCCCCCCCCCCCCCCCATTAAGGCCCCATTCCCACATCCCCATCCAGCTCCTGTACACCCCCCCCACACACACAACCTTTATTGCTTCCCCATCCTCCCCTACACACACACACACACACACACACAAACACACACACAATCGCTGTCTACCCCTGGGGTCTCGTTCCAACAGCTGTTACATCCTCTACACTTTAAACACTCCGCTGGTCACAGTTTCAGGAATTGTTAAAAAAAAATCACAACATTCACTTAAAATGAACCTTACAAATAGCTGTGTTGGGTGATTTGGAAAGCCATAGTCAGTCCATAAATAATATAATACTGGTAGGAAAGGTTTTCATCTTTAGCTCACAATCTGTAGATACTATATGATTAGAAAGGTTCAAAATGTATGTAAAACATCACGGCACAATTGAAAAAGATATGGCACATGGAAACCAAACGAGGGTGGTCTATGGTGATAGGTGGGATGGGCTGAGAGTGGCTGAGGGGGGGGATTAAAGAGCTTATGTTTGGTAATGTATTATCGTTATGTGATTGCTTCATGTAAAAGTACCATGTATGTAAAATGTATATATAAAATGTATGTATACGTAGCAGAAAAGCTGTATAAAAAAACTAAAATATATGTGTGGATAATAAGGGGGGGTGGATAATAATAATAATAATAATATAATAATAATAAAAACATATATATATATATAATTATATATATATAAAAAAATTAAACACTCGGCTGCTGCTTCTCTGCCCTCTGCTCCTCTTTCCTCCCTCCACATCTCCTCTACCCTTCCTTTCATCCCTCCCTCACTAGTCTCCTCCTCCACGTCTTCTCTCCCTTGCTCCTCTCCTCCCTTCTTTCATTCCTCATCTCCCCTGCTGCCATGTACCGTCAACCACTCTATTGGCTACCTCTGCAACGAGCTCCTGTAAAACAGTAACCAGTTTGTGTGTTATATGCCTTAGACCTTGTATCCTCTGGAGGAATGCTGTATTACTCTCCCTGGGTCCTTTACCCAGGGAGAGAAATCTCTCTCTCTCTCTCTCTCTCTCTCTCAAAATTCAATAAACAAGGGAAACATTAGTTAACATTACACCCATGTTTTATTTTTTTTAGGAATAGAATGTAAAATGTCATTATTGGCTATGTACAGTGTTGTAAAATTTTTGACACATTTTATTTTATTCTAAAATGTATTAAATAAATAAAAAATCATCAGCAATCTACACTAAATTTTAGCAAATGTATTAAAAAAGAAAACCAAGAAATACCTTATTAAGGGAAGGCAGGTAGCCTAGTAGTTAGAGCGTTGCTCCAGTAACCGAAAGGTTGCTGGATCAAATCCCCGAGCTGACAAGGTAAAAATCTGCTATTCTGCCCCTGAGCAAGGCAGTTAATATAATCCACTGTTCCCCGGGCTCTGAAGATGTGGATGTCGATTAAGGCAGCCCCCCACACCTCTCTGATTCAGTTGGGTTAAATGCGGAAGATGCATTTTAGTTGAAAGCATTCAGTTGTATATACACAAGTATTCAGACCCTTTGCTATGAGACTCCAAATTGAGCTCAGGTACATCCTGTTTCCATTGATCATCGATGAGATGTTTCTACAACTTGATTGGAGTCCACCTGTGGTAAATTCAATTGATTGGACATGATTTGGAAATGCACACACCTGTCTATATAAGGTCCCACAGTTGACAGTGCATGTCAGAGCAAAAATCAAGCCATGAGGTCAATGGAATTGTCCGTACAGCTCCGAGACAGGATTGTGTCGAGGCTCAGATCTGAGGAAGGGTACCAAACATGTTTTGCAGCATTTAAGGTCCCCAAGAACACAGTGGCCTTTCTTAAATGGAAGAAGTTTGGAACCACCAAGACTCTTCCTAGAGCGGCTGCCCGGCCAAACTGAGCAATCGGGGGAGAAGGGCCTTGGTCAGGTAGGTGACCAAGAACCCGATGATCACTCTGACAGAGCTCCAGAGTTCCTCTATGGAGATGGGAGAAACTTCCAGAAGTACAACCATCTCTGCAGCACTCCACAATTCAGGCCTTTATGGTAGAGTGGGCAGATGGAAGCCACTCCTCAGTAAAGGGAACATGACAGCCCGCTTGGAGTTTGCCAAAATGCAACTGAAGACTCTCAGACCATGAGAAACAAGATTCTCTGGTCTGAGGAAATCAAGATTGAACTCTTTGGCCTGAATGCCATGCATCACGTCTGGAGGAAACCTGGCACCATCCCTATGGTGAAACATGTTGGTGGCAACGTCATGCTGTGGGGATGTTTTTCAAGGGCAGGGTCTTGGAGACTTGTCGGGTTCGAGGGAAAGATGAACGGAGCAAAGTACAGAGAGATCCTTGATGAAAAGCTGCTCCAGAGTGCTCAGGATCTCAGACTGGGGCAAAGGTTCAAATTCCAACAGGACAACGACCCTAAGCACATAGCCAAGACAACGCATGAGTGGCTTCGGGACAAGTCCCCCTCAGGAGACTGAAAATATTTGGCATGGGTCCTCAGATCCTCAAAAGACTTTACAGCTGCACCATCGTGAGCATCCTGACGGGTTGCATCACTGCCTGGTATGGCAACTGCTCGGCCCCCGACCGCTAGGCATTACAGAGGGTAGTGCGTACAGCCCAGTACATCACCGGGGTCAAGCTTCCTGCCATCCAGGACTTCTATACCAGATGGTGTCAGAGGAAGGCCCCAGCTAACTTAGTCATAGACTGTTCTCTCTGCTACCGTACGGCAAGCAGTACCGGAGCGCCAAGTCTATGTCCAAGAGGCTTCTAAACAGCTTCGACCCCAAAGTATTTTCTTAAAACCTTATTATTGGTTAAGGGCTTGTAAGTAAACATTTCACTGTTGTATCGGGGCATGTGACAAATAAAATTTGATTTGATTTGAATGTCCTTGAGTGGCCCAGCCAGAGCTCAGACTTGAACCCGATTGAATATCTCTGGAGAGACCTGAAAATAGCTGTGCAGCAACGCTCCCCATCCAACCTGACATAGTTTGAGAGGATCTGCAGAGAAGAATGGCAGAAACTCCCCAAATACAGGTGTGTGAAGCTTGTAGCTTCATACCCAAGAAGACTCGACGCTGTAATCACTGCCAAAGTTGCTTCAACAAAGTACCAGTAAAGGATCTGAATACTTATGTACATTTATTTTTCAGTTTTTTATTTGTAATACATTTGCAGAAAAATCTAAAAACCTGTTTCTGCTTTGTCATTATGGGGTATTGTGTGTAGATTGATGAGGGGAAAAAATTATTTCATCAATTTTAGAATAGCGCTGTAACACAATGTAGAAAAGGTCTGAATACTTTCCGAAGGCACTGTAGTTGAAGTATGAAAGGGAAAATAAATAAATAGTTGTATTTACAATTTTTGTGCTCCATAGGTTACCCTTTTTCTCATGGCAATGGGCCACAAATCTTGCTGCCGTGGTTGCATCCTGTGGTATTTCTCCCAACAGATATGGGAGTTTATCAATGTTTGATTTGTTTCAATTTCTTTGTGGGTCTGTGTGATCTGTGGGAAATATATGTCTCTAATGTGGTCATACATTTGGCAGGAGGTTAGGAAGTATAGCTCAGTTTCCACCTCATTTTGTGGGCAGACCTGGCTCTATGGTGGCCTCTCTGGATAGCAAGGCTATGCTCACTGAGTTTGTACATAGTCAAGGATTTTCTTAATTTGAGGTCAGTCACATTGGTCAGGTATTCTGCCATTGTGTACTCTCTGTTTAGGGCCAGATAGCACTCACATTTGCTCAGTTTTTGGGTTGATTCTTTCCAGTGTGTCAAATATTTATCTTTTTGCTTTCTCATCATTTGGTTGGGTCTAAATGTGTTTCTGTTTGTGAACAGAGCCCCAGAACCAGCTGGCTGAGGAGACTCTTCTCTAGGTTAATCTCTCTGTAGGCGAAGGCTTTGTGATGGAATGTGTGGGCATCACTTCCTTTTAGGTGGTTGTAGAATTTAACAGTTATTTTCTGGATTTTCATAGTTAGCGGGTGTAGTCCTAATTCCACTCTGCATACATTGTTTGGCGTTTTACATTGTACACAAAGTATATTTTTGCATGCACAGTCTCAGTTGGGTATTTTTCCCATCTTTTGAATTCTTGGTTGGTGAGTGGACCCCATACCTCACAACCTGTCATGGCTGTCGGGAAGGATCGGACCAAAATGCAGCGTGTTTGTAGTTCCACATATTTATTTAGACTGTGAAACTTAATGCAATACAAAAATAAACTGAAGGACAAAACAACAAACCGTGACGCAGGAGAAACAAACACAACTCACCAAATATAATCACCCACAAAAACAGGTGGGACAAACATCAACTTAAATATGACCTCCAGTTAGAGACAACGACAACCCGCTGCCTCTAATTGGAGGTCATGCAAAACAAAAACCAACATAGAAATACAAAACTAAAAACTGAACATAGAAATACAAAAACAGACAAACACCCCCTGTCACGCCCTGACCTACTCTACCATAGAAAATAACAACTTACTATGGTCAGGACGTGACACAACCATAGAGGGCAATGGGTTCGATAACTGATTGAAGTATTTTTTTTATCTCGCTCTCTCTCTCTCTGTCTGTGCTGATGTTTGTAAGGCTGATAAAAGTTTTCTGACACGTTTCCCCTGCGTGTGTTCAGCATGAGCTCCTTACGTGCCTAACTCCATACCACTGCTTTAGCTGGTCAAGCCCATTCATTCTGTAGCAGGGAGTGGCTGTAGTCGAAACCCTGTGCCAAAATGAGTCATGAATCATTGCACTTCAGAAGTGTGTTTGGTTTGCCCAACAGCTAGATGTGTGTCCTGGATGGATGGTGTTAACACCTGGTACACGATCAGGAGGCATGTCACGAATAGAATTGTATCCACTGTATATTATGTTCACTCTACCTATTTGTATATAATGTATGTGAACTTTGTATAAACTCCTCTGTATGTATTATGTGTCTAAATGTTGTTTATCACTAGCAGCACCATATTACCAAGTAAAATTCTGAGTATGTTTAAATGTACTTGTTGAATAAAGGTGATTCTGATTTTGGCACGATTCCTAATCCTACATGTCAAGAGAGGCGTGTTTGTTCTACATAACGTATTTCTATCCCCCTACTCCCAGTCTGCCCTGATTGAATTCCAGCGTCAGTCTTTTGCTTTAGCTACGCAACTCTGTACACCCATGGGTTTTCCCAGTCCATTCCCCATATATCCTCCGGTGCCTAGCGCAATATGTTAATGTGACGCTCAATTAAGAGCCACTGATGCGTAGCATAGCTGCCACCATGAAGGAGCTTATCAGCCCGTGTTAAATGTTGCAGCCTATTGGTGATGTGTGTGCATCCATGTCTGTGTGCATGCATGCGTATGTTCCTTTAGCCCGGCCCTCTCAGATACCCAGCCCTCAGCGGCTGAGACGTATGTACAGTATGTATGCATGTACGTTTGTGATTCCGATTACAGACATGAAGACCAAAGTGTCAGTGTCTTTAGCAACAAGATATTTTATTTTTTAGCAGTATCAGTTTTAAGAGGAGTTAAAACTGCATCCTTCTCTTCTCGTGTGAACGTGGAACAGAGATTAAACTCCGTAGAGAGATTAAACTCTGTGCTATAAATACATTTATTTACGCAATTTAAGTGTAATTGTGTTATTAGCACAGACATGCAAGTACGTGCACACACACACACGCGCGCTGCTCAGCCAGTGGTGGTCAGATGTGCTCTTTGACACTGTGACCTGTTACCGTAGCGACAGATGGTCATCAATCATACACAGAGAGGGGGAGATAGATAGGCTGGAAAGAGGTACGATCGAGAGAGGGGGATGTGTTGAAAGGTGGATAGATGAAACGAGGGGATGAAATATACCCCATAAAAAGACAAAGGGAGAGGGAAGATGGAAGAAGAAAGGTCTCACCCCTCACATATATCAGTACCTCTCTGCAGTAGGTAGCCTAACGGTTAAGAGTGGTGGGCCAGTAACCGAAAGGTTTCTGGTTCAAATCCCTGAGCCAACTAAGTGAAAAATCTGTCGATGTGCACTTGAGCAAAGAACGTAACCCTAATTGCTCATGTAGGTCACTCTGGATAAGACCATCTGCTTAATGACTAAACTTTCCCCTCTGCCCAACATGATGTATGAGTTCAGAGTGATCCCTTTTTGTCCCATGGGACCCCAGAGTAAACCCTGTAAGGTCAAGTGTGTTAGTACCCTCCCCCAGGGCCGCTGATTGATGAACTGGTGGCGTGCTCTCTGGACCGGATGAAAAAACTTTGATTAGTTATTGACTAATGGAGATTATTAGGTTCGCTCGTTAACATTCTCGCTCTCTACCTCGTACACTTCCTCACTGTGGTTCGTTCTTTCTTTCCCTATGCAATTTCTTCACCATATGTTCTACCTCTCTCTTCATTTCTATCCTGTTTCCTTTCGTTCCTTCGCTCTTTTGCTCAGCAGTAAATTGGCAGAGATGGCAGACATTTCCATATTAAGCCAAAATCTCTTTAATACACCCATGGCTGATTATGAAAGACCCCGCCCCACCCCCCCTCTCCTCTCCTTCCCCGATCCCTCTCTCCCCTCCTCTAGACGCTCCCCTGTTCCTCTAATGGTAATGCTTTCTCCATCAACCCCACCTGATGGTTATGCGGGTAATTATAAGTCTATTTACGGCCCTATGGCCACACACAATGAGAAATAAATAACGTGTTCGCCCAAGCAGAAACACATTAGTTAGCTCTCTCCCTCCCTGCTCCCATCTCTCACAACTTAACAAGTTTGAGGCCTTGGTTTTTCCACAGCACTGCATTGTGCCTTACATCTCTCTTATTGGCTATTGTGTGAGTTCTGACTCCCAGAGCATCCCTGCTCTATTATCTTCCCTTCAACAGCAAGGCTATGTCCTTTATCCACATACTGTATGGGTTCCACTCCTTGTCCACTCCACTTTCACTCCACTCCCCCACCTCCATTGTTATATGTATGCTGCACTATGCATGGAGTTTAAGACCCTCTCCAACATTCAGATTCTTATGGGCGTGTGTAATCACTATCAGCCAGGATATATGCCTTCAATACTTTCTATTTGTCGAGAGAGAGAGAGAGAGAGAGAGAGAGAGAGAGAAAGATCCAAGGCAGAGTCTGATGAGATAGTCTTGTAAACATCCCTCTCTTCCACATGGATAAACAGTGAGAAATGGAAGACAAGAGAGAGAAAGGAGGGATGAGAGTGGGAGCAGAGTAGAAAGAGAGACTGGGGAGGATGGTTGGTATAATGGCCCCTGTCCAACATGTGCCCACTCATCCTGCTCTTTTCATATTGAGATGGTGAAGGGAGAGGTTCCGTCAGGCAGACAGGAGTCAGGGTCTGTTTGTGCACATGCATGCATGTGCGTGAGACCTGTAGAGGTGTTGTCCCTCCTTAGGCCCACTATCGTGCTCCGAAGGGATGGGCAGCACTTACTCACAGTACCTGTTATGCTGAACACTATAGGTGAGGGTGAGTCAGGGTCATGAAAGTGCAGAGACATGCATTTTTACATTTTAGTCATTTAGCAGACGCGCTTATCCAGAGCGACTTACAGTAGTGAATGCATACATCTCATACATTTAATTTCATGCATTTATTTTTTTATTTTTTTTGTACTGGCCCCCCATGGGAATCGAACCCACAACCCTGGTGTTGCAAACACCATGCTCTACCAACTGAGCCACAGGGAACCTATGAGACTGAATGTGTGGCTGAAGACAACTACCTTATGTTATTCAGTTCATTTAATCCACGACACTAATGTTAGCTAGTCTCTTAGAGTAGGGGATAATTCTGTTCTGAATAGGTAACTGACACCTTATTTATCCTCTCTTCCCCCTGGGCTATATAACATATGCATAACTATTTATTTGCTAATTAGCCACTAATAGCTCTACATGCCTGAATAGGCACTTTTCATATACAGTAAATACCCTGCACTGTTGTTTGAGCAATTGTGTCTGTAGCAGCTGCCCCAATAGTGTAACCTTTATTTAACTAGGCAAGTCAGTTAAGTACAAATTCTTATTTACAATGACATCATACACTGGCCAAACCCAGACAATGCTGGGCAAATTGTGCGCCACCCTATGGGACTCCCAATCACAGCCGGTTGTGATACAGCCTGGATTCGAACCAGGGTGTTTGTAGTGACGCCTCTAGCACTGAGATGCAGTGCCTTAGACCGCTGCGCCACTCGGGAGAGAGTAACTTCTTCTCAATATGGCCCAGTACATATATTTTTTTGGGTAATTACAGTATAATGTGACACAACAGATCACTTTTTTTGTTGTACAGTGCATACTTACGTCATTACAGTTACATAGTAGAAACATAACACTGCTACCTCTATACCCCAAGCTGCTATGTATTGTTTTTGAAGTGTTGTGATCTGTGTAGTACAATATATACTGGGTTGGAGTTCCTAATAACATGACTTTGTATCGCTGCTCTGTTTATCTGTGACCCAGTTTGTAGATCTGTAAATCCAGAGGGAGATGCTTTGTCAGCTGGCTGTGTCCCCTACCTCCCTGTACCCGTGTGTTTAAAGGTTCACCCATTTTGAATGTTATATTGTTTTTGTGCATCGATTCCCAGTGTCATGTTTTCATAAGTATCTGAGCTATTGCCGTTCAAGCAGGCAGAAATCCGGCCGGTATGACGTAGCATTGCGATAAAGCCACTCTCTATACTGGAGGTTAATAGGAATACGACTTTTAGATCACAAAAACCTCTATCATATACAGTACCAGTCAAAAGTTTGGACACACCTACTCATTCAAGAGTTTTTCATTATTTTTACTATTTTCTACATTATAGAACAGTAGTGAAGACATCAAAACTATGAAATAACACATGTGGAATCATGTAGTAACCAAAAAAGTGTTAAATAGAACAAAATATATTTTAGATTTTAGATTATTCGAAGTAGCCACCCTTTGCCTTGATTGCAGCTTTGCACACTCTTGGTATTCTCTTAACCAGCTTCAACTGGAATGCTTTTCCAACAGTCTTGAAGGAGTTCTCACATATGCTGAGCACTTGTTGGCTGCTTTTCCTTCACTCTGTGGTCCAAGTCATCCCAAACCATCTCAATTGGGTTGAGGTCGGGTTTTTGTGGAGGCCAGGTCATCTGATGCAGCACTCCATCACTCTCCTTCTTGGTCAAATAGACCTTACACAGTCTGGAGGTGTGTTTTGGGTTCTGTTGAAAAACAAATGATAGTCGCACTAAGTGCAAACCAGATGGGATAGCGTATCACTGCAGAATGCTGTGGTAGCCATGCTGGTTAAGTGTGCCTTGAATTCTAAATAAATCACACAGTGTCAACAGCAAAGTACCCCCCCACCATCACACCTCCTCCTCCATGCTTCACAGTGGGAACCACACATGTGGAGATCATTTTCTCATCTACTCTGCATCTCACAAAGACATGGCGGTTGGAACCAAAAATCTCAAATTTGGACTCATCAGACCAAAGGACAGATATCCACCGGTCTAATGACCATTGATCATGTTTCTTGGTCCAAGCAAGTCTCTTATTATTATTGGTGTCCTTTAGTAATGGTTTCTTTGCAACAATTTGTCTGTGAAGGCCTTATTCATGCAGTCTCCTCTGAACAGTTGATGTTGAGATGTGTCTGTTACTTGAATTCTGTGAAGCATTTATTTGGGCTGCAGTTTCTGAGGCTGGTAACTCTAATGAACTCATCCTCTGCAGCAGATAACTCTGAGTCTTCCTTTTCTGTGGTGGTCCTCATGAGCGCCAGTTTCATTATAGCACTTGATGGTTTTGTGAATGCACTTGAAGAAACTTTCAAAGTTATTGACATTTTTTGGACTGATCTTCATGTCTTAAAGTAATGATGGACTTTCATTTCTCTTTGCTTATTTGAGCTGTTCTTGCCATAATATGGACTTGGTCTTTTACCAAATAGGGCTTTCTTCTGTATACCACCCCTACCTTGCCACAACACAACTTGGCTCAAACACATTAAGAAGGAAAGAAATTCCACAAATTAACTTTTAAGAAGGCACACCTGTTAATTGAAATGCATTCCAGGTGACTACCTCATGAAGCTGGTTGAGAGAATGTCAAGTGTGTACAAAGCTGTCTTCAAGGGAAAGGCTACTTTGAAGAATCTCAAATATAAAATATATTTTGATTTGTTTAACACTTTTTTGGTTACTACATGATTCCATATGTGTTATTTCATAGTTGTGATTTCTTCACTACTATTCTACAAAGCCCTGCTCATAGAGAGAGCATTGCATTGTGGGTTTTGTAGTTGGCTTGAGCTGCAACAGATTTTCACATGTTGCTACCAACCTCATTATAATGACAAAATGAAAAATTTGTTCACAAACAATATTGTTCTCACATATTTGTGTTATTTAACACTGTAAATTAATTGATGAATGGTTATGGATGGATTTTTCCTTTAATCAAGAATCCTTGATCTATGCTCTATTCGTGTTTTTGTTTTTTGACTGGCATGTCTATTCTGAGCCACCGTGTTGTGTGTGGCAGTTTGTGATGTAGCTGTTTGAGAGGGTGCGTGTGTGTGTGTGCATGCACGTGTGTGTGCTTCCTTGCGTGCATGTACAGTATGCACTTTCTTGCCACACAGGAACAAGTGTTACGGTCTCAAAGCTGTCCACCTGTTCATATATCTAAATCTGCTCTCTCTCCCTCGCTGTATCTCTAGAGATGATCTACTTCACTTATTCATCCCCTATATTTAACAAGGAACCTAAGAACCTTAGAATGGAGACATCCTCTCAACTGTCTCTGGAGCTCTGTTTCAATTTTAGTCAGAACATTCCGGGGGTGAGTCTTTGCCAAAATACATTCCCAAAGGGAGAACATTACCTATTCAGACCCAGAGAGAGCACAATTCCAGTTCTCTCAGACTGACCATTTTCACATTGACGATAGCAAAGGGACATTTTCGAGAGGTTATAGAGAGGTCTCGATTCTTGAGAGACAACACTGTTATGTAAACTTGCATAATTATCACATCTCAACCTCTGGAGGTCGCGCACGATTCTGGCATTCATTTGTGTCACATATCAGCATAGCAAACATTAATTTGTGTCACATATCAGTATAGCACATAATGTAAAAATAAATAAATAATTATACAATACAAACTTGGTCTCTTTCTTTGAGTAAGGCATATCCACAATGCAGATGCTTCAGCCTAGGGCCAGCCAGTGAAAGCACAGTGCGTAGGCGTTGTTAATCTTCAATGGTTGGGCTGTGATTGTCTCGGGGTTCTGTCACTCATGGGGACACTACGTCACCGCAGAATCTACGTAGGCAATTCAAGCCCCCTTGGATGCTGCCATAGAGGGGTTGGTTGTTTAGCAACAAAACCGACATGTGAGCAAATACGGGGCAAAACAAATGGGGTTGGCTTAGATTGTTGACAACATGGCTTTCAAATCCATCTTTACAGTTGTTGGTTAGCTAGCTAGCCCTATTAGCATTGAGATGAAATCAGTCAAAGCAAGACGCGCTATCAAGAACAAGAAGAAACTATCTGAAATTAGTCACTTACGATTCCCCACATGGATGTTTCTTGTCATTGTTGGTAGTGTGGTGGTTAAGGTCTTTACTATCAAATGAGGAGAGAGAAACTTATCACACAAGTCAGAGTTATACTTAAACTAAAAATGTAATCACTTATTAATAAGGGAGCAAGTCAATACAACGCACACATATAATCGATTGAGTGCTCTACGATAATGATGGCTGGTCGACGAATCACGCTCAGATGATTCATTGAGAGACAAAATATAAAGGGATTTTATAGCCAAGATACCCCCCCTTTCAACCTACATGACGAGCAACAGATGTATAGAATGGGTCACAAGATTAAGATTTGTATGAAAGATACTTATAATTCATAGCAGACAGTATCTGCTGTGTCAACAGTTATCTTTCATTGTACAGACCAGGGTTTGGCCCTGGGATCATCTCTCCCTGGTACCATATAGAGCAGAAACATTAACTTATGCTCTGGAATGCGGTCTCTTTAGGTTTTAATCACCCAAAAGACAGCATAAATCTCCTGTCAGTGTTATCTCCCAGAGGCCCATCCTTAGTAGAACACACACAGATGAGCGTCCTAACAACCCCTTATTCTGTTGCATAAAACAACCATTTGATGCAATAATATAAAATCATTTTGCAATTTTCCACCATAGTAGCCATCTGGCTGCCCAGAACCACATCAACTTACAGACTTCTGCCCCAATGAAGCGTGCACATCGTATCTGTGACGTTAACCCATCTATAGATTTACAGCAGAAGTGCCCATCCAAGAAGGCTCAAAGTCATTGGTCACACATAAAATGACGTCAAATCACGTTATATCTCCCATAGCTTTGATTGGACTGATCATGTCAACCTCATGTTTTCAAAATCTAGGGCAGCAAGCTATCTAGCTAGATAAGCAGTCATCATTATGAATCGCATGAACAATTTACTGGCAAATCCATTTCAATCCTTGTCATATGAGGAGAAATTATTGATAAAACATATCGGTGCTCATCGGCCATTGGACATCCACATTACACAATAAGTCCAAGTCAGGGTTTAAGCAGTGTTGTGATCAAGACCACCTAAAGCGAGACCGATTCAAGACCAATACCGGGGGGTGGCGACCAAGTCAAGACCGAGAGGGGGACAAGGGGTAGAAGACCAAGTCAAGACCGAGACCAGAAAAAGACCATGATTGTAATTTCATCAAATCACCAGGCTTGGCTGGTGTAGGCCGTCATTGTAACTGACTTGCCTAGTTAAATAAAGGTTAAATAAAGGTTAAAAAAAAAAATATATATATATATATCATTTAAAAAGTTCAAAATGTCCAGTATTTCTGTGTTCATATTTCAGAACATTTTATGGATTCTTTAGACATTCGTATGGTGAAAAAAATGCATGCTGAGGGAAAATAAAGCCACTCTAAAAATTATTACCAACCCAAAGACAGTGTGGAACAATGGGCCTTCTCTGCCTTCAGAGAAGGGCTAATCTAGCTGCAGCATTTCATTGTATTTATATTATTATTTTCAATGATGTTCAGATTTAATCTCTTCAGTTTTTTGGGGGAAAATAAAGGGTTAACACTGAAAAGAAAAAAAATCTCCAATCAGGATTTTTCTTTGCTGGTCTCTGGAGAGATAAATCTAGCTAGCCTGTTGGGGCTACAGGTTAGCAATGAACCCCGAGTCGGGATTGCTAACAAGGCTGGAAATTCAAAACATCAAAAATCTAATAATTTCAATTTCTCAAACAATCAACTATTTTACACAATTTAAAAGATAAACATCTCCTTAATCTAACCACATTGTTCGATTTTCAAAGAGGCTTTACGGCAAAAGCATAAAGTTAGATTATGTTAGGACAGTACATAGCCACAAAAGTACAAACATCCATTTTCAATTCAAGGTCAGGCGTCACCAAAAGCAGAAACCAGCTAGAATTATGCACTAACCTTTGTCAATCTCCATCAGATGACACTCCTAGGACATTATGTTATACAATACATGCATTTTTTGTTCCATCAAGTTCATATTTATATCCAAAAACAGCATTTTACAGTAGCGTGAAATTCAGATTTTTTTCTTCTCTGAAATGCTTCCGGTGAACATAACAAAATTACTATTCGAAAACATTGGTAAATTATAATATTGTCATTCAAAGAATAATATATTATCATCTCGTAATTGCTACCGAATGGCCAGATCTCAAAATAACTTTACTGGGAAATCACATTTTGCAATAAACGGGGTGCTATGCTAAGAACAATAAGCTATGCTATACAGTTAGCATCATCTAATATCGATAATAACATTGTAAATATCCCCTTACCTTTGATTATCTCCATCAGAAGGCACTGCCAGGATTTCCCAGGTCCGGAACAAATGTGGTTTCTTTTGACAAAGTTCATAATTTATGTCCAAATAACAACAAGTAGTTAGCGTTCATTATGCTCCCACAAAACGTGGTGGGGGGGGGGGTGTAAAATCACGCCGAAAAGCTAAAAAAAACTAGTAAATAATCTATTTACGTTCGTTCAAACATGTCAAACGTTGCTTAGCATTAATCTTTTGGTCCATTTTTAACGTTAAACATCAGTAATATTTTCACACAACCTATCCTATGTCTAGATAAACAATGATGACAAACTCATGCTTCTCAGATTTATGCGCAGGCGCAAAAAAATGAAGTGATGACATGTCAACTTCCTTGCATTCTAATTTGCTCTCTGTTTATCATAGACGCTTCAAACAACTTTATAAAGATCGTTGACATCTAGTGGAAGCCGTAGGTGTTGCGAAATGAATCCTTTCTCACTATGGTATCTATAAAACAATGACACTAAATAGTACAGTCACAAAATTCAATTTTTTTTTAATCTATTTTTCACAGGTTTTTGCCTGCAATATGAGTTTTGTTATACTTACAGACACCATTCAAACTGTTTTAGAAAATTCAGAGTGTTTTCTATCCGATATGCATAATAATATGCATATCCTAGCTTCTGAGTTGGTGTAGGAGGCAGTTAAAAATGGGCACATATATTTCTTTTAATTTCTCAATACTGCCCCCGAGCCCCAACAGGCTAGCTAAGTCAGCCAATTGGCTAGGCCATCAGAAGCTAGATAAAGGCCTCTGCCATTCAACTGTCTTAGGGCAAAATTTTGGAGTGACAGTGGAATCAACCAATCAGATTTTGAATGGTTGGGACTGTTTTTACAAAACAACAGGTCATGGCGCAATAGCGAGCAGTAGTTTTCCCTTGGTCTAGCTAGCTATCTTTTTTTTCCGGCTGGTTTGCAGCGGCTGCACAGGTTTTATCAAAGAGTATGTTGTTGTTAATTTGTTAGCTTCTCCCTTTTCAAGAACAACTTTCAACAAGAAGTTACATTTCAAATGATCATCATCTTCTGGTGAGTGGAACTGTGTTTTTTATTGCAGCACACTTGCTGTTGTTAGCTATCTCTTTGAAAATAAATTGTGTGTGTGAAACATTGTTTCATTGTAGCAACATGAAATCTTATTCAAATCTGTTCATATACACCTCTATGAAGAATATGACACTTAGAAAAATATTCTGACAAGCGACCACTTTTTATAAGTTCTTAGAATGTTTGGGAATTATGTATACTAAGGCATTTGTCAAAATTCTATAGCAATATAGAGTGGGAAAGCAACAGTGCGTTTGGACAATTTTTAGACACTGCAGTAAATAAAACCAAATAAAAACATCTGTCTTGTCCAGGACCAGACTCTTCACAGACCAGTGCTCTACAGCCAATCAGAGCTACAGTAGGCCTTTACAGTGCATTCGGAAAGTATTTAGACCCCTTGACTTTTTCAACATTTTGTTACATTACAGCTTTATTCTAAAATGTATTTAAAAAATCCTCATCAATCTTCACACAATACCCCATAATGACAAAGCAAAAACAGGTTTTTAGAAATGTTTGCAGATATATTACAAATAAAAAACAGAAATACCTTATTTATATAAGTATTCAGACCTTTTGCTATGAGACTCGGCTGCACCCTGTTTCCATTGATCATCCTTGAGATGTTTCTACAACTTGATTGGAGTCCACCTGTGGTAAATTCAATTGATTGGACATGATTTGAAAAGGCACGTGACTGTCTATATAAGCTTCCACTGTTGACAGTGCATGTCAGAGCAAAAACCAAGCCATGAGGTCGAAGGAATTGTCCGTAGAGCTCTGAGACAGGATTGTGTTGAGGCACAGATCTGGGGAAGGGGAAGAAAAAATATCTGCAGCATTGAAGTTCCAAAAGAACACAGTGGCTTCCATTCTTAAATGGAAGAATTTTGGAACCACATTTTGGACTCTTCCTAGACCTAGTCGCCCGGCCAAACTGAGCAATTGGAGGAGAAGGGCATTGGACGGGGAGGTGACCATGAACCCGATGGTCACTCTGACTGAGCGCCAGAGTTCCTCAGTGGAGATGGGGGAACCTTCCAGAAGGACAACCATCTCTGCAGCACTCCACCAAACAGGCCTTTATGGTAGAGTGGCCAGATGGAAGTCACCCCTCAGTAAAAGGCACATGACATCCCACTTGGAATTTGTCAAAAGGTAACTAAGGACACTCAGACCATGAGAAACAAGATTCTCTTGTCTGAAACCAAGATTCAACTCTTTGGCCTGATTGCCAAGCGTGGCACCATCCCTATCGTGAACCATGGTGGTTGGCAGCATCATGCTGTGGTGATGTTTTTCAGGGGAAGGGACTTGGAGACTAGTCAGGATTGAGACAAAGATGAACAGGGCAAAGTACAGAGATATTCTTGATGAAAATCTTCTCTAGAGCAGTCAGATTGGGGTTTATTTATTTATCATCTCTAGTTGTGTATAGCCACCGAAAACGATAGGAAGGGGAAAAGTCAGTCACTCACCCACTCCTCCAATGGCATGACATGATATCCTCCTAGCAGCTAGCTAGCTATTTAGCTAATGTCAGGCTTCATGTTTTTTGCTTGCTACATAAATAGATACGTTACCCTATTACCCACGTTATGACTGACTTGTAATCATTGCCCTTGCTAGTTTGATTGTATTGGCATTCCCAGCCTTAGTTACATTTGTCCGTTTCTGTCCAGAATATTGAGTCATTGAATTTGACGCTACACGACCCAAGGCTGGTGACTTTCTTCAGAATAGATGGTTGACAAAAATACTACGATGGAAGCAAATGTAAGTAGTTATAACGTCATAACAAATCATGCAAAAAATATACAAATCAAATCAAACTTGATTTGTCACAATCATCGCATACAACATGTGCAGACCTTACCATGAAATGCTTACTTACAAGCCCTTAACCAACAGTGCAGTTCAAGAAAGAGTTAAAAACATATTTACCAAATAAACTGAAGTAAAAAATAATAAAAAAGTAACACAATAAAATAACAATAACGAGGCTATATACAGGGGGTACCGGTACCATGTCAATGTGCGGGGGTACAGGTTAGTCGAGGTAATTTGTACATGTAGGTAGGGGTGAAGTGACTACGCATAGATAATAAACAGCGAGAGCATCAGTGTAAAAAACAAATGGAGTGGGTGTCAATGTAAATAATCTGGTGGCCATTTGATTAATTGTTCAGCAGTCTAATGGCTTGGGTGTAGAAGCTGTTAAGGAGCTTTTTGGTCCTAGACTTGGTGCTCCGGTACTGATTGCCGTGCGGTAGAAGAGAAAACAGTCTATGACTTGGGTGACTGGAGTCTTTGACAATTTTTGGGGCTTTCCTCTGACACCGACAAGTATATAGGTACTGGATGGAAGGAAGCTTGCCCCCAGTGATGTACTACCCTCTGTAGCGCCTTACGGTCAGATGCCGAGCAGTTGCCATACCAGGCAGTGATGCAACCGGTCAGGATGCTCTCCATGGTGCAGCTGTTGAACTTTTTGAGGATCTGGGGATAGTTTGTTGGTGATGTGGACACCAAGGAACTTAAAACTCTCAACCCACTCCACTACAGCCCCATCGATGTTAATGGGGGCCTGTTTGGCCCGCCTTTTCCTGTAGTCCACGATCAGCTCCTTTGTCTTGCTCACATTGAGGGAGAGGTTGTTGTCCTGTCACCACACTGCCAGGTCTCTGACCTCCTCCCTATAGGCTGTCTCATCATTGTCGGTGATCAGGACTACCACTGTTGTGTCATCAGCAAACTTAATGATGGTGTTGGAGTCATGTTTGGCCATGCAGTCGTGGGTGAACAGGGAGTACAGGAGGTGACTAAGCACACACCCCTGAGGGGCCCCAGTGTTGAGGATCCAGGATCCAGTTGCAGAGGGAGGTGTTTAGTCCCAGGGTCCTTAGCTTAGTGATGAGCTTTGCGGACACTATGGTGTTGAAAGCTGAGCTGTAGTCAATGAACAGCATTCTCACTTAGGTGTTCCTTTTGTGAATGTTGACCTGTTTAAAGATCTTGCTCACATCGGCTACTGAGAGCGTTATCACACAGTTGTCCAGAACAGCTGGTGCTCTCATGCATGCTTTAGTCTTGCTTGCCTCGAAGCGAGCATAAAAGTTGCTCACAGTTGTGTTTCCCTTTGTAGTCCGTAGTAGTTTTCAAGCCCTGCCACATCCGACGAGCGTCAGAGCTGGTGTAGTAGGATTCAATCTTAATCCTGTATTGACGCTTTGCTTGTTTGATGGTTCATCTGAGGGCATAGCAGGATAACTTATAAGCTTCCTGATTAGTGTCCTGCTCCTTGAAAGCGGCAGCTCTAGCCTATATTTAAAATTGTATTTTTATTGATTATCCAAAACATACAATATACTTTCAATGAAGCCGCTCAACAACTACACCACACCAGTCCTCCAACAGACTCCTATTCAGAGTGACACAATGAAGCATCCAGGGTCAATGCCCTGCTCAAGGGCACGCTGACAGATCTCCCACCAGGCCAAAAGAAAATGTGAACCCGAACCCTCCAAGATCCCCCCACAGTTCCCAAATAGCTGTCCCTCTACCATTTGAGACCCCTCCCACAGTCCCCCAAGAATAAAATAAAAAAATAAAAAATTCTAATACAATTAATTCCATTCCCCACCCCCAAGAACCCCCCAATACACCATCAACCAAGAAAATGAACTAAAGAGATAAAAGAAAAAGACAGAAGAAAACAGCAAACAACAATGCAAAAAAAACAATAACAAAAAACGAAAATCATAACAGCAATGCCAACTGTATATGTTTGTGTGCATGTCTGGCACTATTACATGTATGTGTGTGTTCTTGTATGCATTTATTTGAATGAGTGTGTGTATATGCATGTGTAAAAACACCTGCACGGCATAAGCCTCAGGCAAACCGGGATTAGCTGTAAAAACACTGCCCTTCAGTGTCATTCAAACATACTTTTTATTATGTTTTATCTTTTAACTTTGACCATCATTCTATCTCCTGCACAGCAACTCCACTCCCACTTGTCTCCAATTCCACATCCCAACCCTCAGCTTTATATATTATGTAGATATGTACACTTTATTTTGTCAGGTATAGCATCCCTGATAAAGCAACATATTTTTTGCTCATATGATTTGAAACATGAATCATCAGGAGTAGACAGTGCCATAAGTAAGTGAGTAAACTAAGATATGACTAAGGAGTTAATCAGGGCAATTTTTCCATAAATAGACAGGTATATACCTCTCCATGGTTACAGGATCTTGTCTATATTTACAAGTTTTCTATTGAAATTCATTGTGGAGAGCTTATTTATATATTTTGTGATATGAATACCACATATGTCTACTTCACCATCACGCCATTATATAGGTAAACTGCAGGGTAATGTAAAAGTTATATGTCTTAAAGATCCAATACATAATACTGTACACTTAATTAGGTTTTAGTCCAGAGTACTGAAAAGTTAACTAGATCTCTCATTGAGCCATTGCAGGGATCTTGCTTGCGTACTTAATATAAAACTTGAGTCATCGGCATACATGGACATCTTTGTTTTTAAGCTTTGGATTTCTAATTCTCTAATGTTGTTATTTGATCGGATTTTAATTGCTAGCATTTCGATGGCCATAACGAATAGATATGGTGACAGCGAACACCCTTGTTTAACTCCTCTTGACAATTCAAAACTCTCTGAGAAGTAGCCGTTATTTACTATTTTACACCTGGGGTTGCTATACACTATTTTTATGCATTTTATAAGAGAATCACAGAAATGTAAAAATCCAAGCATTTAAAAATAAAATCCAGTCTTACTTTATCAAATGCCTTTTCAAAATCCAATATAAATACCAGGCCTGGCTTCTTAGATGTTTCATGATGTTCTATTATTTCTAGTAGTTGTTGTATATTATCTCTAATGTATCATCCATGTAAAATACCTGTCTGATCAGGATGAACAATTCCTGGTAAAACCCTTTTAATTCAGAGTGCTATGCATTTAGGTAGTATTTTTGCATCACAACATTGAAGTGTAAGGGGCCTCCAGTTTTTTTTAGATAGAATGGATCTTTATATTTTCCATCAGGATCTTGTTTTAATAATAGAGAAATCAGACCTTCCTGCTGAGTACCTGACAGACTACCATTTCTATAGGAGTAGTTAAAACAATCTAACAATGGAGCTTTTAGCATTTCAAAAAAGGCTTGATATACCTCTATCGGGTATGCCATCAAGCCCTGGGGTTTTTCCAGACTGAAAGGATTTAATATCCTCAGAGTTCTTCCTCTGTCATTTGGCCTTCGCACTGATCTTTCTGTACATTTGTTAATTTAACATTTTTTTTATATTATTTGGAAATAATTCCTTACCGTAATCTTCATTCAGTGGGAGAGGATGAGATGGAAAAGAGAACATCTGCCTAAAATATTTAGCTTCCTCTTTTAAAATATAATTCGGAGAATCATAGATGACTCCGTCTTCAGTAACAAGTTTCTGAAATACTTAAAAATAAGTAGGCCTCCAGTAAACTTTGATTAAATTTCCAACATCCACGTCCACATGGAAATTTTATTAGAGTTATGTGAAGGCCAATTAGATGATGATCTGATCACATTCTGTTTCCTATAAAAAAAATGTAACCTTTGATGCAAGAGAGAAAGAGACAAGAAAGTAGTCAAAACGACTAGCTTGATTAGGTCTCCTCCAAGAATATCTCACTATGTCAGGGTTTTTTAGTTTCCAAATATCCACTCTTTCTAATGTGTCCATAATATTTGTGATTTCCTTAAGGGCACGGTGATGATAGTTTGTAGAGTGATTACCTTGACGGTCCATTGAGGTACTTAACTCTGTGTTGTTGTATGTGTCAAACTGCTTGCTTTATCTTGGCCAGGTCACAATTGTAAATGAGAACTTGTTCTCAACTTGCCTACCTGGTTAAATAAAGGTGAAATAAAATAAATTAAATTAAAATTGAGGTACTTAACACTGTGTTATAGTCTCCAACCATAATGATTTGATCATTTGTTGCCTGTAAGTTCAATACATTTGTATAAATATTTTTGAAGAAGTATGAATCATCCTAATTTGGACAATATAGATTAATGAGCCAAATCGCTTTTTCATCCACTTTCATATACAAAAAGATCCACCTTCCTTGCGAACCATTCTTGACTATTTGCACATTCAGATCGACATTTTTGTTAATTAATATCATCACACCTTTTGAGTTCCTTTGTCCATGACAGAAAATTATTTCACCACCCATTTTATCCCCACACAACTTCATCTAAGGATGTGGAGTGAGTTTCCTGTAAACAGTATATGTTATATTCCTTTTCTTTTAGCCACGTAAAGACTGATCTTCTTTTTTTATAATCTGCTAAACCGTTACAATTATAACTGGCTATACTTATTTCACCCCTTACCATAATTAGATACTATTCTCAGTCTAAATTGACCATAATTAGTGCTTGTAAAGTTACTGCCATGAGAGGTATTATGGCAGTCAAAATTAGAGCTTTCAAATGTCTGATATTCAGAATTCAAGAAATAGGTTCTAGTAATATTTGTTTTATTCCCTTGCCTGTTTGCCCGTGAGTCAATGCCACATATGTTAGAAAATTGAGAAAAGATATTATGTGTGTAGTAAATCTGAGTAGGTTGATGTGTATGATATTGGATGTGATTTAGTGAGAGTATGTACGATGTCTGTATAAGAGTAAGACTATAATGTGTGCTGTCAAAATAAATAATAACTCCGCCAATTTGCATGGTTGAGTGTCTATGTGTGTAACATGTATAGCATATAGCCTTAATATTCATGATGATCATTGTAATCCATATCGTATCAACGTCATTGTTGCATCATAATTACCTTTAACATCATTGAAAAACACATCCCAACATTTCCATAGCAATTGACGTTTCACATGATCATGAAAGAGACCTTGCATTACTCTAGAGACTGCTTCACTACAGTACAAATATATTCCGTACAATATATTATTATTCCCCAATGCCCCTATTCTGATATCTTCCCCTTGCTTGTTGTAAACATATATAAACTTGTAGACAAATACATAAAAAAGATAGACAAACAAGAAACATATTAAATTATAAAACAGTTCTCAACAATAGAGAGAGAGGTGAGCGAGGGAGAGAAGAAAAAAGAGAGACTGAGAGAAGAGAGAGAGATTAGGTGTGTGTGTGTGTATGCATAAGTCTGTATGTGTAAGCGAGCATGTAATTGAGTGCGTATGTGTTCATATCCACTTCATGGTGTTCAGATATTTTTACAGTTCCCATACTTTGTTTTTGTCATAACCGTAAGTCTCGTAAAAATTTTGTACAGTCATGATGTTAGGGAGCTGTCTCGGAATAGCTGTCCATCAATAAAGAGTTTGTCCACAATAAGAAAGGCACGCTTATCCTTCTTCCTCTGTTGCCTCTGTACCGGATACAGTCTCTTACGACATTTGTTTATCTCTCTTGGAAATTGGTCATTTAGACCGAATTTGGTCCCTTTAAGCTCCCTTCCCCTGCTTTTGATCAGCTCCTTTTGTTGGTAGTGTTCAAGTTTTGTGATGATCGGTCGGGGACCCTTGGTCTTGTCGCTCCAAGCTCCAAGTCTGTGTACTCGGTGGAAAGCCACCTTGTTTACAGTCTCTATAGGAAGTTTCAAGGCAGATTGCATGAATTCTCTGATCACGCCCTCTGGATTATTGGATGCATCCTCAGGAATCCCAGATTTTTTTTTTTTTCACGCATGCTACCACTTTGTATGTCTAGTAGCAACTCCTTCATCACCCTGTTTTCCCTGAGTAGACAATCCATGTTGGAATCGTGGATTTTAACCTTGGCTGTGAGTGCCTTGTTCTCTCCTTGGAGCATTATAATTTCACTCTGGCTAAACTCCAAACTCCCCTTCAGCCCTGCTACCTCCTCACACAACTTTTCCAGTGTTGTATGGATTCCAGCCTCTACTTCAACGGTAAGTAAATTGTCCGTGTCTGTAGATGAATCTGTTTTTCTTTTTTTTGTAGGGTTAAAGACATTTTGTGAGGTAGTTGGATCTTTCCATGATGGAGTATGTTGTTCCTCCATAGCGTAAAGCTGTTGGTACTTGTCGATTTCCCCCAGGATCTCCTTAGTATCCAGGTTGGCTCTTTACTGCAACCAGCTGTTTTACAAAATGATGACAATGAGTCTTTCCCACGACGACAGGTGTCTGTAGTACATCCAGCTAGCACTGGCGGAATCCATGCAAAAACATGTTTGGTATTCGTATTTAATTAATAGCGGTTTCGTTTTAATCAAAAAGCCTTTAGCTCGATGCGGATGTTGCCTGTAATCCATGGCTTCTGGTACGTACGGTCACTGTGGGGACGACATCGTTGATGCAGTTGAGAGGAATATGTTAGTTAATGTAGAGACAAACAATTATGCATATTTTTGGCCATAAAGTTAATTTACAAAAATTGCTATTTAGCAAACTAGCTGACTAGCTAACATTAGCCAGCTAGCTGGCTAGCTTTATGGGCATTGTTATTCTGGTTGTTTAATGTTTTAGGGCCTCCTGAAACAACCAGCAAACCAGGCTGTCGTCTTGTGAAACAGTGGATGTAAAGAATCTAGCTCTACACCACTACACTTCCTATGCATCATGTAAATACTCTAAAACCAGTTCTTCTCAATATCTAATTTCCTTCATCTGCACCGATCTGAGGACACAGGATTTGTGTAGTATTTCATCAAATGAGAGACTTAATTTCAACCAGTAGAGAATGTGAAAAGCTTTATCGAAAGAAGTTCATTATCCAAGTGTTATGAATGCATAATGCATGCATTATAAATAGTATAGTTGTATAATTATATTATAAATATAAGTTCAATCTGTACTTCAATGCATATTTGGTGTCCATTATAAAAATGGAGGAAGAAAGAAGGTGGGAAGAGAGGTGTGAAAGTGTAAAATAGGGAAAGAGGTAAGAACCACAGAGCAGGGAAGACAGCATATGATTAATGAATTACAGTGCTACTAAACTTAATATTCTCTCAGTTCATCACAATTACATAATAGTATCTCTAGCTGTGTCTCCCTAACCAGCCTTGGGCTCCCTGGTGGCCCGAAGGTTATCTTAAGAGCGAATGAGATGCGATGACGGGACTGGGTTTGGCATCCTCTCTTACATCAAAACATACCTGCAGACAAGAGACAGATGGAGAGAGACAGCATGATTAAGCCTTGCATTTTTTTTATTCTAGCACTGTCATTCATCTTAATCATCAGGGGGTGAAATACAAAACTGATCTTGGATCATTAACTCTGGGACTACTCCATCTCTATCTGTATTTCAATGTAAAGCATCTCTTGAATAAGACTTCCTGTTGACTCGACCAAGTGACCTCTCACCTCTGATCATGCTGTGCCCTCTATGTAGCCAGTTCAGATGCAGGAGGGGTTCACCGACACAGCTGATATAACCTAGAGGATTTAGGGAGAAGAGGGGAGATGGATAAAGTGAAGGGAGAGACTGAGAAAATCAGGTAGTTAAAGAGACAGTGTTCAACAGGAATCTGTGTGTGTGGCCTTACCAGGTGTCCACACTAAGTGGCTGCAGAGTACTTTATACTGAAAAACATGCAGACACATGAGGACAAACAATATCGTGTAGTTATAGAAATAATGAAGTGTCTTACTATTCTCCATGGTTGGTCCTCTTGCCTATTTGTTGAAGGTGGAAGGAGCCACAGTAATACACTTGAGCCTGCTTACTGCAAAACACAATCCATCAATCAGATTGATACACAAGTGTGTAGGTGTGGGTTATAGGGTGTCTAATTGTTCTACATTTTTTCAATATGGGTGACTCTTAAAAAAGCCTGTAAGTAGAAATCGAAGGGAGAGAAACTGGAAGAATACTCTTATTGCAATGTGGGTAGCTCTTAAAAGAGAGACTTTTGTTGTGTATAGTGTAGTCTACGGTGTTGCCAGGGTACAGCACCCTCTTCGAAGAAGTAGGAGGTGATAATCTCCTGCACATGGATTGCCTCCCGTGCTGCGATGTTGGCCCCGATACTTGAAACATCCTGCAGATCCCCTCCTGGTCCTCTGGCACACGGTGGCGAGCTGCAGATCCCCTCCTGGTCCTTGTGTCCATCCTAATGAAGTTCTGCAGGACAGGTAGCTTTCACACACCTGCATTCCTCTAGGAGGCAGTCTCAGATGGCCCTGGTCACCCAACCTTGCAGTGCCCTCGTTTTGAAGTAATCTCCAGTTGCAAGGTATCTATCTGTAGGAATATGGAAGATAATGTCATTATTCGAATTTTCCATCAGTTCATTGTGGATTACTGAAGTATAATATCTCTTATAACAAATCATGATAACGTTGGATAGCTAGATGTATGTGCACACATGTGCATGTGAAGCATGTGACAACAGCAGGATCATATCAAGGATAGTATCACAAATGAATACTTACAGTAAACACCACTTGAAGCTTGATGATGAGTTGATCATTTGAATCAGCTGTGAAGTGCTAAAACAAAAATGTGCACCCCTTTGAGTCCCCAGGACCAGGACTGAGAATCACTGCACTTCATTGGGACCTCTTCATCTGCAGACAGACTTTCACGGCTCTCGGTATCTGAGTACAGGAAACATCACAAAAAACAGACTTCATTATACTCAAATTAGACAGCACTTATATTATGTTACTATTATCTCTGTCCTCACTTCTAGGGACTGGAACTACACAAGTACCTGCCCTATCCAGAATAGCCTACTCTCTCACTTTGACAGTTGGGGCTGCTATCCTTTCACCCTCCTCCATGGCTGTGAGCTAGCTACCTACAAATGCAATAGCTAGCTAATATGAAGTTAGGTAGCTGGTGATTTTTAATTCACTTAGCTAGCTAGCTATACAGTATGTAAAGTTGGCTAGCTAGCTAGCTAGCTAAGTTAGCAGTTCATTTGAATTAGCCTGCATTTTCAAAATGTGTTTACTTACTTGAATAGGTCCTCCCAGCCTTGTGGACGATTGGAAACAGGACAGCAAAGTTTGTTTGTCACCAGAGCAGTTTAGAGCATATTACTATTTACCTGTGAATGAATTCATGAAATGACGAATGGATTAAACTGTTTACCCATTTAATAACCAGACCATACAAGAGCAGCACGTGGCAGTATACCAAGTATTAATGTATCCAGGGCATTAGTGTACATCAATTGGAGGGCGTGTTGTCCGAACCTCTGGCAGTCTCTATGGGGATACCACAGGGTTCAATTCTCGGGCCGACTCTTTTCTCTATATATATCAATGATGTCGATCTTGCTGCGGGTGATTCCCTGATCCACCTCTACGCAGACGATACCATTCTGTATACATCTGGCCCCTCTTTGGACACTGTGTTAACTAACCTCCAAACGAGCTTCAATGCCATACAACACTCCTTCCATGGCCAACTGCTCTTAAACGCAAGTAAAACCAAATGCATGCTTTTCAACCGTTCGCTGCACGCACCCGCCCACCCGACTAGCATCACTACTCTGGACGGTTCTGACTTAGAATATGTGGACAACTACAAAGACCTAGGTGTCTGGCTAGACTGTAAACTCTCCTTCCAGACTCATATTAACATCTCCAATCCCAAATTAAATCTAGAATCGGCATCCTATTTCGCAACAAAGCCTGCTTCACTCACGCCGCCAAACATACTCTCGTAAAACTGAGTATCCTACCGATCCTCGACTTCGGCGATGTCATTTACAAAATAGCTTACAATACTCTACTCAGCAAACTGGATGCAGTCTATCACAGTGCCATCCGTTTTGTCACCAAAGCCCCTTATACCACCCACCACTGCGACCTGTATGCTCTCGTCGGCTGGCCCTCGCTACATATTCGTCGCTAGACCCACTGGCTCCAGGTCATCTATAAGTCTATGCTAGGTAAAGCCCCGCCTTATCTCAGCTCACTGGTCACGATAACAACACCCACCCGTAGCATGCGCTCCAGCAGGTATATCTCACTGGTCGTCCCCAAAGCCAACACCTCCTTTGGCCGCCTTTCCTTCCAGTTCTCTGCTGCCAATGACTGGAACGATTTTCAAAAATCTCTGAAGCCGGATACTTATATTTCCCTCAATAACTTTAAACATCAGCTATCTGAGCAGCTAACCGATCGCTGCAGCTGTACGTAGCCCATCTGTAAATAGCCCACCCAATCTACCTACCTCATCCCCAAATTGTTTTTATTTACTTTTCTGCTCTTTTGCACACCAGTATTTCTACTTGCACATCATCATCTGCTCATCTATCACTCCAGTGTTAATTTGCTAAACTGAAATTACTTCGCGACTATGGCCTATTTATTTCCTTACCTCCTCACGCCATTTGCACACACTGTATATAGACTTTCTTTTTTGTCTGTTGTATTTTTGACTGTACACTTGTTTATTCCATGTGTAACTCTGTGTTGTTGTTTGTGTCGCACTGCTTTGCTTTATCTTGGCCAGGTCGCAGTTGTAAATGAGAACTTGTTCTCAACTAGCTTAACTGGTTAAATAAAGGTGAAATAAAAATGTCATAAAATAAAAATCATGGAATGTTGAGTCAAATATAACTTTGTTTTACCTATTATGAAGTTGGTTTTTTAACATAATATAAACTGGGTATTTGATACTTTTGACTGATATTATGAGTGTCTGATTTTTCATATCTGCATAGTAGTTAAAACGCTGTCACTTACACATTAAACTTTAGGTCACAGGTTACTTTGTGTGCTAAATGTGAAATGTTTTTTGCAATGGGAAGTAATAGTTGTACATTTCAATTGGGAAATGCTTAATGGTTGTGTTTTTGTATTCTTATTATTGGGACCTACTGGCTTATTATGTCCGAGTTCATGGACTGCTTATCCTTTAACATCATGTTGTGTGTGACTGCTGTCTTTCCATCGGCCCTATGCAATGGCGTAGAGGTGCCTGGAGAAGTCAGTATACTCTAATTTTGCCAAAAAGTTCCTAAATGAAGCAATGAAGCAAAGGCACCCTGTGTGAAAAATCCTGTTTTCCTATGTTTGTTATTGAGTTTTCCAATAGATTTTTCAGATTTTCACTCTCAAAATCACACCTTTTTTATTGATGAAATATACAGAATTTGATATTTTAAGTCCACAACAATGCTTAAAACACATCAATCTGATTGGGTGGGCCTGTGTCCACCCTGGCCCCATCCATGTGTATGCCCCTGATGCAAATAGTACATTATGACAATTGCACATCACAAATAGCCTAGTAAACAACACTTTTTTTACATTTTTTGAATAAGTGGTTTGCGTACCCATGATTGCCTTAGTTATTATTTAATGGTAGACAGGGGCGAAACTTTGGTTTTAGAAGTGGGGGGACATATTTTTTTATACACACATTTTTATTTAAAAAATATATATTCAGTCAGATAAACACTCCAAACAGCCTATCTGACCGCTCGGAGGCGTCCGCATGGTCCTAAAGCACACCGTTGCCTCGTTTTGTAAACTGGAAGGGGCAAAAATGCAATTTCAGAATGTGGGGGGGTTCATGTCCCAGTGAAAGTTGTGCCCCTGCTGGTAGATATCTTGAATTGAAACATACTTCCTACCCTACCGGCTACCGATGTCATTCTTCTGTGAGCTGCTCCATGCCAAAACCAGTGAGCTGCACATTCTTTCTCCCTGAAGATGATATTGTGCTGGAACCCGGTGCGGCGCGCATGTGAATGTATTTCACGTGTTTTGCGATTGTGTAGGCTACTTTGTACATGATTTCTCTATTGTACTACATAATTGATAAGTCGTATACACCTCCACTACACTACTTTGATACACATCAGTTAAGAAGTGAGTATACACAATGCCCACTGAAAATATTGTGTGTATACCCTCCACTACAAAATGTGCACTCTCCTACATGCTCTCCTACATGAGTGCGCTGGGATTACGGTTGCTGTCCTTTCAGAATCACAAACCTGTCACACACTGAAGGCCTATAGATTTGCCACTGCGCAAACATGTCTATAATAGATAAGGCTGTTAAGGTACTAATGTTTCAAGAAAGGAGTGTATATATTTGGACTGGCGAAGCGGTTTTATGCGCTGACAGAATGGAAGCTGATAATTCTGAATTATTTACCTCTGCAGGTCTCTGGAAGAAATTACGAGTCCTCACTATCCGAGACCGAGTCAAGACCAAGTACAAATGTATCCGACACCGATACATTTGTACATTGGTGTCGGATACATGTGTACTCGGTGTTGACCAAGTCTTGAGAATTACAAGTCTACAACACTTGGTTTAAGGATTTAAAACAGTTGTCTGAAAACATGAGAATTGTTGACAATGGTTTCAAGCTTGGATTACTGGTGAAATTAAACTTTGTAGCTCAAAAATTGATATAGAAAAAAAATAGATGTATCTTTTGTCTCTCTATGCTTCATAAGTTCCCTTCAATTCACATAGGGCTGAATGTATCTCACTGGAGAAAGCATCCGACTGAGCGAAACAGGGACCCTCTGTCTCTGTATTTGAAGCCCATCTACCGTGCATTTGGAAAGTATTCAGACCCCTTGACTTTTTCCACATTTTTTTATGTTACAGCCTTATTCTGACTTGTTGTCTACCTAATCAAATGTAAGCTACAGCTACGGCTAGCTAGCACTGCAGTGCATCACATGTGGTGAGTAGTTCACTCAAAGAAAGAGAAAGACCATAGTTGAACAGTTTTGAACAAATACATTTCTTCCAAAATTAAGGAGAGTTTTAATTTTTTTGTATTTTTTTTAAAACTTAGCTAGCAAATGCAGCTTGCTATTTTAGCCTACTCAAACAGAGAGGGATGCTATGTTAGCTAGCTATGGCTATCCAACATTAGAACTCTTCCAAGTCAAGGTAAGCTTTTAAAAAAAATTGTATTTCTTGCCACCGGGGCCCGCCAGCGTAACTGCTAAACTGCTTTCAGCTAGATGCAGGCAAGAGTGTGCAAGGCGGTATTGAATGGTGGCATTGATTACTCAAAATTGTCTCTACCTGTGCACCTACATTTTCAACTTTTAATTCATAATGGGTACAGGGAAAATTTGACAATCATGTAGTAGCCTAAACTTGTCAATGTTACGTTAAGCTGGGTTAATGGAATATGAATGACATTCATCCAATATGCTATGATAGAAATTAGGCAATGCTCATCATTTTTTTAATCATCCTAACCTCATCTTAATCGGCACTGACCGCCACTCGTGCAGCATCACCCAACCTCACCCCATCCCACCACACCCCAAGATATTTGTCTGCCCCTCTTTCCCATGAGTTTGTAAAAGTCTGTTCACTGCCGGACTACTTGTGATTTCTTTCCTCCCTCCCTAATCTCTCCCTCTCCCTCCCTATGATTCTCTTATTTTGTCCCTATTCTCTCATTTTCTCTTTCTTTCTCTCTTTATCTCCCTCCCTCCCATCCTCACCTCTCTCTCTCCTGTGAACCCCAAATAAGATTTGAATGCCATTTTCCTCAAGTGGCATGAAGGATGGCAGCGTGGCTGAAGAGAGCAGCCACAGTGCAATTCTTCTTTGACTACACAGGCCAGGCGGGGGATGCCGAGTAAGGACAAAGTGAAAAGCTGAATTGAGGAACGAGAAATAGTTAAATATTTCAGTAAGGTCAGGGGGAGCAGCTGCTTTCTGCATGGGAGTGGCAGTGTGTGTGTGTGTGTGTGTGTGTGTGTGTGTGTGTGTGTGTGTGTGTGTGTGTGTAGATGTGATGACTGTGGTTTTTTGCTTGGTTGTCTCTATAGTCCCATTTGGACTGGCATGCTGTGCAAAGAGCAAAACAGAGGAGAACATAGGCAGGGGGACACATGAAGGGATGCAAGGTGACGCAGAGGGAGGGGAGGTAAGATGTGAGAGAGAGGCAGAGTGAGAGAGAGGCAGAGTAAGGCAGGAAGAAAGGGGAGGAAAGACAAAGGATGGATTGGAGAGGCAAGGTAAGGCTGAAGGCTTAAAGACCTGAACTTTCCTCTCTTTGCCTCTCTCTCATTCAATTGAATTCAAAGGGCTTTATTGGCATGGGAAAAATACGTTTACATAGCCAAAGCATGTGAAATAGATAATGAACAAAAGTGAAATAAACAATAACAAATAAACAGTAAACATTACACTCACAAAAGTTCCAAAGGAATAGAGACATTTCAAATGTCATATTATAGCTATATACAGTGTTGTAACGATGTGCAAATAGTTAAAGTACAAAAGGTGGAAAAAATAAACATGGTCTTTGTTCTTCGCTGGCTGCCCTTTTTGTATTTCTATTTATTATGGATCGGGTGGTTGTCCTTGATGATCTTTTTGGCCTTCCTATGACAACAGGTGCTGTAGGTATCGTATTTGTATTTCTTATGGATCCCCATTAGATGATGCCAAGGCAGCAGCTACTCTTACTGGGGTCCAGCAAAATTAAGGCAGTTATACATTTTTAAAAACATTACAAAACATTCACAGATTTCACAACAGGTGCCTACTCCACCACTGCCACATATCTACAGTACTAAATCCATGTGTGTGTGATGAGTGTGTGTGTGTGTGTGTGTGTGTGTGTGTGTGTGTGTGTGTGTGTGTGTGTGTGTGTGTGTGTGTGTGTGTGTGTGTGTGTGTGTGTCTGTGCCTCTGTTTGTGTTGCTTCACAGTCCCCGCTGTTCCATACCATTTTTAAAGTTTTTTAAATCTAATTTTACTGCTTGCATCAGTTACTTGATGTGGAATAGAGTTCCATGTAGTCATGGCTCTATGTAGTACTGTGCGCCTCCCATAGTCTGTTCTGGACTTGTGGACTGTGAAGAGACCTCTGGTGACATAGCTTGTGGGGTATGCATGGGTGTCTGAACTGTGTGCCAGTAGTTCAGACTGACAGCTTGGTGCATTCAGCATGTCAATACCTCTCATAAATACAAGTAGTGATGAAGTCAATCTCTGCTCCACTTTGAGCCAGGAGAGATTCTCGTGCATATTATTAATATTAGCTCTCTGTGTACATCACGGAGCGCTAATATGTTCTGAGCCAATTGCAATTTTCCTAAGTCCTTTTTAGTGGCACCTGACCACACGACTGAACAGTAGTCAAGGTGCAACAAAAGTAGGGCCTGTAGGACCTGCCTTGTTGATAGTGTTGTTAAGAAGGCAGAGCAGCGCTTAATTATGGACATACATCTCCCCATCTTAGCTCCTGTTGTATCAATATGTTTTGACCATGACAGTTTACAATCCAGGGTTACTCCAAGTAGTTTAGTCATCTCAACCTGCGCAAATTCCACATTATTTATTACAAGATTTAGTTGAGGTTTAGGGTTCAGTGAATGATTTGTCCCAAATACAATGCTTTTAGTTTTAGAAATATTTAGGGATAACTTATTCCTTGCCACCCGCTCTGAAACGAACTGCAACTCTTTTTTAAGTGTTGTAGTCATTTCAGTCGCTGTAGTAGCTGACGTGTATAGTATTGAGTCATCCACATACAGTACATAGACACTCTGGCTTTACTGAAAGTCAAGTAAAGATTGAAAAAAGCAAGGGACCTAAACAGCTACCCTGGGGAATTCCTGATTCTCCCTGGATTATGCTAGAGAGGCTTCCAATAAAGAGCACCCTCTGTGTTCTGTTAGACAAGTAAATCTTTATCCACATTATAGCAGGGGATGTAAAGCCAGAACACATACGTTTTTCCAGCAGCAGGCTATGATCAATAATGTCAAAAGCTGCACTGAAGTCTAACAAGACAGCCCCCTCAATAATGTTATCATAATTTTCTCTCTCATGACTCATTTGTGTACGTGCTGTGCATGATGAGTATCCTTCCCTATAAGCGTGCTGAAAGTCTGTTGTCAATTTGTTTACCTTGAACTAGCATAGTATCTGGTCAAACACCATTTTTGTCCAGAAGTTTACTAAAGGTTGGTAACAGGCTGATTGGTCGGCTATTTGAGCCAGTAAAGGGGGCTTTACTATTCTTGGGTAGCGGAATGACTTTATCCTCCCTCCAGACCTGAGGGCACACACTTTCTAGTAGGCTTAAATTGAAGATGTGGCAATATTGTCTGCTATTATCCTCAGTAATTTTCCATCCAGATTGTCAGACCCTGGTGGCTTGTTGTTGTTGATAGACAACAATAATTGTTTCACCTCTTCCACACACTTCCACATACAGAATTCAAAAGCAATATTCTTGTCTTTCATAATTTGATCCGATATACTTGGATGTGTAATGTCAGCATTTGTTGCTGGCATGTCATCCCTAGGTTTTCTTATTTTGCCAATGGAAAATTAATTAAAGTAGTTGGCAATATCAGCGAGCTTTGTGATGAATGAGCCATCTGATTCAATAAATGATGGATCCAAGTTGGCTTTTTTCCCAAAAATGTAATTTTAGTGCCCCAAAGCTTTTTACTATCATTCTTTATATAATTTATCTTTGTTTCATAGTATAGTTTATTTTATTTTTATTTAGTTTATTCACATGATTTCCTAATTTGCAATATGTTTGCCAATCAGTTGGGCTACCAGTCTTACTTGCCATACCTTTTGCCTCATCTCTCTCAACCACACAATTTTTCAATTCCTCATCAATCCGAGGGGATTTAACAGTTTTTACTGTGATTTTCTTAATGGGTACATGCTTATTAGTAACTGGAATAAGCAATTTCATAAATGTGTCAAGTGCAGCATCTGGTTGCTCCTCATTACACACCACAGACCAGCAAATATTTTTGACATCATCAACATATGAATCAACACAAAAATTATTATATGACCTCTGATACACTCACTATATTAGGCCCAGCCTTTGGATCTTTGATTTTCCTAGATATGGCTATTATATTGTGATCACTACATCCTATATATTTGAATACTGCTTTAAAGCAAATTTCTGCAGCATTAGTAAAGATGGGATCAATACATGTTGATGATTTCATTCCTGTGCTGTTACCAACTACCCTGGTAGGTTGACTGACAACCTGAACCAGGTTGCAGGCACTGGTTACTGGATACTTTGAATGCTAAAATCACTTATTTAAAATCCTTTTTCAAATGTTCAGAGCTAGCCCTCCTGCTGTTGTTTGACCCCACATGGACTACGATAGTGTCAGCTCCCGACATCTGTCATTGAACAGTCAGAAGCAGCCTTGTGATATCCTGTACTCGTGCTCCTGGGTAACACAGGATTTTTGCCTTTGGAACTGAGCTGTTTCTCTACCATAGAGCTGCCTATGATGACAGCTGGTGATGTTGAATGGGCCTGTGTCTCAGGTAGCCTAAAGGTCTGATGAGGGTGGGAGCTCCGAGGATCTGAACCCGAGGTTGAAGCCACTGGAGAGGGAGACAGAACCGAGGACAAAGACGCAGGTACCTCCGGATCCGATCTTGAATGGGAAGCCCCCATGGAAGAAGGCGCCGGAACCTCTGGACCTAGGGCGGCAAAGCTGTTTCTGGTCGATGTCAGATCTGGGTTCAACATCTGCATGGAGACCTCCGTTGCCAAAGGATGCTTTCTTAGACTTCCAAGGCTTGTGACATACCTCCATGGCTGGTTGGTTGGGTCGAGAACAGCTCCTTCTCCAGGGAAGGGGGAGACCCAATCGGGGATGGAACCCTGCTGAGCACCGGCCAGTCGGCTGTTGAGAGCCGACACGGCAGTAAAACTTCCACCAGGCCAGAGCGGCATCCGGCAAATGGGGTGGAAGAAAAATAAAAAGTAGGCGAGCGTGGATTCGCCAGTAGATTCCCCCTATGCGGAATCAGGCAGTATCCCGGGACAGACAGCAGTGCTCACAGCAACTAAGCCCAACAGAGCTGCAGGAGCCAAAATAAAATAAAAGTATATAAAAACACTGTCAGGTTTCAAACATACATCACAAATGTTGCTGTTGTGATGGCACACTGTGGTATTTCACCCAATAGATATGTGAGTTTATCAGAATTTGATTTGTTTTCAAAAGATCTGAAAGAAATATGTCTCTCTAATATGGTCATACATTTGGCAGGAGGTTAGGAAGCGCAGCTCAGTTTACACCTCTTTTTGTGGGCAGTGTGCACATAGCCTGTCTTCTCTTGAGAGCCAGTAGCAAGGCTATGCTATGCTCTCTCAATAGCAATGCTTACTGAGTCTTTACATAGTCAAAGCTTTCCTTAATTTTGGGTCAGTCACAGTGGTCAGGTATTCTGCCAATGTTTACTCTCTGTTTAGGGCCAAATAGCATTCTAGTTTGCTCTGTTTTTTTTTAAATAATTATTTCCAATGACAAGTATCTTTTTGTTTTCTCATGATTTGGTTTGGTGTAATTGTGTTGCTGTCTTGGTGTTCTGTGGGGTCTGTTTGTATTTGTGAACAGAGCCCCAGAACCAGCTCTCTCTCTATGGTTAGTGTTAATATTGATGATGTGATTGGTTTCATATGCACTTTTAACCTGGTCTAAAAGACTTGCATGCATGTGTGGGTATAGTCATGGCGATAGTGTGTGGTAGGTACACTCATCCGCTTCTACACTTCTCTGCCTCTGTTCCTTCTGTGTATGTGGTCTATATTTATATGGCTATAGCAAGGTAAGCCCATGTGTGACTGGGGTATGTTGTGGGTGTCTGGTAGTGCAGTGAACAGATAAGGCCTCTCACCTACTTCTAACCAGACTACAAGTTACTGGTATTCATGGTTATTACATGGTAAAAGCTCTTCCTGTGTGTTATACTGCTTGTTTACATTATACTTCTGTCACGACTTCCGCCGAAGTCGGTCCCTCTCCTTGTTCGGGCGGCGTTCGGCGGTCGACGTCACCGGCCTTCTAGCCATCGCCGATCCACTTTTCATTTTCCATTTGTTTTGTCTTTGTCTTACACACCAGGTTTCAATCCCCCAATTACTTGTTCATTATTTAACCCTCTGTTCCCCCATGTTTGTTTGTGAGTAATTGTTTGTCTTGTATACGGTCCGTTATTGTGGGCTCGGTATATTGTGTTTGTATTTGTGATTACTTGAGTAAATACGTTGATTACTCATATCTGCTGTCCTGCGCCTGACTCTCTACGCCAGCTACAGGCCGATTACAACTTCGGTCACAAATAGAACAATGATATTTCACCGGATGTATAAATGTGAAGCCTCCGCTTGGCATTTCCTCTCACTACCATGGTAGTGAGAGGAAGCCCAGTGGCCGGCAGTGGGAGATGATGGAACAAGATGGATTTTGGCCGACATTCTGCAGATTTTGTCATCAGTGAAACGTTTCATCTCAATACAGTTTTCTGTTCCCAAAACTGGAATATGTTACGAACGGAGTGGTGTAAGTTTTGTAAACTTTACCCTTTGGCAAACTTTTTTGTTTGTTTGCGTAGTTTTGAAAGAGTGCAAAGGCGAATTGAGTTATTGCTCACACGCAATTCGGAGTAAGCGTTCCCTAAAGGAAATATGCAAATGTACTAGAACGCACCTATAAGATCTCGCTAGCTCGTGCTTGGCTATGCCCACCTCCTTGCTTGTTCTGCCCACTATGACTGTCTGTTTTGGTTAAATTATAAAAAAATATTTGCCTTGTTTCAGGGGAGGGCCTGAAGAGAACAGACAAACACACACACTCAGTCACTCACTCACTGGTGTAGGTGAAAGGAAGTAAAAGTAAATTGCTTGTGCTTGTTTGTGCTGGGACGCACACTAAAAAGATAAAAGAAAGGGGGAAAAACAGGTGGAGGGAGAAGGAAACATGCAGTGGTAGAAAAAGTACCCAATTGTCATACCTTAATTGAAAATTACTCAAGTAAAAGAGAAAGTCACCAAGTAAAAGTAATATAATTAAGTATCAAAAGTAAAAATCATTTAAAATTGAAGTTAGATCAGAGGCAATAGGGATGATCGGGGATGCTCTCTTGAGAGAGAATTTTAGCCTAATGCAATTCCATCTCAGTGGAGGGAGGGGGCGACTTCAAGCTAGTTCTCTGGTAAATGTCAAACCCAGGTTCTTTGAATACATGTTCACATCGTAGTGTTTGTGTGTGACCAACAGGAACACCATCTGATACCCTGACCGTCAGTTTGGTGAGAATCACACATGTTATCGCCATCTACACCAAACTCCAATGTGTGTGTTTGTATGTGTGTGTGTCTGTCTGCGCATGTGTACTTGCGCTCGTGTGTGTGTCCTAGCCTTTTGTCTGCTGCTGTACCCTTAGTGGTGCGTTCAGAGGCTAGCATTGATTCACACTTGACACCATCTCCAGAGAGCGGGGTGGATCGGTGACGATGTGTTGAATGTAGTTTTATAGGGTTGTCAAGTTGGACCGAGCTCATCATGAAAATCCTCTTCAACTTCATCCAGGTATTCAACAATCTCCCAGAATAGCTTTAGTGCTCACCAGGCGGTAGAGCCCTATTCTGGGAAGCCCAATGTTGCAACCCTAGATTGCTAGCACACTGGTGTGGGTGTTGTTGCGTCACTCACTGCTAACTGCATTGACAGTGGGAGATGTGATGTGCGCTAAGCTAAAGTGGCGGCTGTGCTCTGTATGCTAAGCTAATGTAGCACTGTGCTACTTTGGGGGCCATGAGTGTAATGGAGCAGAGAGAGATTACTGTTCTACATTACCTTCATTATCTCTGCGGTCGTTCCTGAAGAGAGAACAATATCCCGTTAGGTTATAATTGGATTGTTCTTAAGGGCAGTGTGTGTGTGTTTTGACTAGTCATGCATGGAATGTTTCGAGGGATACAGACACACACATGCACGCATGCCCTTTTAATGAGGGTCATTTGGCTATACAGTACAGTATCTTTCTCATACAAAATACTCATCTCACACAGGTCGCTCTCTACACCCACTCAATAGGCCTACACACCAAACTCACTCACTGCTCTCAAACTTGGCCAAACTATAACCCTCATTTGACAAGTTTTATTCTGGATTTGTAAAGTATATTGGAAACGTACTTTTTTCCCCCTATCCTTATCTTTGCCCTGTTAACTTATCGTGATGACATCCAAGCTCTCTTTGCGCACAAGGAAGTAATATAATTCTAAACAGCAATGTCATTTTTTCAGTTTTTGCTGCTAGCAGTAAGAAGTCATCATCTTTTTAAATAAAAATAAGTAATGTCTATTTTAATACTATCAGCTGTGCCTTGTTGGAGCCACCACTCTCGCTCTACATCTCCCATTTTCTCTTTCTAACCCCTCTCCATTTCCCTTTCCCTTTCCCTCTGCTTACTCTTCTTTCTCACTCTGCCCCCGTCTTCCCCTTGTTCTCTCTTCCTCCTTTTCTCCCTCCCTCTCTCTCTCTCTCACTCGCTCTCTGTTTCTCCTTCTTACTCACTTTTTTTCTCTGATTAGTGTCTCTAATTGGCTCGTGTCCATATGTACAGCCCAGACCCTGCTTGATTGATGATGAGTCAGAGTGTCAGACTGATTGACTGGATTGCTTGATTAGAGGGTAGTGCTGTCTCTACTATCTCCCTGAGTGTTTTATCTGTGTAATACGTAAAGAAACACTGGCCTTCCCTCCCTACCTATGACCATCTCTCCCTTCACCCCTCCCTCCCCTCCTCTTCTTTCATCTCACTTCACCCCTCCTCTCCCCCAGACAGTGTGACTGTTTGGGGTATAGTAGGTTTTCCTCCTCCCCTGGTCGTATAGAGCTTTAGAGCTGGCCCAGTCATGTCACCATCAGTGGGCTGTTACCATACTGGGCTGCTGTTAACAGACAAACAATGGCAATACTCCAGCTATTAATAGTCAACGGGAAGAGAAGAATAGACAGAGACCCAATGTGGATCTGAGAGTGTGTGTGGGTGTGCATGCGTGTGCTTGATTGCATGCGTGCATGACTGTGTGAGGCTCAGTGTGTAACTTTAATGCCTCAGGCCCCTGCTGTCAGTGTCTAATATGGAGACTGTTGTGTAGGTGAGTATGTGTCTACTCCCAGGGCCCAAAGGCAGACATTTCTTGAGCTTTTGACAGAGGTCACGTCCTCTATTCTCTCTAAGAAGGAGATGGCCATCTGGAAACACAGCAAGGAGAGAAGGATGGGCGAAGGACATAATACACTTGTTCTGTTACTTACTCTCTTTGCTCTTGCTTCCATCTTAAAATACCCCAGTGTTTTCAGCCTCCCTCTGTCTCTTATAATGTAGTACCATGTGACTTAGTCACTCTCAAAGTCTGTAATGAACTCTCATTCACTCTCACTGATTGTCTTTATCCGGCGCCGACAGAGATGGCCGCCTCGCTTCGCGTTCTCAGGAAACTATGCAGTATTTTGTTTTTTTATGTATTATTACTTACATTGTTACCCCAGGAAATCTTAAGTTTTATAGCCGGGAGGAACTATTGGATATAATAGCAACGTCAACTTACCAACATTACGACCAGGAATTTGACTTTCCCGAAGCGGATCCTCTGTTTGGACCACCACCCAGGACAATGGATTGGATCCCAGCCGGCGACCCAAAACAACGGCGCCGCAGGAGGGGCAGAAGAACCGGTCTTCTAGTCAGGCTCCGTAGACGAGCACATCGCGCACCGCTCCCGAGTTTACTACTCGCCAATGTCCGGTCTCTTGACAACAAGGTAGACGTAATCCGAGCAAGGTTTGCCTTCCAGAGAGACATCAGAGATTGTAACGTTCTTTGTTTCACAGAAACGTGGCTCACTCGAGACACGCTATCGGAGTCGGTACAGCCACCTGGTTTCTTCACACTTCACGCCGACAGAAACAAACAAACATCTCTCTGGTAAGTAGAAGGGCGGGGGGGTATGCCTTATGATTAACGAGACGTGGTGTGATCATACAAACATACAGGAACTCAAGTCCTTTTGCTCACCTGACCTAGAATTCCACAATCAAATGTTGACCGCATTATCTACCAAGAGAATTCTCTTCGATTATAATCACAGCCGTATATATCCCCCCCCCCCATCCCAAGCAGACACATCGATGGCCCTGAATGAACTTCATTGGACTCTATGTAAACTGGAAACCACATATCCTGAGGCTGCATTCATTGTAGCTGGGGATTTTAACAAAACTAATCTGAAAACTAGACTCCCTAAATTTGATCAGCATATCGAATGCGCTACCCGGGCGGAAAAAATCCTGGACCATTGTTACTCAAACTTCCGCAACGCATACAAAGCCCTGCCCCGTCCTCCTTTCGGAAAATCTGACCACGACTCCAATTTGTTGCTCCCCAGCCTATAGACAGAAACTAAAACAGGAATCGCCCATGCTCAGGTCTGTTCAACGCTGGTCCGACCAATCTGATTACACGCTTCAAGATTGCTTCGATCACGTGGACTGGGATATGTTCCGCATAGCGTCGGATAACAACATTGATGAATACGCTGATTCGGTGAGCGAGTTTATTAGCAAGCGTATCGGTGATGTTGTACACACAGCAACTATTAAAACCTGACCCAACCAGAAACTGTGGATTGATGGCAGCATTCGTGCAAAACTGAAAGCGCAAACCACTGCTTTTAATCAGGGCAAGGCAACCAGTAACATGACTGAATACAAACAGTGTAGCTATTCCCTCCGCAAGGCAATCAAACAAGCTAAGCGTCAGTATAGAGACAAAGTAGAGTCGCAACTCAACGGTTCAGACACGAGAGGTATGTGGCAGGGTCTACAGTCAATCACGGACTACAAAAAGAAAACCAGCCCCGTCGCGGACCACAATATCCTGCTCCCAGACAAACTAAACAACTTCTTTGCATGCTTTGAGGTCAATACAGTGCCAACGAAATGGCCCGATACCAAATCCTGCAGGCTCTCCTTCACCGCAGCCAACGTGAGTAAAGCATTTAAATGTGTTAACCCTCGCAAGGCTGCCGGCCCAGACGGCATGCGCAGACCAGCTGGCTGGTGTGTTTACAGACATATTCAATCAATCCTTATCCCAGTCTGCTATTCCCACATGCATCAAGAGGGCCACCATTGTTCCAGTTCCCAAGAAAGCTAAGGTAACTGAGCTAAATGACTATCGCCCCATAGCACTCACCTCCGTCATCATGAAGTGCTTTGAGAGACTAGTCAAGGATCATATCACCTCCACCCTACCTGACACCCTAGACCCACTCCAATTTGCTTACTGCCCCAATAGGTCCACAGACGATGCAAACGCAATCTTCAAACACAATTTCACATGGAAAAGTCCACAGACCCACTCCAAAAGGCTTTCGGAGCCATCATCGACTCAGTGGGTTTTGTCCAACATGTCTCTGGACCTACTCACTGCCACAGTCATACTCTGGACCTAGTTTTGTCCCATGGAATAAATGTTGTGGATCTTAATGTTTTTCCTCATAATCCTGGATTATCGGACCACCATTTTATTGCGTTTGCAATCGCAACAAATAATCTGCTCAGACCCCAACCAAGGAGCATTAAAAGTCGTGCTATAAATTCTCAGACAACCCAAAGATTCCTTGATGCCCTTCCAGACTCCCTCTGCCTACCCAAGGACGTCAGAGGACAAAAATCAGTTAACCACCTAACCGAGAAACTCAATTTAACCTTGCGCAATACCCTAGATGCAGTTGCACCCCTAAAAATTAAAAACATCTGTCATAAGAAACTAGATCCCTGGTATACAGAAAATACACGAGCTCTGAAGCAAGCTTCCAGAAAATTGGAACGGAAATGGCGCCACACCAAACTGGAAGTCTTCCGACTAGCTTGGAAAGACAGTGCCGTGCAGTATCGAAGAGCCCTCACTGCTGCTCGATCATCCTATTTTTCCAACTTAATTGAGGAAAATAAGAACAATCCGAAATTTATTTTTGATACTGTCGCAAAGCTAACTAAAAAGCAGCCTTCGCAAATGGAGGATGGCTTTCACTTCAGCAGTAATAAATGTATGAACTTCTTTGAGGAAAAGATCATGATCATTAGAAAGCAAATTACGGACTCCTCTTTAAATCTGGGTATTCCTCCAAAGCTCCATTGTCCTGAGTCTACACAATTCTGCCAGGACCTAGGATCAAGTGAGATACTAAAGTGTTTTAGTACTATATCTCTTGACACAATGATGAAAATAATAATGGCCTCCAAACCCTCAAGCTGCATACTGGACCCTATTCCAACTAAACTACTGAAAGAGCTGCTTCCTGTGCTTGGCCCTCCTATGTTGAACATAATAAACGGCTCTCTATCCACCGGATGTGTACCAAGCTCACTAAAAGTGGCAGTAATAAAGCCTCTCTTGAAAAAGCCGAATCTTGACCCAGAAATTATAAAAAACTATCGGCCTATATCGAATCTTCCATTCCTCTCAAAAACTTTAGAAAAAGCTGTTGCACAGCAACTCACTGCCTTCCTGAAGACAAACAATGTATACGAAACGCTTCAGTCTGGTTTTAGACCCCATCATAGCACTGAGACTGCACTTGTGAAGGTGGTAAATGACCTTTTAATGACGTCAGACCGAGGCTCTGCATCTGTCCTCGTGCTCCTAGATCTTAGTGCCGCTTTTGATACCATCGATCACCACATTCCTTTGGAGAGATTGGAAACCCAAATTGGTCTACATGGACAAGTTCTGGCCTGGTTTAAATCTTATCTGTCGGAAAGATATCAGTTTGTCTCTGTGAATGGTTTGTCCTCTGACAAATCAATTGTACATTTCGGTGTTCCTCAAGGTTCCGTTTTAGGACCACTATTGTTTTCACTATATATTTTACCTCTTGGGGATGTCATTCGAAAACATAATGTTAAATTTCACTGCTATGCGGACGACACACAGCTGTACATTTCAATGAAACATGGTGAAGCCCCAAAATTGCCCTCGCTAGAAGCCTGTGATTCAGACATAAAGAGATGCTTGTTCTAGGTCCCAAGAAACAAAGAGATCTTCTGTTGAATCTGACAATTAATCTGGATGGTTGTACAGTCGTCTCAAATAAAACTGTGAAGGACCTCGGCGTTACTCTGGACCCTGATCTCTCTTTTGAAGAACATATCAAGACTGTTTCAAGGACAGCTTTTTTCCATCTACGTAACATTGCAAAAATCAGAAACTTTCTGTCCAAAAATGACGCAGAAAAATTAATCCATGCTTTTGTTACTTCTAGGCTGGACTACTGCAATGCTCTACTTTCCGGCTACCCAGATAAAGCACTAAACAAACTTCAGTTAGTGCTAAATACGGCTGCTAGAATCCTGACTAGAACCAACAAATTTGATCATATTACTCCAGTGCTAGCCTCCCTACACTGGCTTCCTGTTAAGACAAGGGCTGATTTCAAGGTTTTACTGCTAACCTACAAAGCATTACATGGGCTTGCTCCTACCTATCTTTCCGATTTGGTCCTGCCGTACATACCTACACGTACGCTACAGTCACAAGACGCAGGCCTCCTAATTGTCCCTAGAATTTCTAAGCAAACGGCTGGAGGTAGGGCTTTCTCCTATAGAGCTCCATTTTTATGGAATGGTCTGCCTACCAATGTGAGAGACGCAGACTCAGTCTCAACCTTTAAGTCTTTACTGAAGACTTATCTCTTCAGTAGGTCCTATGATTAAGTATAGTCTGGCCCAGGAGTGTTTAGGTGAACGGAAAGGCTGGAGCAACGAACCGCCCTTGCTGTCTCTGCCTTGCCGGTTCCCCTCTTTCCACTGGGATTCTCTGCCTCTAACCCTTTTACAGGGGCTGAGTCACTGGCTTACTGGTGTTCTTCCATGCCGTCCATGGGAGGGGTGCGTCACTTGAGTGGGTTGAGTCACTGACGTGGTCTTCCTGTCTGGGTTGGCGCCCCCCCTTGGGTTGTGCCATGGCGGAGATCGTTGTGGGCTATACTCGGCCTTGTCTTAGGACGGTAAGTTGGTGGTTGGAGACATCCCTCTAGTGGTGTAGGGGCTGTGCTTTGGCAAAGTGGGTGGGGTTATATCCTGCCTGTTTGGCCCTGTCCGGGGGTATCATCGGATGGGGCCACAGTGTCTTCTGATCCCTCCTGTCTCAGCCTCCAGTATTTATGCTGCAGTAGTTTATGTGTCGGGGGGCTAGGGTCAGTCTGTTACATCTGGAGTATTTCTCTTGTCTTATCCGGTGTCCTGTATGAATTTAAATATGCTCTCTCTAATTCTCTCTTTCTGTCTTTCTCTCGGAGGACCTGAGCCCTAGGACCATGCCTCAGGACTACCTGGTATGATGACTCCTTGCTGTCCCCAGTCCACCTGGCCGTGCTGCTGCTCCAGTTTCAACTGTTCTGCCTGCGGCTATGGAACCCTGACCTGTTCACCGGACATGCTTGTTGCACCCTCGACAACTACTATGATTATTATTATTTGACCATGCTGGTCATTTATGAACATTTTAACATCTTGACCATGTTCTGTTATAATATCCACCCTGCACAGCCAGAAGAGGACTGGCCACCCCTCAAAGCCTGGTTCCTCTCTAGGTTTCTTCCTAGGTTTTTGGCCTTTCTAGGGAGTTTTTCCTAGGGAGTTTTTCCTAGCCACCGTGCTTCTTTCACATGCATTGCTTGCTGTTTGGGGTTTTAGGCTGGGTTTCTGTACAGCACTTTGAGATATCAGCTGATGTACAAAGGGCTATATAAATAAATTTGATTTGATTTGACTATGATTGATTGATTAAACAAACTCCTGTTTGTTTATTGTACTTTTGATCAACTTGTATGCTATTTGTTATCCAAATCCCTGAGCACGATTTTATGTTATTTATCTTCAGCTGTAATGCTCACTGTTTCCCTGTTTCTTTCCAGGTTGAGGGAGGATTTCCCTCTTGTATTACCCTCTTTCCAGGCTGACCGGTGAGGTCTCCTACTACTGAGAGGTTGCTTTTCCCATCGACGGAATTTCAGATAGTGAACCTGGTGAGTAAACAATGGGAATTCTTAGCTTTCAAGTATCTGGAGGTCATTGGCAACTTTGCTGTTTGTGTGAGTGTGTAAGTGCATGTATCATTGTCTGTAACGTGCATGATGTCGCTCTTGCTGCTGGTGAGTCTCTGATCCACCTCTATGCAGACGACACCATTCTGTATAATTCTGGCCCTTCTTTGGACACTGTGTTAACAACCCTCCAGATGAGCTTCAATGCCATACAACTCTCCTTTCGTGCCCTCCAACTGCTCTTAAATAAAAGTAAAACTAAATGCATGCTCTTCATCCGATCGCTGCCTGCACCTGCCTGCCCGTCCAGCATCACTACTGTGGACGGTTCTGACTTAGAATATGTGGACAACTACAAATACCTAGGTGTCTGGTTAGACTGTAAGCTCTCCTTCCAGACTCACATCAAACATCTCCAATCCAAAGTTAAATCTAGAATTGGCTTCCTATTTCTCAACAAAGTATCCTTCACTCATGCTGCCAAACATACCCTCGTAAAAACTGACCATACTACCGATCCTCGACTTCGGCTATGTCATTTACAAAATAGCCTCCAATACCCTACTCAATAAACTGGATGCAGTCTATTACAGTGCCATCCATTTTGTCACCAAAGCCCCATATACTACCCACCACTGCGACCTGTACGCTCTCGTTGGCTGGCCCTCGCTTCATACTCGTCGCCAAACCCACTGGCTCCAGGTCATCTTCAAGACCCTGCTAGGTAAAGTCCCCCCTTATCTCCGCTCACTGGTCACCATAGCAGCACCCACCTGTAGCACATGCTCCAGCAGGTATATCTCTCTGGTCACCCCCAAAGCCAATTCCTCCTTTGGCCGTCTCTCCTTCCAGTTCTCTGCTGCCAATGACTGGAACGAACTACAAAAATCTCTGAAACTGGAAACACTTATCTCCCTCACTAGCTTTAAGCACCAGCTGTCAGAGCAGCTCACAGATCACTGCACCTGTACATAGCCCATCTATAATTTAGCCCATACAACTACCTCTTCCCCTACTGTATTTATTTATTTTGTTTATTTTGCTCCTTTGCGCCCCATTATTTCTATTTCTACTTTGCACTTTCTTCCACTGCAAATCTACCATTCCAGTGTTTTACTACCAGTGTTTTACTTGCTATATTGTATTTACTTTGCCACCATGGCCTTTACCTCCCTCATCTCACCTCATTTGCTCACATTGTATATAGACTTATTTTTCTACTGTATTATTGACTGTGTTGTTGTATGTGTCGAACTGCTTTGCTTTATCTTGGCCAGGTCACAATTGTAAATGAGAACTTGTTCTCAACTTGCCTACCTGGTTAAATAAAGGTGAAATAAAATAAAATAAATAAAAATGTGTGTGTGTGTGTTAGGTCATTGCTCAAAGTAATGTACAGTGATGCACACCAAAGTCATGAATGTAAAACCCAGAGCCATTGATATGAACTAGTTATTACCACAGCATGTCTGATTTTAAACATACGTCTCAGTAGTGGTAATCCTGTTACTGGATCTCTGCATTGGTGATACATACACACACACACACATACACAGTCACACACCCTGCAAGTTGCAGGGAAGATAAGTCAGGTTGTATGAATGTGGAAGGGTGTGTGCCTGCATGCCTGTGTCTATGCGTGTTTCTAACTGTACCCTGCGAAGCTTCGTATAGTGTGGTTCAATCAGCCTCGGCGCAGCAGCGCTAGACTGGGTCTTTCTGCTGATATCTGTGTTGTTATCCCCCATCTGTCAGCCTGCTGTCTGCCTGGCCTCCATTGCTTTGATCCATGCACACTTAACATTGCTGCAAATGGCTTGGCTTTAGATTTGTCCTCATTAAACATTTAAAACACAATCTATATTCACAGCCAGATGTGGTGATGTGTGGGTAAGTTTGTTTGTGTGTGTGAGTGATGCGCGGGTTGACTCACAACCCGCAGTCCCCGCAGTTATATCCACGGGGCAGGCACATTTAGGGTCATGAAATGTTGTGTGGATGAAAGGCAGGTTGAAAAAAGAAAAAACAATAAATGTATCATTCATGTGCAACTTATAGGCTACATTGAGGTTTTTCTTAAATAATTTTCGGCCTATCTGGCATTACCCCTACCTACATGTACACATTACCTCAACTAGCCTGTACCCCCTCACATTGACTCGGTACAGGTACCCCCTGTATATAGCCTCGTTATTGTTATGTAATCTTATTGTGTTACTTTTTATTTTATTTTTCACATTCTCTGCACAACTGAGCAAGAGGACAAGTACATTAGAGTGTTTAGTTTGAGAAACAGACGCCTCCCAAGTCCTCAACTGGCAGCTTCATTAAATAGTACCCACAAAACACCAGTCTCAACATCAACAGTGAAGAGGCGACTCCGGGATGCTAGCCTTCTAGGCAGAGTTGCAAAGAAAAATACAAATCTCAGGCTGGCTAATAAAAAGAAAAGATTTAGATGGGCAAAATAACACAGACACTGGACAGAGGAACTCTGCCTAGAAGGCCAGCATCCCGGAGTCGCCTCTTCACTGTTGACGTTGAGACTGGTGTTTTGCGGGTACTATTTAATGAAGCTGCCATTTGAGGACTTGTGAGGCATCTGTTTCTAAAACTAGACACTCTAATGTACTTGTCCTCTTGCTCAGTTGTGCACGGGGCCTCCCACTCCTCTTTCTATTCTGGTTAGAGCCAGTTTGCGCTGTTCTGTGAATGGAGTAGTACACACCGTTGTATGAGATCTTCAGTTTCTTGGCAATTTCTTGCATGGAATAGCCTTAATTTCTCAGAACAAGAATAGACTGACGAGTTTCAGAAGAAAGTTATTTGTTGCTGGCCATTTTGAGGCTGTAATCGAACCCACAAATGCTGATGCTCAACTAGTCTAAAGAAGGCCAGTTTTATTGCTTCTTCAATCAGGACATCAGTTTTCAGCTGTGCTAACATAATTGCAAAAGGGTTTTCAAATGATCAATTAGCCTTTTAAAATAATAAACTTGGATTAGCTAACACAACATGCCATTGGAACACAGGAGTGATGGTTGCTGATAGTGGGCCTCTGTACGCCTATGTAGATATTCATAAAAGATCTGCCGTTTCCAGCTACAATAGTCATTTACAACATTAACATTATCTACACTGTATATCTGATCAATTCGATGTTATTTTAATGGACCAAAAATTTGCTTTTCTTTCAAAAATAAGGACATTTCTGAGTGACCCCTAACTGTTGAACGGTAGTGTAAATGGAGGGCCTACATGTGGCCTATCAACTTTCACAGTGAAAGCTTTTGTTGAATGTTTTGTGCATATGAATTAAATGAATATTGCCAAATGCATCAGTAAAAAATATTTTGCCTATTTAATGCAACCCTTGCTGTTATCACAGAGCAGCATGCTTTAAAATTGTAAAATGTAATTTAATTTAACCTTTATTTAACAAGGCAAGTCAGTTAGGAACAAATTCTTATTTACACTGCTCAAAAAAATAAAGGGAACACTAAAATAACACATCCTAGATCTGAATGAATGAAATAATCTTATTAAATACTTTTTTCTTTACATAGTTGAATGTGCTGACAACAAAATCACATAAAAATGATCTATGGAAATCCAATTTATCAACCCATGGAGGTCTGGATTTGGAGTCACACTCAAAATTAAAGTGGAAAACCAAACTACAGGCTGATCCAACTTTGATGTAATGTCCTTAAAACAAGTCAAAATGAGGCTCAGTAGTGTGTGTGGCCTCCACGTGCCTGTATGAACTCCCTACAACGCCTGGGCATGCTCCTGATGAGGTGGCGGATGGTCCCCTGAGGGATCTCCTCCCAGACCTGGACTAAAGCATCCGCCAACTCCTGGACAGTCTGGTGCAACGTGGTGTTGGTGGATGGAGCGAGACATGATGTCCCTGATGTGCTCAATTGGATTCAGGTCTGGGGAACGGGCGGGCCAGTCCATAGCATCAATGCCTTCCTCTTGCAGGAACTGCTGACACACTCCAGCCACATGAGGTCTAGCATTGTCTTGCATTAGGAGGAACCCAGGGCCAACCGCACCAGCATATGGTCTCACAAGGGGTCTGAGGATCTCATCTCGGTACCTAATGGCAGTCAGGCTACCTCTGGCGAGCACATGGAGGGCTGTGCGGCCCCCCAGAGAAATGCCACCCCACACCATGACTGACCCACCGCCAAACCGGTCATGCTGGAGGATGTTGCAGGCAGCAGAACGTTCTCCACGGCGTCTCCAGACTCTGTCACGTCTGTCACATGTGCTCAGTGTGAACCTGCTTTCATCTGTGAAGAGCACAGGGCGCCAGTGGCGAATTTGCCAATCTTGGTGTTCTCTGGCAAATGCCAAACGTCCTGCACGGTGTTGGCCTGTAAGCACAACCCCCACCTGTGGACGTCGGGCCCTCATACCACCCTCATGGAGTCTGTTTCTGACCGTTTGAGCAGACACATGCACATTTGTGGCCTGCTGGAGGTCATTTTGCAGGGCTCTGGCAGTGCTCCTCCTGCTCCTCCTTGCACAAAGGCTGAGGTAGCAGTCCTGCTGCTGGGTTGTTGCCCTCCTACGGCCTCCTCCACGTCTCCTGATGTACTGGCCTGTCTCCTGGTAGCGCCTCCATGCTCTGGACACTACGCTGACAGACACAGCAAACCTTCTTGCGACACAGCTCGCATTGATGTGCCATCCTGGATGAGCTGCACTACCTGAGCCACTTGTGTGGGTTGTAGACTCCGTCTCATGCTACCACTAGAGTGAAAGCACTGCCAGCATTCAAAAGTGACCAAAACATCAGCCAGGAAGCATAGGAACTGAGAAGTGGTCTGTGATTACCACCTGCAGAACCACTCCTTTATTGGGGGTGTCTTGCTAATTGCCTATAATTTCCACCTGTTGTCTATTCCATTTGCACAACAGCATGTGAAATGTATTGTCAATCAGTGTTGCTTCCTAAGTGGACAGTTTGATTTCACAGAAGTGTGATTGACTTGGAGTTACATTGTGTTGTTTAAGTGTTCCCTTTATTTTTTTGAGCAGTGTACATGGCGGCCTACCCCGGCCAAACCCTCCCCTAACTGGGCGACGCTAGGCCAATTGTGCGCCGCCTTACGGGACTCCCGATCACGGCTGGGTGTGATACAGCCCGGGATCGAACCAAGGTCTGTGGTGACGCATCTAGCACTGAGATGGCACAAAACTGACATAAATGTTTGGAAATGATGACTTAACTTTCTCATCCATAGCCTTAAAACACTTGTTTAGCTCACATCTGAAGGCTGGGGGGCAGGACGTACTGCGGATCGCTAAAATATCCTAATGATTATGATCACACTTCCTCAATTCAAATATTGTGGCGACACTATACCAAAAATGGTTTGGTATGGTTTAGAAACTTGGGAACCAAGTTCGGGTTATCAGTGTGGCCCTATCACCTGGACATGTTGAAATCTTGTATCTTCATGCCTCTAATAAAAACATCAAGGCTTCCGTCATAACTGTCCATTTATTTTAAAAATAAGAATTTCAGGTGGCAGTTTGGAATAAACTAATCCCGTTCGAATCGTCCTCTGGAATAATGGACATTCTGGAGTAATAATTACAAAATCAACACTCTTTAGTAATAATAATCCCGTGCGAACAGGTCTTTGGTCATGTGCATGCAATGCATACATGTGGCACGTAAAGAGAGCAAGGGTGGGAAGGAATAGGGAATGTTTTTCGTATACAAATGAGGGTTACAGAACTTTTCAGTCAGAAATGTCGGTAGTTATGTTGCAGCTTCATCAACACGGACAGTGCGATAAAGACTTTGATGTTCTGTGGTGGTCGCTGCATCAGGGAGGAGAGAGAGACAACGGGTGCTAGTCATACAGTCACTTGCTGTCTTTTCTTTTAACACAGTGCAGCAAGTCTGAGCCTGGCCTGGCACAATCAAATCAATTGCTAGTCAGACACCCCCTAGTCATTTGTGTCTTCATTATTTCATCAAAGAGTGTGCTTAAAGCGTCAGACAAGCTCAGTGAATATAGTTGATTTCATTAAAACACATAGGGTGTGTCAATATATGGGAAACAAAACAAGTAAAAAAAAAATTGACTATATGATTGTTCGAAAGACCAGACTACTCTTGGTTGACCAAGATATTTTTTAGTCGGGGACAGCCCTAGTGAGCATGCATGTGTGGGTGCGTGTGTTTATCCTTTGTTAAACACATTCTCTCCTGGTCGTGCTGTGTGACAGGCTATATCCAGTGAGACTCATAAGGTCTCTGTCAGAGCATTGGATCGTAATAAACTTGAGCGCTTAGTATAACCATACACACTGGCACATGGGTGGTGGGGATTTGATGTGGTTCACAGGCTCACACAGACCTTACACACACACACACACACACACACACACACACACACACACACACACACACACACACAGCATCCCACCTGTCCTCTCCTTCACAGGAGCCAGACACATCATTACAGAGCTGACTGGTCAGGGTTAGGAGTTTCTACTACAATACCTCTCTTGCCCTGCCCTGACCCCTACCCCTTGACCCCTGACCACTGAAAGTGGACGGAGCTTATTGTCTTTAGCACTGCCTGATTGGCCACGGGGCTTAGAGGGTCAGGTGGTGTGCTGACTTTACACTTTACACTTTGCACACAGGGAGGTTAGAGTATCTCATAATATATCTGAGCCTGCTGTGCTGTGTCTTATGGTCAGTGCCACGCAGTGCCTCAGGGGCCATGGCTGCTCATATAGGCTATGAGATATTTCTCTACTTTGAACTTGGAGAATCCAGTTCTACCTTCTCCTCAGCAGATTAGTTACTGACTGGGAGGGGTAATTATGATATTCCCATTTTGGGGGTGGGGGTTGTGTATAGGTACACTAAGTGTACAAAACATTAGGAACACCTTCCTAATACTGAGTTGCACGCCCCTTTTTGCCCTCAGAACAGCCTTAATTTATCGGGGCATGGACTCTACAAGGAAGTCAAAAGCTTTCCAGAGTGATGCTGTCCCATGTTTGACTTCAATGCTTCCCACAGTTGTGTTCAAGTTGGCTGGATGTCTTTTGGGTGTTGTGGACCATTCTTGATACACATGGGAAACGGTTGAGCGTGAAAAACCCAGCGGCGTTGCAGTTCTTGACACACTCAAACCTGTGCGCCTGGCACCTTCTTCCATTCACTTGGTCAGTCTATATCATGGAAAGAGCAGGTGTTCCTAATGTTTTCTGCACTCAGTGTATACGTTTTAGGGATGGTGGGGGGCGGGGGGTGATATCAGGATGGAGATGGGAGGCAGTGGGGTGGAGGGTTTTAAATAGCTCTGTGTGTGAGTCCACCAGTAGTTATTGACAGGGAGAAATGGTAACTGGGTATAATCCAATGAAGATGTGTTTATTTAGACTGGCAGTTGTTTAGACTGGCAGGGATTATATGAAGAGTTTATTTCCAAAACGCTATATACGTACATGTTCAGGCATGTTTTTTTCACTATATAATCATGGCATTGGGTTGTTCAATGACAAAGATGTATTTGTTTAAAATCTATCATTTTTGATGGTTTCATTTCGGAGACACAAATAATCATGCTATATACAGTATCCGCCTCACTCTCAGAGAAATAAGTAGTACTGCTAGGTTTTACAGTGAATTGTAAATAACAACGTTTTTAATAAAGAACTGTACAAATGATACAATTATAAAAACTAAAAAAATTCAATACAGTAATATGAGATCTGTATGTAAATACCTTTACATTTGACATTGTTGTCATTTAGTAGATGTTTTTAACTAGAGCGACTTACAGTTAGTGCATTCATCTTAAGATAGTTAGTTGAGACAACCACATGTCACAGTCAAACATACAGGATTTGAACATTCCATTCCAGCTTAACAATGGATATATAGCTGTAATAAGGGTCGTCTAAAGGAGACCAAAATGCGGCGTGTGAAGTGCTCATATTTACTTTTAATGAAAACACTTTGCAAAATAACAAAACGACCAACAGTCCCGTCAGGTACAAACAACAAAACGGAAAACAACCACCCACAAAACCCCATGAAAAACAGGCTGCCTAAGTATGGCTTCCAATCAGAGACAACGAAAAACACCTGCCTCTGATTGGAAACCATACCCGGCCACAACATAGAACGACAATCTAGACAACCCACCTAGAAAACAGAAAACCCAAAATACATAGACAAAAACACCCCCCTGTCACACCCTGACCAATTTACTATGGAAAAATGACCTCATTCTAAGGTCAGAATGTGACAATAGCGTTTTTCAAAAAACACATTTTAACCTAAAATCTATGAATATAGAAATCTGAAAGCTGTCATATTTTACACACACATGAACATACCCATAAGCAATCATTTCTGATGAAAAAACACAGTGAACAATTGGTTGACATAGCATTTTGGAAATAAACTCTTCATATTGAAAGAGGGAAAATTAGGGAAGAGATTGAAAGACAGGAGACGTGATTTCATTACAGGCTCATAATGGAAGTGAGCTGAAGTGAGCATCCTCAGCCCTTCCTCTCCTCCTCACCCCTCTCTACACTTCTGCTGTCCTCATTGCCTCTCTTCCCCTCTTTCCATCTGTTACACTTCTCCCTCCCCTCTCTCCATCTCTAAACCTACCTCCACCCATTCTCCTCCCTCTCCTCTTCTCCCCTTCTAAAGGCCCTTTCTCTCCTCCTCTTGTCCATCTTATCCACTCCTCCTCTCCTCCCCCTCTCATCCACTACTCTTTCAGAGAGATAAATGCCTCTCATCTTCTGCTTTGGAAGGTAAGAAATTGTGCTTCTGCTCCACTGGGGAAATATACTCTACCCTGTCCTTTATCATCCCTCTCCCCACTGCACTCCGCTCCTCTCATCTCCTCTTCTCCCCTCCATAAACAGTCCCTCTTTCCTCCCCCTTTTCCCATAAGGCCTACTGTCACACGTCCATCTCTCTTTCTCTTCCCCTCTCTCCAGCTCTCTCTCGCGCTTTCGCTCTCTCCCGCTCTATTCCTCTATTGCTCTCAGCTGAGAAAACCCTTATGGTTTACTCTCTCCTTTTCTCATACATGGAGATTTTACCTGATTATTACATGTTCTTTGCCTTCATGATCTCTGTTTTTAGGGATTCATTTATATTATTTGAGCCCCGGCCAGTTTTGGATGATTAACTACTAAGTTAACCTCTATGGGCTAGGTGGGAAGCGTCCCACCCGTGGTGCACTCCATCAACAGCAGGTGCATTTCAAGAGCGGCAAATTTGAATCCAAATAAATGTCAAAATTCAAATTTTTCAAACATACAACTATTTTACACCCTTTGAAAGATAAACATCTCCTTAATCTAACCACGTTTTACGATTTCAAAAAGGTTTTACGGCGAAAGCATAAATTTAGAGTATGTTAGGACAGTACATTTACAAGAGTTGTGTGTAATGTTGTGCCAATTCAAAGACAGGCGTCACCAAAACCATAAATCAGCTAAAATGATGCACTAACCTTTTACAATCTCCAACAGATGACACTCCTAGGACATTGTGTTAGACAATGCATGCATTTTTAGTTCTATCAAGTTCATATTTATATCCAAAAACAGCGTTTTACTGTGGCGTTGATGTTCAGGAAATCGTTTCCCTTCAATAACCGGCAGTCAAGTCAGCACCACAAATTAAATAATTAAAATTAGAAAACATTGGTAAAATATTATATTGTCATTTAAAGAATTATAGATTTACATCTCTTGAACGCAATCAACTTGCCAGATTTAAAAATAACCTTACTGGGAAATCACACTTTGCAATAATCTGAGCACTGCACCCAGAAAAATACACGTTGCGATACAGACTAGCCGCCATGTTGGGGAGATCTAAAATCGAAAATACTATGTAAATAATCCATTACCTTTGATTCTCTTCATCAGATGTCACTTCCAGGTATCACAGGTCCATAACGAATGTAGTTTTGTTCAAAAAAGCTCATCATTTATAACCAAAAATCTCCGTCTTGTTAGCACATGATCTAAGCCCGCCGGACTTCACTTCATGAACGAGGGGAAAAAATATATTTACGTTCGTTCAAACATGTCAAACGTTGTATAGCATAAATCATTAGGGCCTTTTTTAACCAGAACATGAATAATATTCAAGGTGGACGAATGCATTCTCTTTTATAACGTATTGGAACGAGGGTACCCAACATGAACTCGCGCGCCAGGTGTCTAATGGGCCATCATCGTTCCATGGCTCTTGTTCGGTCAGATCTCCCTCCAGAAGACTCAAAACACTTTGTAAAGGCTGGTGACATCTAGTGGAAGCAATAGGAAGTGCCAAAATATTCCTCAGCCCCTGTGGTTTTCAATGGCATAGGTTTAAAGGTAATACAACACATCAGGTATCCACTTCCTGTCAGAAAATGTCTCAGGGTTTTGCCTGCCAAATGAGTTCTGTTATACTCACAGACACCATTCAAACAGTTTTAGAAACTTTAGGGTGTTTTCTATCCATATATAATAAGTATATGCATATTCTAGTTACTGGGTAGGATTAGTAACCAGATTAAATCGGGTACATTTTTTTATCCAGCCGTGCAAATACTGCCCCCTAGCCCCAACAGGTTAATGATGCTGTTGTTTTTGAAGGCACCGAGACGCAGAGATAGCGTAGCCAATGTTCTTTCCAATAGCCCTCATACTACCAACATATTTTACAGACATTTTCTACCAACTAGCCGGCCTTTGCCCCATACCCTGCCCTGGACTTTAGTCACTGTTACTAGTCGGCTACCACACGGCACTCAACCCTGCACCTTAGAGACTGGTCACTTTAATAATGTTAACATACTGCTTCACCCACTTCATATGTACAGTATATACTGTATTCTAATCAAGGCTGATCCTATATAACTACTGCTGTACACACATGTTCTATTCATATACTGTCCATAAGGTGTATGCACTCCATCATATACAGTACCAGTCAAAAGTTTGGAGAAGAGATTGGCTGTCTGGCAGCTTGTTTATCCTGTGTTTTTAACACTGTAGCTGCCTTCCCTGCCACGTCTCCCTTGGAAGGTAGAGCAGACAAGTTGTACTGAGATAGGGCTACTGGGTTTCTATTAGGAAGCATGGAGAGGTAAGACAGGGTGGATATCCCCGCAGGTCTCGTTCCAGAATGTTCTTGGAGGGGAAACACAACAGGTGCCATGGAAACCCAATCTCTGTCGCTCTGTCGCTCTGTCTCTCTGTCTCTCTGTCTCTCTCTGTCTGTCTCTGTCTCTCTCTGTCTGTCTCTGTCTCTCTCTGTCTCTCTCTCTCTCCACTGTTTCCTACCCACCTATTTATATGGGACACCCTTTGGGAGCCAGGGAAACCTAAACCATGTAAACTCCCTTCTCTCTCTCCCCCTTCCCACTCCTTTTATGGTGCTGGAGAAACCCAACCCTGGGAACCCCCCTCCTGTTTATGTTGGACCCCCTGTATTGGTGTTTGGGTAGGGGGACTATGGGTCTACTGGCCAAGGCCCCGCCAGGGTGACCCTTAACCCCATAATTAGGAGATAAGAAGAGGTGTTAACCTGCGTTAGTCATCTGGTTTGACAGCCACTGGATCCTCAGCCAACAACCCTGGACACTGATCTAAGGTCAGTTCTGGCTGCGTCTCCTCTAATGGTGAGGGATGGCAGAAGGTAAGCTGATCCTAGATCTATAACTGTGCCTATGGGTAACTTCTACCCAAAGCAACCAGAGGAGAAAGAGCATTGGAGACGAGAGGAAAGCAGTGAAAGCAGTTGAACTCCACTAAATGTTCATTTGCAATATAAAATCTTATAACCGGTGCCTGTAAAAGTGCTGTAGGGAACACTGTCCTTTCATCAGGGTGTTTTCTTTTTGGTAATGGTATAGACCGGCTAGTGCTGCTACCAGTTGTTTGTGTGTGGTTGTTTGTAGTTGTTTCCACATCTGACTGGCTTGGTTTAGCTTGGAGGCTCAAAGGCAAACTGGTGCTCTAGGGACTGAGATTGCATTGCATTGCATTTCAGCATATATATATTTTTTCTTACACACACACGCACCCGCACGCACGCACACACACACACACACACACACACACACAGTACATAGAAATGCCTGTGACTGGCCTTGCATGGGTAGATACAGTATCGTTGTGCTCCTGTGTCCGAGATAAGGAGTGCTGAGACTGTACTCTCTGCTCCTCTCTCTGCTCTTTCAGCTCAGTTCAATCTCCCTCCAGACTTTCTCCATTTATTACTGTCTCTAATGGGGGATCCATCATCACAGCTTCATTTAGATAGCAGGCCAGACGCAGGCTCCAACTAGCTTTCTGTTTAGCGAAAACAACATTGTGTCCTACTTTAATTAGAGAGCTGTACTCCCCCGTCTCATGAGCCCACACACTCGCATGCACATATGTAAGTACACATGCAGAGACGGACACACATTCCCTACTTAAGTGATAATGCCAGAGAAGGTGTTTGGAGGATGTATTGGCACGGGTTTTGTTAGGCCTGAGACGAAGTCAGGCTAATAATGCGCGATTTCGCATGGCATATAAAATGTGCTCTGTCGTCAGGACACTGTTGATCAGAGGAGCTAACCAACAACACAGCTTACACAATCACTTCAAACGGAAGCTGGAAAGACTGCAAACTAGCTTCATTTCATTTAGTCTTAACTGTTTTCTATAGACATTTCATTATATATTTCCACAAAAATTACACCAGCTGATTTATGATTTCAACTGGCTGAGAAAAGCTGTCTGCCTGTCTGTCTCGTCCCGACACATTCATTACTATGGGACAACTGGAGATCACAATTATTTTTCCGCTGTTGAAAACCAAATGCTAGTCTAAAAGAAATGGGAGATAATGTCTAGATGCTTTTTATAGTGGAGATCAAGTTTATAAATTGCGTGGCTGGGCTGATGAGACAGTGGATTGCGCAGTGAGATGGAACAGAGTAAATAAGCATTTCAACGTCATAGCTTTAGCTGGTGGTAACTTGTGAAATAGACACCGGCTGGAACCAGTCAGCATTCAGAATTAGACCCACCCGTCGTATAAATATACATAGAACCACTTGGAGCCAACCATGTCTGCATTCATGTGCGCACATCAGGGTTGGGGTCAATTCTGCATTTCTGAATGTAATTTAATTCAAACAATACATTTGGAAGCAGGAAGCAGAATGACATTTATATTGAAGGAATGCATGCACGCACACACACACACACACGCGCACACACACACACACACACACACACACACACACACACACACACACACACACACACACACACACACACACACACACACACACACACACACACACACACACACACACACTGTTAATCATCCACTCATTGGAATCAGGTTACTCAGTAATGCATAGGTAACCCAGTCTCTGTGTTAAAAGAGAAAGAAAAAGAGCGAAAGACAATAAGAGCTCCGACCAACTCCTGTCTTTTGTCACAGAGGCTTAACCATGTGCAAGGTGACACCACTCCCCCTTTCTCTAGTTCTCCTTTCAGCCTCTCGCCCCCTTTTCTGCACATTTTCTGTTATCGAGTTGGACTACTTTCATGAGCACACAGAGAGAGAGAGACCGAGAGAAACAGAGACACAGAGAGATCCGCAGAAGAAAAGGAGGATTAGGGAGAGGAAGATAAGGGAGGGGCTTATTGAAAGTGTGGCTGTGCACAACAACGCGGACTTGCCACTACCCGCTTGGCAGACACTTAACACACGGAGAGGGGAGCAAACGATTGGAGCTTACTCACACGCAGGTAGGAAGAAAGTGCAAAGGTCATAGCTTGTTATTATCAACTGTGTGGGTCTGTGTTTGTCCGCTTGTGTGTGTGTAGGTCGGCTTTGTTTTCACTGTCAGCTGTCAAATGTTCTTGTCAGACCTACAAGCACGTCTTACAGATGGAAAGGTGAGAGAGAGACAGAACAAGAGATTGTGTTTGTGTGTGAGGGAGAGGGGGACAGAACGAGTGGTGTGTTCCTGTGTGAACAGGAGTGGGAGGTGAGCAGCACTCCCCTGTTCTCTCCTTCCATCCCCCCTTGAGTGAATAGAGCATTTGTGCTGTCATTGTATTACTTCTGTCCCATTATTTTCTTCTGTCCCTCTCATCCTATAGTATCTCTATCTGTTGTGGTTTACCTACAGAATGTTCTGTTTCTATGTTTGTGTCCAGCAGCTCTATATTTTCTGAGATCTTTTCTCATAATTGTTTTCCTCAAGGTACTATCTCCTAAAGGTTTTCCCCAGGAATTTGACCTTTGTGTTACTATCTTGGATGTCCTTCTCTAGACTGTGTGTGTGTGTGTGTGTATTCTGTTCTGTTTTCCTTCTTTGTTGTATGTTGTTATTGAGTCATCCAGTGTGGATGTTTTAGCGAGTGAGCCGTCAGAGGTGACAGTATGTTAGAACAACAAAGTAGGGAAAATGGGACAAGGTAACTATCTCTGCTGTTATTGTTATTCCTGCAGGCCATTGAAGGATACTCAGCTTAATCTGTTGTAGCGTCACTCTGTACAGGGGGCTGGAGGCGACGTGTGTGTGCCTGTGTGTACGCCTGAGCGTGTGCGTGAATATCAGCGTGTGCCTGCGTCCGTGTGTGTTTATGCATAACCAGGCGAATTATTGAGTGTAAACTGAGGTGAGATTAGTTCGTTGGTGACCTAGCGTAACCTCTAGCTTTATTGTTTCTCCTTCCCCTGTGTCTCTGTGACAGCTGGGGTTTAGCTCAGAAAACAATCCTCCATACTGTCAACAAACGTTATACGATTATGACATTGACCTATTATTCAAACTAGAATTTAATGATCTTAGCCAGGATTTGCCTTACTCTTTACTATGGCTATGATTGCACACTCCCTGTGTGTCTGTGTGTCTGTCTGTGTGAGAGAGAGTCCGCGCATGCGTGCCTAAAGATTAACAGATTTTCACACAGTTCAGCAAAAGCCAAATACACCGTACACACTGCTGAATCACCTTTTTTTTCCATTAGGAGAGGAGTTTCTTGAATGTTTTCAAACCATATTCTGAAAGTCTGTTTTTCTGGGCCTCTGTGATGGATGCCGATGATCTATGATATATAAGGGATAGCTAACAGATAGGTAATAAGTCAAAGATCATAGATATTTGTCCAGAAACCGTTATTTTGCTTCTTGCTCTCTCTCATGCAGCTGCAGAGCTATAGTTACATTTAAACAACACACTTTCTCTTCTTTAGGCCCTTAGTAACCTGAAACCCATTCCCACTTAGAATTCCTAGACTAAACTCCTCCATAGATGTATCTCTTTCTCCCAGGAATGATATCCTAGTCTGCCCTCAAGCATGTAATTCCCTCATGCCATGTGTTTCTAGTACTACATGTGCTTTCTATTCCTCTGTTTGTTTGTTTGTTTGTTTGTTTGTTTGTTTGTTTGTTTGTTTGTTTGTTTGTATGTATGTATGTATGTATGTATGTATGTATGTATGTATGTATGTATGTATGTATGTATGTATGTATGTATGTACAGTTGAAGTCGGAAGTTTACATACACCTTAACCAATTACATTCCTGACCTTTAATCCTAGTAAAAATGCCCTGTCTTAGGTCAGTTAGGATCACCACTTTATTTTAAGAATGTGAAATGTCAGCATAATAGTAGAGAGAAGGATTTATTTCAGCTTTTATTTCTTTCATCACCTTCCCAGTAGGTCAGAAGTTTACATACACTCAATTAGTATTTGGATAATTTAAATTGATTATCTTGGGTCAAATGTTTCAGGTAGCCTTCCACAAGCTTCCCACAATAAGTTGGGTGAATTTTGTCCCATTCCTCCTGACTGGTGTAACTGAGTCAGGTTTGTAGGCCTCCTTGCTCGCATATGCTTTTTCAGTTCTGCCACAAATGTTCTATAGGATTGAGGTCAGGGCTTTGTGATGGCCACTCCAATACCTTGACTTTGTTGTCCTTAAGCCATTTTGCCACAATGTTGGAAGTATGCTTGGGGTATTGTTCATTTGGGAGACCCATTTGCGACCAAGCTTTATCTTCCTGACTGATGTCTTGAGATTTTGTTTCAATATATCCACATCATTTTCCTCTTCCCTCATGATGCCATCTATTTTGTGAAATGCACCAGTCCCTCCTGCAGGAAAGCACCCCCACAACATGATGCTGCCACCCCCGTGCTTCACGGTTGGGATGGTGTTCTTCGGCTTGCAAGCCTCCCCCTTTTTCCTCCAAACATAACAATGGTCATTATGGCCAAACAGTTGTATTTTTGTTTCATCAATTTTATTTTCTATGGTGGAGGGTTAATGCAATATTTGTTTTAGCGGTATCCACAATTTTTTCAAAGTTAGGGTGGAAGAGGACAGAGTAAGTTTCCTGGGGTTTGGAAGGTGTGGTGTGCGCGATGGCTTCTCAGCCTAGCGCAGAGGAGACGCTGTCGATACGGCATGGATTCAAGTGTGTTCCTGAGAATGGAGTTAAGGTGGAGGAGGTTCTGCTCGCGGTCGGTGAACAGGTAGGAGCTGAATTTATACATTCTGCTTCTAGAATGAACAAAGCTGTGGTTGTGTTCATGAAAAGAGCAAATATGGTTGGTAGGCTAATTGCTAGTGGAATATTTGTAAGGGGTGTGTTGGTGCCAATTTCACCTCTCTCTACCCCTTCGACAAGAGTGGTAGTTGCAAATTTGCCTCCGTTTATTACGGATGATCAAATCAGAAAAGAGCTGGGTCGTTTTGGTAAGTTTGCTAGCGGTTTTCGTGTACTGTCGGCAGGTTTTCAGGCAGATGCTGTTAAGCATGTTGTTTCGTTCCGGAGGCAAGTGTTTATGTTTCTGAATAACAATGAGCAACACCTAAATGTGCATTTTAAAGTGAGGCATGGGGAGGGGCTCTATACAGGATTTGCCAGCACAGACAGTCTACGGTGTTTTGAGTGTGGGGATTTGATGCATAAGAGCTTTGCGTGCCCACATACAGGCCGTAGACAAGGTGAGGGTACAAGTGCCAGTGGGGGAAATCGAGGTCAACGTGCAGGGGGTAATGAGATGCAGACAGCAGAGGCTGGGCCTAGTCATGCCAGGGATGGTGGTGTAGATGAGGCTGGGCCTAGTCATGCAAGAGATGGTGGTGTAGATGTGGCTGGGCCTAGTCAGGCTAGAGATGGTGGTGTAGCGGAGGCTGGGTCTAGTCATGCTATGGATGGTGGTATAGCAGAGGCTGGGTCTAGTCAGGCTAGAGATGGTGGGGTAGCGGAGGCTGGGTCTAGTCAGGCTATGGATGGTGGTATAGCAGAGGCTGGGTCTAGTCAGGCTATGGATGGTGGTGTAGCGGAGGCTGGGTCTAGTCAGGCTAGAGATGGTGGGGTAGCGGAGGCTGGGTCTAGTCAGGCTAGAGATGGTGGGGTAGAGGAGGCTGGGTCTAGTCAGGCTAGAGATGGTGGGGTAGCGGAGGCTGGGTCTAGTCAGGCTAGAGATGGTGGGGTAGCGGAGGCTGGGCCTAGTTATGCTATGGAGGGTGGTGTAGATGAGGCTGGGTCTAGTCAGGTTATGCTAGTGGATGAGGAGAGTATAGTAGGGAAGTGTAAGAGACTAGGGTGGGAGGAGGAGGGTGTCAAGTGGAAAAGGAAAACGGGTGTGGTTAAAGGCACCATGGAAACTTTGCCTGTTGCTGTGGGGGATGCCCTGACCAGAGAGGAAGGGCAGGTGGTCAGGATGGGAGATAGAGATGAGGAGGAAAGTGAGTCTGAGGAGTTATTTTTTTCAGACTACTCTTCAATAGGCCTGGAGCTGACAGCCAGTCAAGCAGAGGGGTCAAAGTACACATTGAGAGAACTGACAAGGTTCCTGAATGAGACCAAGGGGAAAAAAGTTAATCTTGAGGCTTTTTTTCTGATCCGAGAAAGTTTGTAAGATCAGTACAACATGCTATGAAAAACGAGGGGCATGGTGTCCTCTCACCCAGGAAATGGTTTAGGTTGAGGAAGTGGGTCACAACAGTGTGTAAGGTTTACCTTCAGACACTTTAGATGTATATTTTCTTTCTGACAATGGGGCTTTTTGAGCTTTGCTATTGGTCTCTTTCTTTGCTGGCTTTTCTCCCACTTCTTATGGAGACTCTTCGGGTAGGCTCGCTCAATATAAATGGCGCCAGAGATGCGGGAAAGAGGAGTGTGTTGGGTGAATATGTACAGCAACAAAAAAGTACAGGTGTTGTTTCTGCAGGAGACACATAGTGATGTGTTGAATGAAGTCGATTGGGGGCTCTGGTGGAAAGGGGCAAGTGTGTTGAGCCATGGGACAAATTTTAGTGCAGGGGTGGCAGTCTTTTTTTCACCGGGTCTGTCTGTAAAAATGTGCTCCTCAAAGGTGTGTAGGGGTAGGCTGCTTGTTGTTAAAGCAGAAATTAACAACATGGGTTATGTCTTTATAAATGTGTATGCGCCTAATACAGGGAGAGAGAGGGGGGTTCTATTTGGGAGTCTTAGACAGGAACTCTCACAGTTAGCACATGAGGAGAGGCTGGTGGTCGGAGGGGACTGGAACTGTACAATGGATTTTACGAAAGACAGAAATGGGGAAGAGCGTCATTCAGTGTCAGTGGGAGTGTTAATGGACATCATTAATCAGTTCGACCTAGTGGATGTTTGGAGAACTAAACATCCCAACACAAGACAGTATACATGGGTGAAGGTTTTTGGGTCAAGGGTGAGTGCAGCCCGACTTGATCGGTTTTACATGTCTAGGAATCGGAGCAATAGGCTGTTGGACGTTACCATTCTCCCGGTGGGGTTTTCGGATCACCACATAACCATGGCTCGGCTGTCTATTTCACCAGGGCCCCGGCAGGCATCCTATTGAAAGTTCAATGTAAGGCTCTTACAAGATGCCACTTTTTGCTCAGGTTACCAGACCTTTTGGGAAAGGTGGGGGCAGCGAAGAGAGGAGTATGAGTCTCTGAGTCAATGGTGGGATGTGGGGAAAGTCCAAATTCGGGTTTTCTGTCAACAGTACACAGCTCTCTCATCCTCAGAGGCTAGGAGAGTATTGGGGGAACTAGAGCATTGTATTAGTGAGATGGAGGTAGAGATGGTGGGGCAAGGCAATGTAGGCCTTCAGGCTAATTTAGCTGAATTACGTAAGGACCTGGGTAGTTTTTTCCAGATTAAAGCAAAGGGAGCACTTGTAAGAGCTAGGTTCTCCATGCTCAAGGAGATGGATGCTCCCAGCTCCTTCTTCTTTGGTTTGGAAAGACAGAGCGGTGAAGCCAAGGGTGTGCATTGTCTACGGCTGTCTGATGGGCGGGTGACCTCTGTGGTGGGGGAGATGTGGGAGTGGACTGTGGAGTTTTATACTGAGTTGTATAGGGCAGAAGTGTGTGATCCTATGTGTGCTCAGGTCTTGTTTGCAGAACTCCCTAAGCTCTCTCTGGCACAGAGGGATGAAATGGACATTCCTCTGTTGTCCCATGAACTGGCAGAGGCCGTAACCCAGATGTCCCCCAGTCGTGCACCGGGGGTCGATGGACTCCCAGTGGAGTTTTATAAAAAATTCAGGGGAATAATTGGACAGGACTTATTTTGCCTGAAGGTGTACGAGGAAGCTTCTTCAGCTAAGGTGAACTGTGGCAAGAGCAAAGCTCTGTTATGTGGGGCATGGGGGGATAGGTCCCTTCTGCTTCCAGGGGGTTTGCAGTGGGGTTGTGAATGGCTTAAAGTGATGGGGGTGTACCTGGGCTCGGAGAAGTGGGTCAGGAAGAACTGGGAGGGGCTGTCACAGGCAGTGGTGTCAAGACTGGCCAGGTGGAGGTGGCTCCTGTCCCAAGTGTCATATAGAGGGAGGGTGCTGATAATCAACAACCTGGTGGCATCTTCCCTGTGGCATAAACTGGCTGTCCTCAACCCTCGCAGACCTGCAACGCAAGCTGGTGGACTTTTTCTGGTCAGGCCATCACTGGCAGAGGGCGGCAGTGTTGTACATGACTGTCCACGAAGGAGGACAGGGCCTGGTGGAACTGGAGAGCAGGATGGCTGCTTTCCGGCTAAAGGCGGTGCAGAGACTGCTGTACCATACTGATGTTGGCTGGAGGGAACCAGCATGCGCGCTACTGAGGAGAGCTGGGGGATTAGGGTTGGACCGGCAGCTGTTCCTCAATGAAGCTGGAGAGGCTGAGTACAGCAGGTCTCTCAGATTTTTACTCTGCAGTGCTGATGGCCTGGCAGCTGCTAAGGCCACACGAGAAGGGGGTGTGGGAGGAGCCTATCTTCAACATCCCAGCCATCCCTTTGAGATTGGTTCAGTCGGCCACCCTGCAGAGGCAACTGATGGCAGCAGGTTTACAAAGACTGGGTGACCTGAGACTGCTGGGAGAGGAGGGGTGGAAAACCCCGGAAGTCTTGGCACAACAAACAGGAATAACGTCTCTTAAGCTGCTGGAGAGATTCCTGGAGGAGGTCCAGGAGGCACTGTCTGAGCCGGTAAGGGGGTTGTTTGACCTGCCAAAGGGGGAGGGGCCACCAATGTTTCCGCCACTGCAGGTGACGGCAGAGACTGGAGACTGACAAGGGGGTCTGGAGGACTTGTTAGATTTTAACACTCCGAGCCTGGGGAAGTTTGAAGGGGTGGGAGATAAAGCCCTCTACAACCTCTGTGTTAAGTTTAGGAACATTAGGAGCCTAACAGGAGTGAAGACACATCAGTGGCAGGGGATAGGTGTGGCGGAGAGTGTGGTGAGTGTTAGATGGAGGGGGCTCTACAACAAAAGAGGTCAGGGGACCTCCAGTGGAGGGTTCTTCATGGAGCCTTGGCCACTAACATCTGGTTGGCACAGGTTGAACCGGGAATCGGGCAGGGGAGTCCTTTCTGTGTAATGAAAGAAACTGTGATTCATGTGTTTTCTGTGTGCACCAGGTTAATGCCATTAATGTCTCTGTTGGAATGTCTGTGTGAGAGGTTGGGGGTGGTGTTTACTGTTGGGATGTTTATAATGGGATACAGGTATTCGATTAAAGAGAAGGCCATATGTGTTTTGTTGAATTTTCTGTTTGCTCAGGCGAAGTTGGCTATTTGGCTAACAAGGAGGAACAGGGTCAAAGGTGGGGGGATAACAGACCCTTTACTATTATTTAATGGGATGGTCTCTGCGTGCCTTAGGGAAGAATTTGAATACTATAGAATGATAAAAAGTGTGGAGATGTTTCAGGAGATATGGTGTGTTGGGGGGGGGGCTGTCTGTATAGCTGGGGAAGATGTTTTGGATATACGGTTGTAGAAGTGGGTATTGTTTTTGGGTATTGTGATGTTGGTTTGTATCATGTGGTAGATGGAAAGGTGAGTATGGTACATGTATGCAGTACAGGATATATTTTAAATGAAATGAGAAAGTTTGAGTTAAAGAAAGAAAAGTATATCTCTCTCTCTCTCTCTCATATATTCATTCATACATACATAGAGAATCTTCCTTATACAGTGCATTCGAAAAGTATTCAGACCCCTTGACTTTTCCCACATTGTTATGTTAGTCTTATTTTAAAATAGATTAATTTGTTTTTTTTCCCTCATCAATATACACAAAATACCCCAAATGTATTAAAAATAAAAAACTGAAATATCACATTAACATAAGTATTTAGACCCTTTATTCAGTAATTTGTTGAAGCACCTTTGGCAGTGATTACAGCATATTCTTCTTGGCACACCTGTATTTGAGGAGTCCCATTCTTCTCTGCAGATCTGCTCAAGCTCTGTCAGGTTGGATAGGGAGCGTCGCTGCACAGCTGTTTTCAGGTCTCTCCAGAGATGTTAGGTCGGGTTCAAGTCCAGGCTCTGGCTGGGCCACTCAATGACATTCAGAGACTTGTCCCAAAGCCACTCCTGCATTGTCTGAGGTCCTGAGCACTCTGGAACAGGTTTCTCTGTACTTTGCTCCGTTCATCTTTCCCTCGACCCTGACTAGTCTCCCATTTCCTGCCGCTGAAAAACATCCCCATAGCATGATGCTGCCAACCACTATGCTTTATTGTAGGGATGGTGCCAGGTTTCCTCCAGACGTGACGCTTGGCATTCAGCCCAAAGAGTTCAATCTTGGTTTCATCAGACCAAGGCCTTTCTCCCCCGATTGCTCAGTTTAGCCGGGCGGCCAGCTCTAGGAAGACTCTTGGTGGTTCCATACTTCCGTTTTAAGAATGATGGAGGCCACTGCTCTTCAATGCTGCAGACATTTTTTGTTACCGTTCCCCAGACTGTGCCTCGACACAATCCTGTCTCGAAGCTCTACAGACAATTCTTTCGACCTCATTGCTTAGTATTTGCTCCTTAATGCACTGTCAACTGTCAGACCTTATATAGACAGTTGTGTGCCTTTCCAAATCATGTCTAATCAATTCAATTTACTACAGTTGGACTTCAATCAAGTTGTAGAAACATCTCAAGGATGATCAATAAAAACAGGATGCACCTGAGCTCAATTTCAAGTCTCATAGCGAAGGGTCTGAATACTTATGTAAATATTTATTTTTATTTTTTTAATAACTTTGCAAAAATGACTAAACCTGTTTTCGCGTTGTCATTATGAGGTATTGTGTGTAGGTTGATCAGGAAAATGTTGTATTTAATCAATTTTAGAATAAGGCTGTAACGTAACAAAAATTTTCAAAAGTCAAGGGGTGTGAATACTTTCCAAATGAACTCTATTATATGTACATATATATATTTATTTTCCTGTCTCTGACATTGCTCGTTCTGATATTTCGTAATTTTTCTCAATTATTCGTGTATTTTTTAAATGTTGTATTATTATTGCTAGGTATTACTGCACTGTTGGAGTTAAAAACACAAGCATTTCACTGCACCTGCGATATCATCTGCAAATCAATCAACTTTGATTTGATTTGCTTCTCTTATGATAGCAGTCAGAGCTGCAGCAGATGAGATATGAGCAGCAGAGTCTAACTGTCTAAATGGTAGTTTCATGTGAAAACTCCCTGCTGTTACTGTGAAGTGTGTGAACCATCATGTGAGCACAGATTATTGACCGGGGTGATAATTGGCTTTCTTACCCTGCTCTGAGAAAAATGCAGAAGAGAGAAATGAGTGTGTGAGTGTGTGTGTGTGCTGCATCTCTCTGTCATCTCCCTGACACACGCCTGACCAGACTCCATTACCGTATATTGCCCCAAGCGACATAAAGGCTGATTTGAAATGAACAGAAGTGATCTAGGGAGGCTGCAACAACAATACATGAGGACACACACACACAGTCAGCCAACCAAACACTAACACACACATTCACACACATGCTGGTGGTTGTTCACCCGCCTGAAATTGCTAATAACCCATCCACAACCACCCGACTATATGTGATAAAAGTGAAAATCGGAGGCCCGCACCTGATCCTAGGCTACAGTCAGGGAAGGCGGAATGATTTTTTAACAGGGGGTGCAGGATTGTTTTTTTGTCTAATTTAAATATGTTTCTGCTTAGAATTTCTGACATTTTGGTAGGCTATTTGATAGTCAACTTGACTATATTTATATACGTGCAGCTTTGCTTCTGTCATTATATGTTGCCATAAAAGACTAAATAAACTCTTGCTCACCAGAATGTTTATTTAAAAAATATATATATTTAACCTTTATTTAATGAGGCAAGTCAGTTTTAAGAACAAATTCTTATTTGCAATGATGATGCTGAGCCAATTGTGCGCCACCCTATGGGACTCCCGATCATGGCCGGATGTGATACAGCCCGGGAACGAAGGGTTGGAGAGGGGAATTTAACCCCAGTCTTCGGTGGATAGAGGTGTGGCGTTTCTAAGCTGTGTCCGTTATTGCTAGACCACAGGCTCTACACGACTTGCATTCATTTTAATGAGGTAAACTCAGCAAAAAAAGAAACGTCCCTTTTTCAGGACCCTGTCTTTCAAAGATAATTCGTAAAAATCCAAATAACTTCACAGATCTTCATTGTAAATGGTTTCCCATGCTTGTTCAATGAACCATAAACAATTAATGAACATGCACCTGTGGAACGGTCGTTAAGACACTAAAAGCTTACAGACGGTAGGCAATTAAGGTCACAGTTGTGAAAACTTATGACAGTAAAGAGGCCTTTCTAATGACTCTGAAAAACACCAAAAGAAAGATGATCCAGGGTCCCTGCTCATCGCATGAATGTGCCTTAGGCGTGCTGCAAGGAGGCATGAGGACTGCAGATGTGGCCAGGGCAATAAATGGCAATGTCCGTACCGTGAGACGCTTAAGACAGGACATCAGGGAGACAGGACGGACAGCTGATCGTCCTCGCAGTGGCAGACCACATGTAACAACACCTGCACAGGATCGGTACATCCAAACATCACACCTGCGGGACAGGTACAGGATGGCAACAAAAACTGCCCTAGATACACCAGGAACGCACAATCCCTCCATCAGTGCTCAGACTGTCTGCAATAGGCTGAGAGAGGCTGGACTGAGGGCTTGTAGGCCTGTTGTAAGGCAGGTCCTCACCAGACATCACCGGCAACAACGTTGCCTATGGACACAAACCCATTGTCGCTGGACTAGACAGCACTGGCAAAAAGTGCTCTTCCACTGACGAGTCACGGTTTTGTCTCACGAGGGGTGATGGTCGGATTCGCGTTTATCGTTGAAGGAATGAGCGTTACACCGAGGCCTGTACTTTGGAGCAGGATCGATTTGGAAGTGGAGGGTCCGTCATGGTCTGCGGAGGTGTGTCACAGCATCATCGGACTGAGCTTGTTGTCATTGCAGGCAATCTCAACGCTGTGCGTTACAGGGAAGACATCCTCCTCCCTCATGTGGTACCCTTCCTACAGGCTCATCCTGACATGACCCTCCAGCATGACAATGCCACCAGCCATACTGCTCGTTCTGTGCGTGATTTCCTGCAAGACAGGAATGTCAATGTTCTGCCATGGCCAGTAAAGAGCCCGGATCTCAATCCCATTGAGCACGTCTGGGACCTGTTGGACCGGAAGGCGAGGGCTAGGGCCATTCCCCCTAGAAATGTCAGTGAACTTGCAGGTGCCTTGGTGGAAGAGTGGGGTAACATCTCACAGCAAGAACTGGTAAATCTGGTGCAGTCCATGAGGAGGAGATGCACTGCGGTACTTAATGCAGCTGGTGGCCACACCAGATACTGACTGTTACTTTTGACCCCCCCCCCCCCACCCCCCTTCCCTTTGTTCAGGGACACATTATTACATTTCTGTTAGTCACATGTCTGTGGAGTTTATGTCTCAGTTGTTGAATCTTGTTATGTTAAAACAAATATTTACACATGTTAAGTTTGCTGAAAATAAACGCAGTTGACAGTGAGAGGATGTTTCTTTTTTTGCTGAGTTTATATGTTGGTTGTTTATTTGAGTTCATTTCAATTAACCCCAGAATAATTTCTTACAGTGTGGTTGAGTGGGTGAAATTCCAATGAAATGTACCATTTTACTGCCCACCTGTTTCTCATCTGCCTTAGTAAAGCATTGAAAAAAGAAAGGTGGAATTCCACAACAAATATTCTCCTTAGGCCCATGTCATCAATCAATATTTAAGCTATACACCATTGATTGTATAAGAAACAGTTTTTGTATTTTGATGTTGCCTTTTATGTGCACTAAAACCCCTTAAAAACACCCATATTAATGTTGAAGAACCACTTTGGGTGTTTCAGAGTACTTCATTTCTGTTTAAAACACATTCTGTGCATTAAAACACTTGCACACTCCAAACTCCAGATCTCAGCTTAGTTTTCATGGTTTCATTACACAATCATGGTGTTTTGAGACTTTCTACTTTTGCAGTGTAGTTGACATTGCTAAAGTTCTCTGTCATCTCTGCTTCCTTCGTGGAGCAAAGACGTTTAGGGACCGGGGAGAAAATACAATGACAAAAAAAGGGTCATATTTTCAGTGCAAAGTATTTTTGTTTATGCTTATAAAGATAACATCTCTACAGATGGTCCCTAACTGCACATTCGCATTCACTCAAGATGCTGAAAAAATCATATTACTCCACTCCTGTTCCCAAGTCAAAATGTACATTTGGGTGTATCAATCAGCCAGGTCACCTGTGATACAAGTCAGTATTCGACGTCCATCCATGTCTGAGGATGTCTGCCGATGACGTGTAAACTGTCCACAAGGGGCAACAGTGAAATTGCGTTCAAGTAGGTTTTGTTACAGGAACGTCTTTCCAAAACATACATTTTATGGCCCGTCCCTACTCTTTATTTTCAATTCTCCATTTATCAGCTTTTCTGTTATTGATTTCAACTCTGACATAGCCCTTTTTGCCTCAGTGGTCGACATTAAACTTTTTCTGCCTGTTCCCAAAAGCTTTAGGGGATTGCCTTGTAGGCTATTTGGCAGGTGTAAAGTTAAGCCCTAAAGCTTAGGTTTATGCACTAATGCCAGATGCAAACCTCAATGTGTCCTATAGGCCTAGATATAAACTGCACAAGAATTATACATTTATACAGTGGCTTGCACAAGTATTCACCCCCCTTGGCATTTTTCCTATTTTGTTGCCTTACAACCTGGAATTAAAATATATTTTTTTTTGGGGGGGGGGTGTATCATTTGATTTACACAACATGCCAACCACTTTGACGATGCAAAATGTAAATGTAAAAATGTAAATGTAAAAATGTAAAATGTCACGTCTGTGGAGTTTATGTCTCAGTTGTTGAATGTAAAATGTAAATGTAAAAATGTAAAATATTTTTTTATTTTGAAACAAACAAGAAATAAATGAAAATTTGAACGTGCATAAATATTCACCCCCCTCAAAGTCAATACTTTGTAGAGCCACCTTTTGCAGCAATTACAGCTTCAAGTCTCTTGGGGTATGTCTCTATAAGCTTGGCACATCTAGCCACTGGGATTTTTTTCCCATTCTTCAAGGAAAAACTGCTCCAGCTCCTTCAAGTTGGATGGGTTCCGCTGGTGTACAGCAATCTTTAAGTCATACCACAGATTCTCAATTGGATTGAGGTCTGGGCTTTGACTGGGCCATTCCAAGACATTGAAATGTTTCCCCTTAAACCACTCGAGTGTTGCTTTAGCAGTATGCTTAGGGTCATTGTCCTGCTGGAAGGTGAACCGTCCCAGTCTCAAATCTCTGGAACACTGAAACAGGTTTTCCTCAAGAATTTCCCTGTAATTAGCGCCATCCATCATTCCTTCAATTCTGACCAGTTTCCCAGTCCCTGCCGATGGAAAAACATCCCCACAGCATGATGCTGCCACCACCATTCTTCACTAAAGGCCTTTACACAGAGACACAATGGCTTCAGCTCTTAATTGCATTATTATATGTTCCTCAGAAGCCATGTTTGATTGACAGCCATGCTTAGAAATACAGGAACAGGCAGGTTTCCCTTGGCACCATTAACTATGCTCTACAATAATGTGGAATGGAAAACTTTGGCTGTTTTGTAACACATTAAGAATTTCCACTTTGGGAGACAATGAAGGAAGTGTATTCTGTTATGTTCTGTTTAGTTTCCATTCTATTTCCAACCAAATCTGATGGTCTGACTGCAGTATTCGACTTTTGTCCATAAGCATAGACATTTTGACTGTAAAGTTTAGGCATTCATTCAAAATGGTTAAGGTAAGGGTTAAGGTTTGGGGTAGGGTTTAAACCAGGGGTTGGAACCGGTTCAGGGAATAGAGCAGAAAACTGTAAAATAACACTTTTTCAAGGAACAGAATGGAAACCGGTAACGGGAGTGATCTATGCTGTTCCGGAACGGAATCCTTGTTTTAAAAGCATGGGAACTTGGTAATAACATTATTTTATGTTCTAGGCAAGAGGGAGGGAGAGGGAGAGAGGGAGGGAGGGAGGGAGGGAGGGAGAGAGAGAGAAAGAGATACGAAATATGACCTCAGTGTTGAGGTTTACAACTGTGGTGTAAATCATTTCAGAATGGGTTTATTTTCAGCACTTACACACACACACACACAGAAAAGAGAAAACATTTGATGAAAGATTAAAAAGCAGATGTCTTACAGTATTTATCACTCAATGCAGCCATGATTTTCTGTAAAAAATCCCCTTCCTGATCTCACCTTGACCAGGTGTTCTAGCTCCAGGGCCTAACCTCAATATTGGGTGGATCACACTTACTATTACCGTACTTTAGCAGGCAAAGAGCAGTAACTGTGCTTAAAAAAGCACAGCAAGGAAATGTATGAGGTATTAGACATGAATGTATTTTGATGTTATAGTTGAATCAACTGTAGATTTGAGGTGATTGCTAAACTATCCTTTTAAGGCAGGGGTGGCCAACCCCCGTCCTGAAGAGGGGCTCGTTGAGGTGGCTGAATCGGTTGAACACCTCTCTCCTTTCTCTTCTGTATCTGCAGGCCTTGGCTCTCTTTCCCTATCCAATGTACAAAGTCTCTCAACAGCCGTCACTTACTCTGACTGTGACCCAGCAATGGCTTTGGTTGTTGTGTTATTAATGTTACTAATATCATTGTCTATTGAATTATACGTTTGGTTAATAGACTGCACATGTTGAAGTTTCTCTCCAGTATATTGTGGTATTGTTGCTTGTCTCTCTCTCTCTCTCTCTCTCTCTCTCTCTCTCTCTCTCTCTCTCAGCAGTGCTCTTTGTCCTTGTTGTTTTAGAGTCTGCTAGCTATAAGTGGGAAGTGTCAAGATGATAGTTGAACAGGGTGACGAGAATCCATTGGAATGAGAGCCCTTGAGCAAACACACACACACCTCGAGCAACCAAGCTAAGCATCTGTGTTTTTGTTAAGTAAAGTCGCACACTGAAGGGCAGGATGTTCATTTGACAGTCTTGAGTGTGTTGCCGTGTCAAGTAGATAAAAACCACAGGTTAGCGTTTTTTGTCATGAATCTTATGCTGGAGTGAGCTCTGCAGAGTGGTCGCTAGCTGATAGTCATAAAATCAGATTTTAAACCTTAACCACACCGTAAACATTAATGCCTAACCCTAACCTTAAATTAAGACCAAAAATCAAATTTTTGTTTTCATGAATTTTTACAATATTGCTAATTTTGACTTTGCAGCTTACCCATTTAGCGGAAATTGCACAGTTCTGCCTCCAGGACAAGACTCATCCCAATAAATGTCAACCTGCATAAAAACCTGGGTCAAGTAGCGAATTCAATTTAATCTCACCCCTATACTGTCCACCCATCCCACTTTCTCCTCCCTCTCCTCTCTCGCTCACCAGAGTTTTCACAACAACAAAGCAAAGGCCAGACACTTCTTTTCATAAACTCCCAAATATTTTTTTACTTCTCTTTTTTCATTGGCAGCTACATCCGATCTTGTTTCCTTCAGGCCTGCATCTAATTAAGGTGAAAAGTGATTAATTAAGCTCATCATAAAACAAAGAGAGGACCTGGAACTCTTATAGCCCTTATAGATAGAGGGAGGTAGAGAGAGAGGGAAGGAAATGGAGAAAGAGAATGAGAGAGTCTTCCCGCACTTATTGCCAATTGTGCACAGTACCCTGCTGTGAACCTGGCTGTGAATAAACTGTGTGTGGGTGTGTGTATGTGCGTGAGTGCTTGCTTGCTTGCGTTCACGTGTGTGTGTGCGTGCATGCGTGCGTGTGGGTTTCTGCATTCGTGTGTGTGCTTGTATTTGTGTTGTGAGATTACATATTTTAATTGTGCCCATGACATTTCCGTGTCCTATATTCTGCTTTGCTTAAATATAAACTGCACTGTTATGCCACTAAAACATTTTGTGATAGCATCATACTAACCTTCTATCTCCTCCTCTCTTTCTCCTCATCTCTCCCTCCAGATGAGAGGATGCAGCAGGAAGCAGATGAGCGACTGAGCCCCACCTGAGCCCTGACCCCTGACCCATCACCTCCCACCCCCGCCCCCACCCGGCCGTCCCATCATGCACCTGCCATTTCGAGGTCGTCTGAAGCTGCTAGTGGCATCTCTGACCGCCGTCATCCTGCTCACCTGGCTCTACCTGCTGGCTGGGAACCTGGAGAGTAAGTAGTACCTGCCTGTTGCCATGGTTACATGACTGACCGAAACTACTTTTCCATTGAACTGCAGTAGGAAGGAATGGGAAACATGTATGCATGTACTGTAACGACTTTAAAAACAGATTAAAATGGTATACAGATGCCGTATCTTAATTTGATCATCCTGTTGTTGCAGGAATCTGGAAATGCAAACTTGTAGTGCATTCAAGGTTTAAAATGGCTTCTAAAGTTTGTAATTTCCATTTTAAGATGTCTGACTTGATTTGCCCTAACGGAAATGAACTCAAAATAATGTTTACGACCTCAAATAACAATAACTGTAACTACCCTTTGTTTATCAACTTGGATATCGACTTTGCCCCTCGACTTTGCCCCTTTGTGCCTTATGTGGCACAGTCGATGTCATACAGGGCTACGGGCGAGAAGGTTGAGGGTTCGCCGACCACCACAGACAAACTCACTCTCTCTGCCTGTTTCATTACGGCCCTGCTACACTATAGCCATTGCATGTTCGGCACTGCCATCTGCCGTTGAGGAAATGCTTCCTTTGAAATCAATGAAAGCTGCTTCACTGCCCGTGTTGTGCTCGCGATGTGTCACGTCCAATGTCAGCGTCCAAGCTCAAGAAATCAGAGGTTCAATTCTCGATGGCTGACTTCAAACGTTCATTCTATCTTGTGAATTGAAATAATGACAAATGAAGTAGATGTTGGTTGCATATGGCCTCGACTATACACCACCGGTTATTTTAGTCAAGAAGCTACTACTACTACTACTACTACTAGCTAGCTAGCTAGTTACGTTGACTAGCTAGGTTCAAAAGCAGCTTGCGAAATTAGAGGATCATTTTGTACAACCACTAGACAACAATTTAGTGAGTACTTGTGAAAAACTGGACCAAAGCTATTGTACTTACGCATAATCTATGAATGATATGGGGCAGTAGGCAAAATAGAATAAAGACTTTGCTCCTCTCTCAAAACAACGAACTCTGTGTAGCAGGTAAAACTTCACACTGACGTGACACTGATCGCAATGCATACAGTGGAGCTGAAGAGTAACACTACAATCAGAGCCTGCTGCAGACAATGATCAGCTAGGGGGAAATCAGATTTTCCTATAATTATATTTTTCACGAACAAGTTTCAGTGCCAATGCACTCCACAACCAATAAACAAAGCATACGGACTTCGGGCACTTCAATATCATGGTTTGCATTTTCAACACCGCAATAAATAGATGTCAATCTCGACAAACAGAAAATGCATCCCTCCATACCTTCATAGGCCTACCCAGTGTCAAAGGCTTGGCTTGACAATCACCGAATGTCATAAAAAAAAATCGGCGTTTTGTAACAGATGTCTCTTTCCATTAATCAAATGCTGCGCTGCACAGTTTGGATTGATTGATTTGATTGAGTAAAAAAATATACATATACACACAGTACAACGACTTTTTTAAATGATCGGGATTGCACAATAAAGTCAGACTTATTTCCATTGTGGTCCCAATTTTCTTGCATAGATACATATACAATTACATAGATATAGACACATTACAGAGACACAGACAAAAACATGCTCGACCTCTAGATGAGTATGGGGGGGGGCGTTTAAGTACAATTGTAACAAGCTTATTTTGGCTTGGTCTGTAGCTTATTCTTTAGATGTTTGGGGCTTCTGGTGAACCACTGGACTAGCACACTTGCTAGAGTCTTTAGGGTATCTCTATTGCAAGGTTTTCGACCACTTGGTGACAGATTTTCAATGTGCATATTAAAACATTTGCATCGAAACTATATGCGCATTTTCCCATCAGAGTTGTTTCCATCAAATTGACTTGTTGCGTAAAAACGTTGTCTACATAAAAATAACTTTTGTGGTTCAATTCCCGTGTACCAAAAAAACAAAACAAGGTAAATAGGGTTCCATCACATTTTAAACTCTAGGCCTACTGATGGTTTTGTCTCAAATAATATTGCATTGGTATAGCAAATGTGCTCACTCTGGTATTCATCACCATGCACTTTCACCACCCTGTGAAGTTCATCAAAACCTATTTCATCTGTAGCCTAATAAACTGCATGCTTTCCCATGATGCCGTGACAATCTTTATCCAACGCACTTTACTCGCATCAAAATGTTGTAATGGAAACCTGGTTAATATGATGCCAGAATTAGGATGAACTTGCGCATGCCTACAGTAGACTTTTGAAGTAGCACGTATGAAAGGTAAAACATTTTAAAAGTGAATATTTAGGCATTATTGAAGCGTTAGGTTCTAGGTGCACAAGGAAAGGCCACTTGGATTGGAGAGGAAGCAGAGCGTGCGTTAAGCTTTCCTGAATAGCTGGGCCTGCCGAGAGCATACAGTTGTATATGGCCACATTACTATAGGACGACTTGGAAGAATAATTATCTGCAACAGACAGCACATCTCAGTATCAGAAGAAAAAATACAGCCAGGATGGTCTGCTACTGTGCTTTTCTAGACCTTAAAAACTCTCAATAATAGGAATTTATTCCTAATGTTTGGTTTACTCAATGTAGTCTACCAGTCTATCCTGCCCTCTATCCACCATTCATAGTGGCACCAGTGGTAGGTGCACCATTTGTCAAGGTCTGCAATAGGCTAACTGGCTGTCATGCCACACATAAAAGCATTCAAAGCTGCATACATATTTTTACATTCAAAGCTGCATACATTTTTTTACGTTTTGTTACGTTACAGCCATATTCTAAAATTGATTAAATAAAACAAGGTATTTAGCAATCTACACACAATACAGCATAATGACAAAGCAAAAAAAAAAAATCAAATGTATTGAAAACAAAAAACAGAAATACCTTAATTACATAGTATTCAGACCCTTTGCTATGAGACTCGAGATTGAGCTCAGGTGCATCCTGTTTCCATTGATCATCCTTGAGATGTTTTTACAACTTGATTGGAGTCCACCTATGGTAAATGTAAATAGACTAAACATGATTTGGAAAGGCACACACCTGTCTATATAAGGTCCCACTGTTGACAGTGCATGTCAGAGCAAAAACCAAGCCCAGAGGTTGAAGGAATTGTCCGTAGAGCTCCGAGACAGGATTGTGTCGAGGCACAGATCTGGGGAAGGGTACCAAAACATTTCTGCAGCATTGAAGGTCCCCAAGATCACAGTGGCCGCCATCATTCTTAAAGGGAAGAAGTTTGGAACCACCAAGACTCTTCCTAGAGCTGGCCGCCCAGCCAAACTGAGCATTCGGGGTTGAAGGGCCTTGGTCAGGGAGGTGACCAAGAACCCAATGGTCACTCTGACAGACCTCCAGAGTTCCTCTGTGGAGATGGGAGAACCTTCCAGAAGGACAACTACCTCTGCAGCACTCCCCCAATTAGGCCTTTATGGTAGAGTGGCCGGACCGAAACCACTCCTCGGTAAAAGGCACATGACAGTCCGCTTGGAGTTTGCCAAAATGCACCTAAAGACTCAGACCATGTGAAACAATATTCTCTTATCTGATGAAACCAAGATTGAACTCTTTGGCCTGAATGCCAAGCCTCACGTCTGGAGGAAACCTGGCACCATCCCTATGGTGAAGCATGGTGGTGGCAGCATCATGCTGTAGGGATGTTTTTCAGCGGCAGGGACTGGGAGACTAGTCAGCATCGAGACAAAGATGGACGGAGCCAAGTACAGAGAGATCTATGATGAAAACCTACTCCGGAGCGCTCAGGACCTCAGATTGAGGCGAAGGTTCACCTTCCAACAGGACAACAACCCTAAGCACACAGCCAAGACAACGCATGAGTGGCTTTGGGAAAAGTCTCTGAATGTCCTTGAGTGGCCCAGCCAGAGCCCGGACTTGAACCCAATCCAACATCTCTGGAGAGACCTGAAAACAGCTGTGCAGCAACGCTCCCCATCCAACCTGACAGAGCTTGAGAGGATCTGCATAGAACAATGGGAGAAACTCCCCAAAACAGGTGTGCCAGGCTTGTAGTGTCATACCCAAGAAGACTCAAGGCTGTAATCGCTGCCAAAGATGTTTAAACAAAGTACTGAGTAAAGGGTCTGAATACTTATGTAAATGTGATATTTCATGTTTTTTTATGAGCTTTGTCATTATGGGGTATTGTGTGTAGATTGATGAGGGAAAAAAACAATTTAATACATTTTAGCAAAAGGCTGTAATGTAACAAAATGTGGGAAAAAATCAAGCGGTTCTTTCCCGAAGGAACTGTAGGGAGGCGCAGGCAAGCAGATGAGGAAATGTGGCTAGGATAGAATAAATTATATAATAAATCCTGCAAAAGAGCGAATGTAAACCAGGGAAAAAACACCCTACCCTCCCCTGTGCCCAATAAAAAAACAAACCACCCTTCCCAATTTCGATCTGTCCCTAACAATTCACATTTCCTCTTGCTGCAGGATTATAATCCTGCTGTGTGAAACTGGCTCAAATTAAGATACAGCATCTGTACTAACAATCTTGTAGGCTGTTCGAAATTCTGAGATTTCTTTGTCCTAGAATTGCTTCGGTTACTTTCGTGACTTCTGAGAATCAAGCAAGGCTCTTTGGAGAATGTATGTGCTTAAGTGTTCTTAGGCAGTCTGTTTATGATTGTCAGTATCCTGTTGTAAACAAAAACAATAGACCCTGGACATACTGTCATACACTCCTAAATCCAATTAAAGATGCGCACCCTAATTAATAAACGCACACACACAGACACACACACACACACACACACACACACACACACACACACAACTCTAGAAATGAAAGACTTAATTCAACCCTAATCCTAATTCTCTTGTCCCTCCCCCCTTCCCCCCCTTCTCCAGATGGGCGTTCTCTCCTCCTGTCCCCCTGTCTGTCAGAGACCCCCGAGGCACGGGTTCTAGAGCGGGCAGTTCTAGAGTCGCGGGTGCGCGAGATGGAGGAGGAGAACAGGCAGATCCGCTTGCAGCTCAACCAATTGCAGGGCACGGCTGGCCAGCCCGCCGACGGTGGTAACTACGGCAATGCGGCGTGGGGGGCATCAGCTGACACTGGGCCCGAGGATGTGGAGAACACGGCAGAGGAGAGAGCCAATCACACTGAGTGTCCCCGTTCGCCCACCGTACTGAAGTGTGAGGTGAGCCAGGATCAGAAATTTACTTTAGCGTTGCTCGTTTTTTTTAGCTCTGTTTGTTTAGCTTCACTGTTTGGTCATTGGTTTTAAGTTGGTATGTCAGATCTACTGTCAGTGGTGTTCATGTGTTTTGGATAAACTAACATAGACATAGTTAAATAATATGGCTGTAGGTGCTAAAAGGTAAACATAGGGAATCGATATTCCCAACAGTGTTGATGGCATAGCTTGTGGCTTATTCTGCCCTCTCTCTTCTGTGCAGCTGATCCATGTAGCGTGCGTGTGTGCCGGTCACAACGCCAGCAGAGATGTGGTCACCCTGGTCAAGTCCATCCTGTTCCACAGGTAACACAACAGACCTTCACATACAACTACACCTACTGCTATAGCTACACCTGATATAGCAACAGTAGTTGTTTATTCTACTTGATGAATCCTAATCTAATAAGGCTGATGTCAATTCAAAGACCACTTGTAAAAATTATAATTATTTATTACTTAATTATTGGACTCATGGGAAGTTGTGACTTTAGGGAAGGTCAGGCCCTTCTTAATCAGAGAGATTAAGCACTTGAGTAGCTCTTGGCATATGTATTTCTATCTCTCTCTTTCTCTTCCTCTCTCTCAGGAGAAACCCTCTCCATTTCCACTTCATCACAGACGCAGTAGCCAATCAGATCCTGAGTTCTCTGTTCCAGTCCTGGATGGTTCCGTCTGTACAAGTTAGCTTCTACGACGCAGACGAACTCAAGGTAAATACCCCACCACTTTTACAGTATTTTCTTTTGATGAGCTCTAGCTCAGTGATATGCACCTATGGTCCTCAGGGGCCTGAGTGTCTGCTCTATCTTTTAAATCAGTGTTCAGGAAATAATTTGTCTGCCCTCTGTGAGCAACCATTGACATTAAAGGGGAATTCCACCACTTTCCAAACAATCAGTTGGCAGGAGAAAGAGAAATCCAGTAGACACAGAGACCATCCTTGCTCTCATTCAATTTTCCTTGTTCTACATGCTCTTTACTCCCTCCTTCTCCTCCCTTTCCCTACTCTTACAACAGTGATGCGTCACCTCAGTCCTTCTTTTCCTCTCGCCTCTCCTCTCAGTCAGTATGTGTCCGTGTAAATCAAAAAATTGTGTGTGTGTTTGTGTGTGGTATGTGTGTGTTGCGTGCTTGTTCTGTGGGTGTTTGGGTAGGTGGGTGGGTGGGTGTGTGGGCAGGCAGGTGTGTGCGTCTAGCTTTGGCTCTTTGCTATTGATAAGGGGTTCATAAAGTAACATATTGTTTCTCTACTCACATACCAACCTGCCTCGACCTGCAATATGACTTGGCTCCGTCTCCCCCCCCCCCCCCCATCATCACATTCTCTCTCAGCCTCCACAAGCTTAGAGGGAACAAAAGCTCTTTGTGCTCTCAAATTTCTCAACCTACTCAGTTTTCATTAACTCAGTTCAAACGAAGAAGGAAACACTGCATCTTCTGAGCTGATTATATTTGCAAATGATTCACTTATGCAGATCCCGTTCTGCAGAATCAAGAGGAATTAATAATCAGACATGGTTGCCCAGATTGCATGCCAAAAGTTGTGCAGGTTTCAGTATTCATTGGGTATCCTGGGTATAAAAACAGATTATATTTTTCAAGATTGATGCTATAGAGTAAACAGTAGTAATGTTCCAATTGGTTCACCTCTGGTTTAAAGGGTCTTTTATACTAAAGGGATCTTAGGAAACAAATGGGTGTCTGCGCAAGTTAGCTATTTAAAGGAAGGCGAATACCCTTACACACCTGACAAAGAGCCACAGTGGTGTTGCTTCTAACTACATTATTTTTCATACCTTGCAACTTTATATTCCCTTTTCTTTTGAAATCAAAATTTTTCTGTGAGGTCTAAATTTCTTCAACCTCACTCTTGCTTTCTCTCTCCATCTTCTCCTCTCTTCCAGTCGGAGGTGTCATGGATACCTAACAAGCACTACTCAGGTATCTACGGCCTGATGAAGCTGACCCTAACCAAAGCGCTGCCCTCTGACCTCACAAAGGTCATCGTCCTGGATACGGACATCACCTTCGCCACCGACATCGCTGAGCTCTGGGCCATCTTCAGGAAGTTCACTGGTACGATCTTTGACCTTGATAAACATTTCTGGTTGATTGATTGAATAATTAATTAATTGGTTGAGTGATTAAAATCCCTAGAGGACAAAAATACCATTTGATAATCTAGTAGTTCAAAAACGGTCTATATGTTGAAGACTCCACCTCATTACGAATGATAATCAGCATTTTAAAATCTGGAAAAATTATGATTGGTGATGCTGTGATTGCAGACAAGCAGGTGATAGGTCTGGTGGAGAACCAGAGTGACTGGTACCTGGGGAACCTGTGGAAGAACCACAAACCCTGGCCCGCCCTGGGACGAGGCTTCAACACTGGGGTCATCCTGCTCTACCTGGAGAGGCTGCGACGGATTGGCTGGGAGCAGATGTGGAGGCTGACCGCCGAGAGAGAGTTAATGAGCATGCTCAGTACCTCGCTGGCGGACCAGGTCTGTTTATTCAATTTTATAAAATTCTATTCTAGTCTATTATCTTTATTCAGAATATTATTAAATACTCTTTAGATCATTAAATACATAACATATGTTAATATAGGGCAGGAATCATCAACTAGATTCAGCAGAGGGCTGTTTTTTTTTTCCTTGAATGAATTGTCAGAGGGCCGGAACATATTTACAAATAATTTGTAGACCGCAAATTGACCGCAAGAAGCCCAAACAGATATGTTTGACTAAAACATAATCATTTCAAACCTTGCTCACATTTGTATTCGATCACGTGTCTCTCTATTATGCGTGGGAATATTTGGGAACAGATGTCTTGAATAAAAATTACTTGGAGCTGATTTCCTGGTGTTTTTACAGTCTTTTATGTCTAACAATAAAAAAATATATATATAAAAATGTTGGGGTCCAAATAAAACCACCCCCTGGCAAAAAAAGTTGCGGAACCATGATATATAGTAGGGTAATCTTATGCCTCAAAGCATACTGTGTATGAGGCAGATGGTAATGTAAGTGTGTAGGACATCTCTAATGAACATTTGGCGGATGTGTCAATGTGAATGTTTACTATTGTGTGCCAGAGTTCTATATGATCTTAATGTTAAAATGAGTGGGTATAATACACTCTAGAAAAAAATGTGCTATCTAGAAACTAAAAGGGTTCTTCAGCTGTCCCCATAGGGGAACCCTTTGAATAACCCTTTTGAGTTCCATGTAGGACCCTTTACACAGAGGGTTCTACAGTACATGGAACCAAAAAGAGTTCAACCTGGAACCCTTTCAGAACCCTTTTTTCTAGGAGTGTATTACACGGGTCTTTAATGTGAGTGGGTAATCTTGTGTGCAGGACATCTTTAATGCTTTCATTAAGCAGAACCCAGTCCTAGTGCATCAGCTGCCCTGCTTCTGGAACGTTCAGCTGTCTGACCACACACGCTCCGAACAGTGCTACACAGAGGTGTCTGACCTCAAGGTAGGGCTATGCAGTGAAATATACACACACTCGCATACACACACACACACACGCAAGCACACACACACAAATATAGCAAAATCCCTAAATTCTTTCCTTATGAATGTACTGCATCTAGTCATCTGGCTACTGGTCACCATGGTACTGTAATATGTTCATGTCCCATGTCAGGTGATCCATTGGAACTCTCCTAAGAAACTTCGTGTGAAGAACAAGCATGTGGAGTTCTTCAGGAACCTCTACCTTACCTTCCTTGAGTACGATGGGAACCTACTGAGACGAGAGCTGTTTGGCTGCCCCAGCCAGGCCACCTCAGAGAGCGTTCGGGTGAGTAGAACATTACCATAACTTTAACCATAATTACGTGATAATGCCCTTGAAGCCGGTGTTTGGAGGGTATATTGGCATGGGTGTTGCGGCAAACCATGCCAATATATCCTCCAAACACTGGCTTCGAGTGCGTTAGCACTTTTATACAAAGGGTTACCAACGTATGCAAATAATGATTGACATATGTGACCGACCGCCTTGATTCTGTCTTATGTACCAAAATTTGAAATTGCGTTTTTTTTTTTTTACATTGGAATAAAGCAGAGACACAGAGCTACAAAATGGTATATCATACACTGTATTTGTTGAACAATGGGAAAGTAATTCTGCTTTGAAACTTGTAACCTCACTTTCGAGAAAATGGGTTTTGAATGTTTTGGTACCTACAGGAGAGCTCTTCTTTGTCTACACCCATTCAGTATCATTCACACCCTCTTAAACTTTAGCCCCACCCATCTCTTTAAGGTTTGATCAGAGCGTTCTGTCCTAACAAAAACAGTCAAGCACCCAAGCTAACAGGCTAACGTTGGCTAGCTACTTCTAGACACAAATGAGAGAACAACTCCCTCACCATTTTACTCACCCTAGCAGAGCTGGTTAGGCTGTTGTTATGTTATCAAGAGTGTTGTTGACTGCAACTGTGCTGCTGGCAACAATTTGCACTTTTTTGCCAATGTTTACTGACACCGGCCATATTCAACCGGTGTTGAGCGTTCATAAATTCGTCAGTTATTCTGCACTCTGGCACACAGACGAGAGTGTTCTGAAAGCGGAGTAGATAGCTGAATTTACCAGCTACGTCTATCAACAGTTGTCACGGTGACTTTCTATTGAAATCATTACTTGCATAGGGGAGTCTTATGTTAAGACATGTAGCTAGCTAAACAATGAACCATAATCCCAAGTCATGACATTACTACCCTGCATGAATCTGCAGGAAGCTAACTAACCAGGTTCAATGTTAGCTAGCTAACATTAGGCTTTAACTAGCAAAGGAAATGGCTCTGAGATACGAATAATAAGATCATACACGTAACTTTAGCTAGCGAGCCAGCCAGCTAACGATAGCTGGCTAGCAAAAAGTACAATTTAACTTGAAATGAAAACTACTTTCTGTCAAAATTAGAAATGTGTAATATCTGAAAATGTACCTAGCTAAACTATCTTACCCATATACATCATGGATGGACACCTCTCCCTGTCACAGATGCCATGGTTGCCTTTAATTTAAAGATGTAATCCGGAGACAGCCGTTTTCTCCAGCTCCTTAGCTATCAAACTCTGATTTCAAAACTCGGTCCTCCAGAAAGTGGAGAGCAACACTTATGCAGTTCTACTACGCGAGACATAAAAAAAGCTGCGTTTGACAGGATTACCTACAAATACTGACCAGCTCAAATAGACAGAAGCGTGCTATATGGCAGACCAATCCGAACTCATCTCTCAGCATTTCCAGCCCACTTATTATCTCAGCCAGTCATGGCTAGCGAGAAGGTTGCTTACTTTTTCTGTGGCTAAACCAACTAGGCTCATAATTGAATAATTGTATTTGCATTTACAGACGGCATACAAGTCTGTTATTAAGGCACATGAAAATTCACATGTGCCAGAAGGCATTTCTGCCAAAAAAAATTGATTTTGATTAAAAAGGTTTACGTTCAAATGGCTCTCCTGTGAAGTAGTGTCCCGCGACATACGCCTAGTTTCCTGAAACGAGTCACATATTTGAATTTAAAAAAATATTTTGATTAATTTATTGATACTATTTCATCCTTCCACAAGATACAGTCCTGACACAAATCTAGGGTTACTACCGAAGCCGCCCAAGCCGCCCGTCGTTCGTTCTATCGGTTCAGTTGTCAGAGACGCAACCAAGTCGTTCAGTCCTTTTGTTTTGTATCTATGGACGTGACCCAGTCGTTAATTTTAAATGTTCTATTGCTGTACTGGCTGGCAACGTTCTTATCCTTTGCTTGCTAGCTAGCCAACTAAGGCTAACTTGCAGTCATGTCAACCAGTGCAGCCAGAATAACAACAAAGTAGCTTCATTTGCATGTGTTTAAGCTGTTTTCTAGTGACATTTATTTGGATACATCCATAACAATGAGAGTTAAAGCAGGCATGATATACAATGAGTGATATAATTAATCAGTAAAAAAAGATATTATAAGAACAAGTTAAAAAAATAAAAAAATAATTATACAACTTCTGGATTGTTAATGGAGCTGTAAAATGGAGTTGTAAATGGAGTTGTAAAATTTGTTAATGGGGTTGTAAAATTAGTAAAAAAGTTATATTATAAAATGTTATTGCAGATCCCATAACGGAGTAACATATTTTCTCTAGCTTGAGATGTTGCATAACTTCCTTTGAAATTTCCACTTAAACAGTATAAGACGTCTAGCTAGAAGAGTAGTACATGTTGCCCAAAGAACTGTTTAGAGGGGCCTCCTGTGGTGCCACTCCAAATAATGCAATAAAGGTAGAAGGTTCTGTAGGTCTCTCCAGTATATTAGAAAATGTAAAAAAAATAAATGATATCCAGAAATCTCTCCATTTCGGACATGTCCAAAACGTGTAATAAAGTAAAGAAAAAATATGTATTTATTTTACCATCATCTTTGAAATACAAGAGAAAGGCCATAATGTATTATTCCAGCCCAGGCACAATTTAAATGTTGACCACTAGATGGTAGCAGTGTATATGCAACGTTTTGTGGCTCAGTTGGTAGAGCATGGTGTTTGCAACGCCAGGGTTGTGGGTTCGATTCCCACGGGGGACCAGTACGGGAATTTTTTTTATGAAATGTATGCATTCACTACTGTAAGTCGCTCTGGATAAGAGCGTCTGCTAAATGACTAAAAATGTTAAAAAAAAAATGTTTTAGACTGATGCAATGCACAATTGCATATCTGTTCAAAATGTTGTATCAAGACTTCCCAAATGTGCCTAATTGGTTTATTAAAACCGAACCGAACACCGAACCCATATAGGTGGTTTTTAAGAGAGTTCATGGAATCCAGATTGTGCGAATTTAATAAATTATAGGTCAAGTGTATGCCCCCTTTGATATAATGGTTCACTTTAAAAAGAGAATCTAGAAGGGAGGTAGATGGGCGTGATGGCAAGTGACTAGAGTATGAAGAGACAAAACTACACAATTGCAGATATCTAAAGAAATGGGATCTCAGAATATTTATTTTTTGTACTAACTGTTCAAAAGATGCAAAATCCATATCAATGTACAAGTCGTTCAGTGAGGAGATCTCTTTTCCAGACCAGATATGAAACGCACGGTCTAATAATGATGGAGATAATGTACGGTTGTTTAATAATGGGGCAGAAGTTGAAAATTCACTGAGACCAAACGATCGCCTGAACTGTTTCCAGATTTTTAGAGAATGTTTCGCAATACGGTTTTTCGTGTATTAGGAAACAAGCTCAGCTAATGCAAGTCTTGAGCAGAGTAAGGCAGCTAAGGAGGTGGGGCCACAGGATGAGATCTCCAAGATCAACCGTTTCAGGCCTGTAACATCAGGGATTTCTGTCATCCAATATAGAATGATTCTTATATTAGCTGCCCACTAATAGTATTGAAAGTTCGTAAGTGCTAGACCACCCTGGGAATGAGATCTCTGCAATACGCTCTTACGTATCCAAGGGTTTTTCTTGTTCCAGATAAAAGCAGATATCAGTTTATCTATGGAGATAAAAGATTTTGTCAGAAAGATAAGAAATACATTGAAATAACTATAAAAACTTAATACATTAATTTTAACAATGTTAACTATTCCGCCCAGAGAAAGAGAAAGTAAATCCCAGTGTTCAAGATCCTGTTTCAAGCAGAGTATCAAGGGAGGGAAATTGGCTTTGTAGAGATCTTGTTGTTTGTGACCCAAATTCCCAAATATTTAAATTTCTGTGTAGTCACTCTTAAAAGCACATGACTAAAATAAGTTTGCATGGCAGAAGGATTAATAGGCATCAATTAACTTTTTTGTAGATTCACTTCATAATGAGGAGCGATTTCATCTGGCATAGAAATTGTGCTCTTTTGTCAGGACACTGTTGATCAGAGGAGCTAGCCAACAACACAGCTAACACAATCACTTCAAACTGAAGCTGGAAAGACTGTGAACTAGCTACACTTCCATTAGTTTAACCTTCTTTCTATTGACATTTCTTTGTATAGATCCCCAAAAACTATGCCAGCTGATTCAGGATTACGACTGGCTGAGAAGCGCTGCCTGCCTGTCTGTCTCGTACTGACTCGCAACATGTCCATTACTATGGGACAGCTGGAGATCGATTTTGAATATTGAAACAATGTTGCAAATGTTGGAGAGACAGACAGCAAGCTCTACACAAATCTCCACTGTTGAAAACTAAATGTTAGTCTAAAAGAAATGTGAGATAATGTTTAGATGCTTTTTATAGTGAAGATCAAGTTCATAAATTGCCTAGCTGGGCTGATGAGACAGTCGCTGGCGCAGCCAGATGGAACAGAGTAAATAGGCATTTTAACATCATAGATTTAGCCGGTGGTAACTTGTGAAATAGACACCGTCTGGAATTCGGCTTTAACCAATCAGCATTCAAGATTAGAACCACCCATGGTATAACATTTAACAAACCACTCCCTAACACCTCAAGGAGGTTTTAATATTCACCATACCTTTATTCACTATACTATGATACCCATGGACATCCAGCCAGAATACAACAGAGTGTACAGAGCTGCATGGTCTCGTCACCTCTGACTGCATGGTGTCATGAAACCATGTTAGCCTATCAGAGGGAATATTTACATTCTAAACATTGATTTTGACCTCCCTCTTTCCATCCCTCTCCAGTTACAAGGAGCTCTGGAGGAGCTGGATGAAGACGACCAGTGTTATGACTTTCGGCGGGAGCGAATCACAGTGCACCGCGTGCACCTCTACTTTCTGCAGTACGAGTACACGCCCGCCGGGGACGACACAGATGTCACGCTGGTCGCACAGCTCTCGATGGACAGGTAAAAACTCACCTTATAGCTCTGACCCCCCTGAGCATGAATTCATTATTACGATATGGCTAATGAGGAGTGCAACTCTACAAATATGATTGTATTTTGCTTTTTTCTCTACTTCTTCCTCTTCCCTTTCCTCCCCCTTTTCTTCTCTACTTCCACCACTGCTTTTATTATCATTATGTACTATACATCTCTGTATCTCTAATACTCTATTTTATGACATCTCTATTTATCTCAGGTTACAGATGCTGGAGGCCATATTTAAGCACTGGGAAGGACCTATCAGCCTGGCCCTGTACATGTCAGACGCTGAGGCCCAACAGTTTCTGCGTTACGCCCAGGCCTCCGAGGTGCTGAAGAACCGTAAGAACGTGGGCTACCATATCGTTTACAAGGAGGGCCAGTTCTACCCCGTCAACCTGGTGAGAAATGTGGCCCTGAGGAACGCCAACACACCTTATGTGTTCCTGGCAGACGTGGACTTCCTGCCCATGTACGGCCTCTATGATTACCTCAGGTGAGTTGTAGTTGTTCCTGAAGATGTTCCATCATAAAAATAGACAGAACACTGGCTGAGATGTTTTGATATATAGTCATTTAGCAGCCATTTTAATCCAAAGCAATTTACAGACAACATACAGTTGAAGTCGCAAGTTTACATACACTCGTTTTTCAACCACTCCACAAATTTCATGTTAACAAACTATAGTTTTGGCAAGTCGGTTGGGACATCTGCTTTGTGCATGACAAGTAATTTTTCCAACAATTGTTTACAGACAGATTATTTCACTTATAATTCATTGTATCACAATTCCAGTGGGTCAGAAGTTTACATACACTAAGTTGACTATTCCTTTAAACAGCTTGGAAAATTCCAGAAAATGATGTCATGGCTTTACAAGCTTCTGATAAGCTAATTGACATCATTTGAGTCAATTGGAGGTGTACCTGTGGATGTATTTCAAGGCCTACCTTCAAACTCAGGGTCTCTTTGCTTGACATCATGGGAAAATCAAAATAAATCAGCCAAGACTTCAGAAATAAAATTGTAGACCTCCACAAGTCTGGTTCATCATTGGGAGCAATTTCTAAACGCCTGCAGGTACCACGTTCATCTGTACAAACAATAGTACGCAAGTATAAACACCATGGGACCACGCAGCCGTCATACCGCTCAGGAAGGAGACGCGTTCTGTCTCCTAGAGATATGTACTTTGGTGCGAAAAGTGCAAATCAATCAATCAACAACAGCAAAGAACCATGTGAAGATGCTGGAGGAAACAGGTACAAAAGTATCTATATCCACAGTAAAACGAGTCCTATATCGATATAACCTGAAAGGCAGCTCAGCAAGGAAGAAGCTACTGCTCCAAAACTGCCATAAAAAAAGCCAGACTACGGTTTGCAACTGCACATGGGGACAAAGATCATACTTTTTGGAGAAATGTCCTCTGGTCTGATGAAACTGTTTGGCCATATTGACTATTATTCTGACATTTCACAAGTGGTGATCCAACTTACCTAAGACAGGGAATTTATGCTAGAATTAAATGTCAGGAATTGTGGTTAAACTGAGTTTAAATGTATTTGGCTAAGGTGTATGTAAACCTCTGACTTCAACTGTTTGTATGATGTTCATATATGGCCCATGTGGGAGTCGAACCCACAGCTAAGGTGTTGCCAGCAATGCATTCCAACCAACTAGTGGCAGATGTGGCTCTAGCTGATGTACAGTTTTGGTTGTAAATGAATGGTTTCTTTATCTTATCCCCACAGAAAGTCAGTGGTCCAGTTAGACATGGCCCACACTAAGAAAGCTCTGGTTGTACCGGCCTTTGAGACACTGCGCTACCGCCTCTCCTTTCCCAAATCCAAAGCTGAGCTGCTCTCCATGCTGGACATGGGGACCCTCTACACCTTCAGGTACACCAGCACTAACAGCTCACCCCATTGGACAATCTGGCTTGTTGATCAGGAGGTTTGATTGGCCCTTCTGAAATAGATGACATAACTTGGAGCATCCATCCTGATTTTGATACTGTATTTAGTACATTGATTACATTGATACGTTGAAGTCATTTTATAATATATGCAGTACCAGTCAAAAGTTTGGACACACCTACTCATTCAAGGGTTTTTCTTTATTGTTACTATTTCTACATTGTAGAATAATAATGAAGACATCAAAACTATGAAATAACACATATGGAATCATGTATTATTAACCAAAAAAGTGTTAAACAAATCAAAATAGAATTTATATTTGAGATTCTTCAATGTGGCCACCCTTTCCCTTGATGTCAGATTTGAACACTCTTGGCATTCTCTCAACCATCTTCACCTGGAATGCTTTTCCAATAGAGTTCCCACATATTCTGAGCACTAGTTGGCTGCTTTTCCTTCATTTATGGTAGAGTGGCCCGACAGAAGCCACTCCTCAGTAAAAGGCACATGACAGCCCGCTTGGAGTTTGCCAAAAGGCACCTAAAGGGCTCTCAGACAAACCAAGATTGAACTATTTGGCCTGAATACCAAAAATTCTCCAAATCTGTTTTTCTTTGTCGTTACGGGGTATTGTGTGTAGATTGATGAGAAAAAAACCCCGATTTAATCTATTTTACAATAAGGCTGTAATGTAACAAAATGTTTAAAAAGTCAAGGGTTCTGAATACTTTACGAATGCACTGTATGCAATCTAGTTCAAAACTATTATTAACACATCTGTACACGTACCTTTCTCCTTGCCTTCCCAGGTATCACGTCTGGACCAAGGGCCATGCTCCTACCAACTACGCCAAGTGGCGGACAGCCACCACGCCCTATAAGGTGGAGTGGGAGGCGGACTTTGAGCCCTATGTGGTGGTGAAGCGGGACTGTCCTGAGTACGACCAGCGCTTCGTGGGATTTGGCTGGAACAAGGTCTCCCATATCATGGAGCTAGATGCGCAGGTACAGTAGGGAGGATAGTGGTAGGGTATTAGAATATAATATATTTATTTTCCTCCAGGACACATCATCACACCACAGTACATTTGCACACACTAGGTAGACCAAACAGCCATAGCAGATAAGACGGGCAGACAAAGAGATGTAGTTAAAGTCTGGATACACTTATCTGTTTATGGCTTGTTGAGAAGAAAAATGGTCGTTAAAGTTATTGTTCACATTTTATCCTCAAAGACTCTACTCCCAAATAATCTGCACATAATAACTCATTTTAATTTAAGTTTAATTCAAAACCTCAACTCATCTTTGGAATTCAGTTAAGGTTATGCTAATGATTAGAATAGATGTGATTCGCGGTAGACCTCTGATATTACGTGTAATGCTTTTGCTAAGTCAGGAATAATAGCGATTGTAACTGCCCACAAATCAAAGTCAAGCTGTGACCTTTCAGTGTTCAGCACCTAAGAGCAACGTTTGTGACTTTGTTTCTCGAGTCTTAAATTATTTCAGTCACAGCTGGGACTGCAGAAGAGTATTAGCCACGTAGCTAAAATGCTGAAATGTGGTGTCTATTGTACACGGACCATGTCCAATAAGCAAATAAAATAATACATTTTCCCCCCCTTTCCCACCCCCCAGGAGTACGACCTGATGGTTCTGCCCAACGCGTTCATGATCCACATGCCACACGCACCCAGCTTCGACATCTCCAAGTTCCGCTCCAGCCCAGGTTACCGATACTGCCTGCAGACCCTAAAAGAAGAGTTCCACCAAGACCTGTCCCGGAAGTACGGCGCAGCCGCCCTCAAGTACCTTACTGCTCAGAGGAACATCTAAACCAGGACTCCCAAGGGCCACTGGGCTTCATACCTAGGGCCCCAACGCCTCCCATGCTGCTCCCTGGCAAGTCTAAAGGGGTTTCGGAATACTGGCAACTATCAGCCAATATCACTACTAAGCTTGAATAGCTTTAAAGTCTTGTAGAACATTCTGGAGATGTGTTAGCTAAACTTTCTGGGATGGTTTGGGCTGGGATGACCCACCCAACTATGCTATAATGGGTTATGACCCAAACTGGAATAAAAACAAAGAACCAAACAGATCAGACATGACAGTGGTCACAAGATATTGGGCTCACTGGGAAGACATTTCTCTGAAAGGGATGAGTGGTTGACTGCTTTAAGTCTGGGAGTAAGTGACGATTATCATGATTTGTTCTGACAATCAGGGCCTTTTCTGAGGAAAATACATTTCAAACCAATCCGTCCACATGGGATATCTGGACCTGGAACTCAATGACAGGAATTTTGGGAAACACAGAACTGAAAGAAAAGGAAGTTGCATCTTCCCTGGTCTCTTCAAGGGGACGAGTCGGAATCACATTCGGAGTGACCAATCGAACTGGAGAAACGTTTAAGCCTTATAATTTTCCATTATATTTAATAAGATATTTAATGACATCAGTATTTTTCTCAATGTAAATGATTATCAATTAATAACAAACAAATATGGCATATATACACTACCAGTCAAAGGTTTTAGAACACCTACTCATTCAAGGGTTTTTCTTTATTTGTACAATTTTCTACATTGTAGAATAATAGTGAAGACATAAACTATAAAATAACACATATGGAATCATGTCATAACCCAAAAAGTGTTCTTCAAATAGTCACCCTTTGTCTTGATGACAGCTTTGCACTCTTGGCATTCTCTCAACCACCTTCACCTGGAATGCTTTTCTAACAGGAATTCCCACTTGTTGGCTGCTTTTCCTTCACTCTGCGGTCGGACTCATCCCAAACCATCTCTATTTGGTTGAGGTCGGAGGATTGTGGAGGCCAGGTCATCTGATGCAGCACTCCATCACTCTCCTTCTTGGTCAAATAGCCCTTACACAGCTTGGAGGTGTGTGGGTCATTGTCCTATTGAAAAACAAATGACAGTAGCAGTAAGCCCAAACCAGATGAGATGGCGTGTAGCTGCAGAATGCTGTGGCAGCCATGCTGGCTAAGTGTGCCTTGAATTCTAAATAAATCACAAACAGTGTCACCAGCAAAGCACCCCCCACATAACACCTCCTCCTTCATGCTTTACGGTGGGAAATACACATGTGGAGATCATCCGTTCACCCACACGCGCCTCGCAAAGACACGGCGGTTGGAAACAAAAATCTCCAATTTGGACTCCAGACCAAAGGACAAATTGATGTTGAGATGTCTGTTATTTGAACTCTGTGAAGCATTTATTTGGGCTGCAATTTCTGAGGATGGTAACTCTAATGAACATATCCTCTACAGCAGAGGTAACTCTGGGTTTTCCATTCCTGTGGTGGTCCTCATGAGAGCCAGTTTCATCATAGTGCTTGATGGTTTTTGCGACTGCACTTGAAGAAACATTAAAAGTTTTTGAAATTTTCCATGTTGACTGACCTTCATGTCTTAAAGTGGTGGACAGTCGTTTCTCCTTGCTTTTTTTGAGCTGTTCTTGCCATAATATCGACTTAATAGGGCTATCTTCTGTATACCACCCTACCTTGTCACAACACAACTGATTGACTCAAACACATTAAGGAAAGAAATTCCACAAATGAACATAAAGCACACCTGTTAATTTTAAATGCATTCCAGGTGACTACCTCAGCTTTGTACACTCTTGGCATTCTCTCAACCAGCTTCGGTTGAGAGAATGCCAAGTGTGTACAAAGCTGTCATCATGGCAAAGGGCGGCTATTTGAAACATCTCATATATAAAATATATTATGATTTGTTTAACACTTTGTTGGTTACTACATGATTCTATATGTGTTATTTCATAGTTTTGATGTCTTCACTATTATTCTACAATGTAGAAAATAGTAAAAATAAAGAAAAACCCATGAATGAGTAGGTGTGTCCAAACTTTTGACTGGTACTATATATGTGTTAATATTAATATATATTTTTTCTTCGTGCATATATTTATCCCCTTTAAGCCAAATATGAGCCCAAATTCAGCCAGAAAATACAAGTCACTACTGATTGGGACCACTGCAAACAGACCCCATTTTTTAAATAGCAACAAAGAAAACACTTGCTAGAAATTAAATGGCTGCAAATAAACGGCCTGTTGTTGAATTGTTAAAAATCACTTGGGATATTCCATGAGCGATTGGAGTATTACCAGTGCCATGTCTAGATGAGTGATACACTGTTATGTGCCATCTACTGTAACAAACCTTGTCATCTACCAAACAAACCTTTCTCCTTTTACGATGAACATTTCCTCTTTCCTTTAAAACTTCATTCCTTTTTCTATTTACCCATTCCTTGTTTTTTCGTACGCCATCCTGAAACCCACTCCTGTTCTCACAAACCATCCCTTCTTTCTCTAATCCCAACCCCTTCCTAAATCTCTATATGCTACTACTACTGTTTTGAACACCCCGCATAATCCATGGGACAACCGGGCAGTAACAAATCAACCTTTCAACCCCAATGAACCTACCACTCCAAATACCAAATAATAGGTATACACCTACAGTCACAAGAAACGGCACAAGTGTTCAAGCCTATTTGCTACTGTGATGACTTTGTAATGACTGAACGGTTACATATAATGTCACTATGGGCTGGGCACATACCCTACATGGCTACTATGGATTAGGTACATACAGAGCTGCCATTGAATTGGCTACCAAGAGATGGATCCAGACATCACCTCCCCTGCCACCTTCCATGCCTCGCATAACCCCTGTCGACTGTTCTGATTGCAGTAAATGCTAGTGCCTTTGCTGTATTGTGTAACTGGATATTGATTGTACTGCTGTACGTTACCAATGGGGCCTGAGGATAGTCAGGCACTCTATTTATTATTGTCGACTCAAATCAATCATATTTTTCTATGTAGGGGACAAAGTGCTTTAAATAAATCTGCCCTTTTTCTACCAGTTTGTCTGAGGTTTGTCTCCATTGGAACATATGTGGAACAGATTGAAGGATATGGTATCACCACTATAAGTGTGGAATTATATACACATTATTTATTTTCAGAGTTAATTGGTGTTAAAATATCAAGGATTCTCCCCTCATTAATGTTTTTATATGAAGACATAATGTCTGCAATGGAATTGACTTTATGAAAGCAAATAAACACACACACACACCCACCAAGGAGGGAAAACAAAACAAAATGTAATTCTTTGTCAGCTGTTTGTTATCTTCTGTGACATTTATTACCAGCCTGAAAATGGAATTGTCTCTCATAGATGTATTGCTTGTCTTAATAAGGAAATAATCGGCCGCCAGGCAGGCAGTTTTTCTTTCACAAAATATATAATAAAAATTGTTAAGTCAAGCATTTCTTCATATCCACTTCGCCATCTCCAATATCTACAGAAACAAGTGAGGCATGATGATAATAATCTATGAAAATAGTTATGTGTCACTGCACTGCATAAGCAATAAAAAGTAAGATGTTTTCATATTACAAAAGGTAGAACGGGTCACCGAGATTATCTGTCACGTTCTTGGAAATGAGCGGACGAAAGCGCAGTGTGAGTATAATTCTACATATTTATTTAAGTGAAACTAACAAAACAAAATAACAAAACTTACAAAGACCGTGAGGACGTAGTGCCCAAACACACTAACAATCAATCAATATCCCACCAAAACACAGGTGGGAAAATAACTACCTAAATATGATCCCCAATCAGAGGCAACGATAAACAGCTGCCTCTAATTGGGAACCATATTAGCACCGACATACAAATAAACATACTAGATCACCCCCTAGTCACGCCCTGACCTACAACACCATAGAGAACCAAGTGCTCTCTATGGTCAGGGCGTGACAGTACCCCTCCAAATGTGCGGACTCCGGCCGCAAAACCTGAAACCAAATGGGGAGGGTAGGGGGGGTGATTAGTGTTGGTGGCGGCTCCGGTGCAGGTCATAGTCCCCGCCCAGACCCCGGATCCGGCCATCGCGCCGGGCTGAACGCCGTGCCTGGACTGGGCATCGGCACAAAGGAGGACTCCGGCCATGGAGTTGGGTTGGACGCCGTGCCTGGACATCGGCACAAAGGAGGACTCCGGCCATGGAGCTGGGAAGGACGCCGTGCCTGGTCTGGGCACCGGCGCAGAAGAAGGCTCCGGCCATGGAGCGGGACTGGACGCCGTGCCTGGACATCGGCGCAGAGGAAGGCTCCCGCCATGGAGCGGGACTGGATGCCATGCCTGGACATCAGCGCAGAGGAAGGCTCCCGCCATGGAGCGGGACTGGACGCCGTGCCTGGACTGGCCACCGGCGCAGAAGAAGGCTCCGGCCTTGGAGCTGGACTGGATGCCTTGCCTGGAGGTTCCGGACCATTGACCGTCGCTGGAGGTTCTGGACCGTCGCTGGAGGTTCCGGACCGTCGCCGGAGGTTCCGGACCGTGGACCGTCGGCCGAGGTTCCGGACCGTGGACCGTCGGCCGAGGTTCCGGACCGTGGACCGTCGGCCGAGGTTCCGGATCGTGGACCGTCGCCGGAGGGCGAGTGCGAGGAGCAGGCACAGGACGTACCAGACTGGGGAGGCGCACTGGAGGCCTGATGCGTAGAGCCGGCACAGGTGGCACCAGACTGGTGACACGCACTTCAGGGCGAGTGCGAGGAGCAGGCACAGGATGTACCGGACTGGGGACACGCACTTCAGGGCGAGTGCAAGGAGCAGGCACAGGTTCCACTGGACTGGTGACACGCTCTTCAGGGCAAGTGCGAGGAGCAGGCACAGGACTTACCGGACTGGGGAGGCGCACTGGAGGCCAGATGCGTGGAGCCGATACAGGTTTCACCAGACTGCTAACCGGATCTTCTGGTCGAATGTTGAGCAGAACACACTTGCACAACATCTCTCTCATCTCTCTCTCTCCCAACTTCTCCATTGCCTCCCTGACAGTCTCTGGCTCTTCCCGCGACTCAGCCGCCAGCGCCATGTCCCCCCCCCCAAAAAAATCTTGGGGTTTCTGTTGCCGTGGTCTGACGACACGCTCCTCCAGAGTTTGCCATTTGGGCTCTGGCACTCTCCTCGGCTCGACCGGCCACCCCTTATGCCCCCCCCCCAAAAAAAACTTGGGGTTGTCCTTGGGCTTTCTGTGGCCGTGAACCCTGGCGTCGTCGCTGTCCTCCATTATTACCTTCCGTCTGTTGCCAAGGAAGGGTTTCGCATCCACCCATCACTTCTTCCCATGTCCAAAACTCCTTTACCTGGTGAACATGCTGCTTGGTCCTGGTTTGTTGGGATATTCTTTCACGTTCTTGGAAATGAGCGGGACAATGCGCAGCATGAGTGTAGTTCCACATATTTATTTAAGTGAAGATAACAAAACAAAATAACAAAACTTACAAAGACCGTGAGGACGTAGTGCCCAAACACACTAACAATCAATCAATATCCCACCAAAACAGAGGTGGGAAAATAACTACCTAAATATGATCCCCAATCAGAGGCAACGATAAACAGCTGCCTCTAATTAGGAACCATATTAGCACCAACATAGAAATAAACATACTAGATCACCCCCTAGTCATGCCCTGACCTACTACACCATAGAGAACCAAGGGCTCAGGGCGTGACATTATCTATTAATTGGCATTCACTCACAGAAGGCACAACTGATCTACAAATCACCATCATCTAAGTATGACAAATTGTTGCATAAGGATCATTCAAAGATTAGTGGGAAAAAGTAAATAAAAATGATGTACTTATACTAAACATTTAATAAACGTATCAAAAAGACTGGACATAATGCAAGAAAGTATCTGTATTCTCCTTACAAGAAAGAGTGCAATGTTTTTTAAATTATAATAATTTTTAAGTCCTATCAAACCATTAGACTGACACATTAGGTATTCAAAGATGAGCAGAATTAAACAATGAATTATCTTCATTGACATCTCTTGACCTTTGAATGACCCTGGCAATGACAACCTGGTAGTGATAACCATCTAAAGACTTGTTTGACCTCTCAACATATACAGGGTGAAGTTGTTCTGAGCCGGTTGGAGGGAAGTGATTTAGTCCATCGCGAATAGATGCGATGCTTCTTTCAAAATGAATTAAACGCTTTATGTAAACCCTCATGACACTTTGTAGGACAAATTTACACCACCCTCACTTTCGCCTTCCCTCCATCCATCTGTACCTCCTTTCCTTCCTTCCTCTCTCTTATCTGCTGGCTAATAATGGAGCAATTGCTGGATGTGGTCCTTTATGACATTATGAATCATCTTACCCACATTAGACGGGTCTGACACAAGCACTCTTAACATAACAGGAAGTCACATTAGACCAACCACATAGAGGCTTACTGGAAGCTTCTCAAGAGGAGAGGCAGCAACACGAAGCTTCAAAAATCCAGTAGAGGAATGTACTCTTGCTTTACTTTGAATTTCAGATAGTTGTTTATGAAAATTCTGACTCTGTATTTTGTTGTTCAAGCCTTTTCTAAGTTGTGATTTATGAATGGCTCGCAAAATTGGTTTGTTTCTAGTTATGAAATGCTCGACGTGGAAGAACAGAGGTGAGCTGTAGAGTTATTTTTACCGATGTTTGTTTAGGCTCCTTTTGTATTTGTTCTATTTGCTTTGCAGAAGCTTAAACCAGTGTGCTAGGCTAGATATATTTAGAAAGACTTGAACCTTTGTGCTCCAAACAGACACAATCTGAGTTAAACAACAGTTTCTAAGATCGCCTATCAATGTACAAAGAGAAGAAAATTATTCAAAGTTTTGCAAATGAGTTGGATGATGTGATCAATGATGTTCTGTTTTAGATACATTTTCCCACAGTTTCCAAAAAGTAAATGGGTCAAGAATTGCGTTAAAAAAACTGTAAACTTGGAAAATCCACAGGGTAGGCAACAAAATTCAGCCGAGGGCAATTTTTTTTAAATTATAATAGTTTTTACAATGCAAATTGATCTCAAATAAGCCAAAAATAGATTTGAAAATAATAATTTCATAGCTTGTTTACATTGAGACATGATCATATATATGTCTCTATTTTTAATTATGGGAATACTTGGAACAGATTTTATAAAAAAAAAAATGTTTCTGTATTCCTGTTGATTTTAGTCTTATTTTTTACTAAAAACTCCATATATATATATATATATATATATATATATATATATATATATATATATATGGAGTTTTTTTTTTAGTTTTTTTTTCCTCTAGGATGTGTTGTTTAAGTGTTCCCTTTATTTTTTTGAGCAGTATATATATATATATATATACACTAAAAACTCCATATATATATATATATATATATATATATATATATACACACTAAAAACTCCATATATATATGGAGTTTTTAGTAAAAAATAAGACTAAAATCAACAGGAATACAGAAAATATATATACTAAAAAAATATATATATATATATATATATATATATATATACTGCTCAAAAAAATAAAGGGAACACTTAAACAACACATCCTAGTGTCATAAAATAAGTCGTACTCATCGTTGAAAATGTCATACATGAGAGAGAAGGACCAAGGCGCAGCGGAAGTGTGGACACTCATGTTTCTCTAATTAACAAAACAAGTAAAGTGTCCACTGGAAAAACAAAAACAAAACCATGACCAGGACTCACAACATGACAGTGCAGCAGGCTAAACCAAAAAAAGCAGTGCTCACAATTCCCCACAAATGACAAACACACCCTAATATATGGGACTCTCAATCAAAGGCAAATAGACAACACCTGCCTTCAACTGAGAGTCCCAACCCCAATTAACCAAAACATAGAAACAGACACACTAGACTAAACATAGAATACATGAAAACCAAACAGTGCCCAAAAACCCCGGAATGCTTAAATCAAATGCCCCTTCAACAAACACACCACCCCGAACCACATAAAACGAATACCCTCTGCCACGTCCTGACCAAACTACAATACCAATTAACCTGTTAGGGCTAGGGGGCAGTATTGACACGGCTGGATAAAAAACGTACCCGATTTAATCTGGTTACTACTCCTGCCCAGTAACTAGAATATGCATATAATTATTGACTTTGGATAGAAAACACTCCAAAGTTTCTAAAACTGTTTGAATGGTGTCTGTGAGTATAACAGAACTCAAATGGCAGGTCAAAACCTGAGAGATTCCTTTACAGGAAGTGGCCTGTCTGACCATTTATTGTCTTTCTTTGACATCTCATTCCATTACAAAGGATCTCTGCGGTAACGTGACACTTCCCACGGCTCCAATAGGCTCTCAGAGCCCGGGAAAAACCTGAATGTCGTCATTCCAGCCCCAGGCTGAAACACATTATCGCCTTTCTCAAGTGGCCGATCAAGGGACTGTGGGCTTAGGCGCGTGCACTGGCCGCCCCCGTCTTTGTGATTTTTCCTCTGTTTACCGAAAAGGAGATTCCCGGTCGGAATATTATCGCTTTTTTACGAGATAAATTGCATAAAAATTGATTTTAAACAGCGGTTGACATGCTTCGAAGTACGGTAATGGAATATTTCGAATTTTTTTTGTCACGAATTGCGCCATGCGCTCGACCCTGATTTACCATTTCAGATAGTTTCTGGAACGCACAAACAAAACGCCGCTATTCGGATATAACGATGGATTATTTGGGACCAAACCAACATTTGTTATTGAAGTAGAAGTCCTGGGAGTGCATTCTGACGAAGACAACAAAGGTAATAACATTTTTGTTATAGTAAATCTGATTTTGGTGAAGGCTAAACTTGCCGGGTGTCTAAATAGCTAGCCCGTGATGGCTGGGCTATGTACTTAGAATATTGCAAAATGTGCTTTCACAAAAAGCTATTTTAAAATCGGACATATCGAGTGCATAGAGGAGTTCTGTATCTATAATTCTTAAAATAATTGTTATGCTTTTTGTGAACGTTTATCGTGAGTAATTTAGTAAATTGTTAGTAAATTCCCCGGAAGTTTGCGGGGGGTATGCTAGTACTGAACGTCACATGCTAATGTAAAAAGCTGGTTTTTGATATAAATATGAACTTGATTGAACAAAACATGCATGTATTGTATAACATAATGTCCTAGGGTGGTCATCTGATGAAGATCATCAAAGGTTAGTGCTGCATTTAGCTGTCTTCTGGGTTTTTGTGACATTATATGCTAGCTTGAAAAATGGGTGTCTGATTATTTCTGGCTGGGTACTCTGCTGACATAATCTAATGTTTTGCTTTCGTTGTAAAGCCTTTTTGAAATCAGACAGTGTGGTTAGATTAACGAGAGTCTTGTCTTTAAATAGCTGTAAAATAGTCACATGTTTGAGAAATTGAAGTAATAGGATTTTTAAGGTATTTGAAAATCGCGCCACTGGATTACACTGGCTGTTACGTAGGTGGGACGATTACGTCCCGCCTAGCCCATAGAGGTTAACCTTATACTGGCCAGGACGTGACACCTAGATCTGAATGAAAGAAATAATCTTATTAAATACTTTTTTTCTTTACATAGTTGAATGTGATGGCAACAAAATCACACAAAAATAATCAATGGAAATCCAATTTATCAACCCATGCAGGTCTGGATTTGGAGTCACACTCAAAATTAAAGTGGAAAACCACACTACAGGCTGATCCAACTTTGATGTAATGTCCTAAAAACAAGTCAAAATGAGGCTCAGTAGTGTGTGTGGCCTCCACATGCCTGTATGACCTCCCTACAACACCTGGGCATGCTCCTAATGAGGTGGGGGATGGTCTCCTGAGGGATCTCCTCCCAGACCTGGACTAAAGCATCCGCCAACTCCTGGACAGTCTGTGGTGCAACGTGGCGTTGGTGGATGGAGCGAGACATGATGTCCCAGATGTGTTCAATTGGATTCAGGTCTGGGGAACGGGCGGGCCAGTCCATAGCATCAATCCCTTCCTCTTGCAGGAACTGCTGACACACTCCAGCCACATGAGGTCTAGCATTGTCTTGCATTAGGAGGAACCCAGGGCCAACCGCACCAGCATATGGTCTCACAAGGGGTCTGAGGATCTCATCTCGGTACCTAATGGCAGTCAGGCGACCTCTGCCGAGCACATGGAGGGCTGTGCGGCCCCCCAAAGAAATGCCACCCCACACCATGACTGACCCACCGCCAAACCGGTCATGCTGGAGGATGTTGCAGGCAGCAGAACGTTCTCCACGGCGTCTCCAGACTCTGTCACATCTGTCACGTGCTCAGTGTGTACCTGCTTTCATCTGTGAAGAGCACAGGGCGCCAGTGGCGAATTTGCCAATCTTGGTGTTCTCTGGCAAATGCCAAATTTCCTGCACTGTGTTGGGCTGTAAGCACAACCCCCACCTGTGGACGTCGGGCCCTCATACCACCCTCATGGAGTCTGTTTCTGACCGTTTGAGCAGACACATGCACATTTGTGGCCTGCTGGAGGTCATTTTGCAGGGCTCTGGCAGTGCTTCTCCTGCTCCTCCTTGCACAAAGGCCGAGGTAGGCATGCTCTGGACACTACGCTGACAGACACAGCAAACCTTCTTGCCACAGCTCGCATTGATGTGCCATCCTGGATGAGCTGCACTACCTGAGCCACTTGTGTGGGTTGTAGGCTCCGTCTCATGCTACCACTAGAGTGAAAGCACCGCCAGCATTCAAAAGTGACCAAAACATCAGCCAGGAAGCATAGGAACTGAGAAGTGCAGAACCACTCCTTTATTGGGGGTGTCTTGCTAATTGCCTATAATTTCCACCTGTTGTCTATTCCATTTGCACAACAGCATGTGAAATGTATTGTCAATCAGTGTTGCTTCCTAAGTGGACAGTTTGATTTCACAGAAGTGTGATTGACTTGGAGTTACATTGTGTTGTTTAAGTGTTCCCTTTATTTTTTTGAGCAGTGTATATATATATATAGTTGAAGTCGGAAGCTTACATTCACTTTAGCCAAATACATTTAAACTCAGTTTTTCACAATTCCTGACATTTAATCCTAGTAAAAATTCCCTGTTTTAGGTCAGTTAGGATCACCGCTTTATTTTAAGAATGTAAAATGTCAGAATAATAGTTGAGAGTGATTTATTTCAGCTTTTATTTCTTTCATCAAATTCCCAGTGGGTCCGAAGTTTACATACACTCAATTAGTATTTGGTAGCATTGCCTTTAAATTGTTTAACTTGGGTCAAACATTTCGGGTAGCCTTCCACAACCTTCCCACAATAAGTTGGGTGAATTTTGTGTCACATCTGCTCCTGCCACATCCCCAAGTGGACATCCGGTGTCTCCATGACCTGCAGCCATTCCCTCTCCCTCTCTCTCTGTGCGTGATTGTGTGGTTGGATACAGGTGTGCTGGAGTCAGAGCAGTTCCCCACCAGCTGCAACCCGTTCCATATTCAAGACCTCTACAAGTACTCAGTCCTGCCACTTCCACTCTGCCAGATCGTAATCTCCGTTCAGTTAGTCATGCTTCTAGCTATTTATTATTATTTGAGATCCTGTATCCTGCTGTGCCTCTTTCCTTGCCTGACGCTGTTTCTCCTCTCACTGCAGTTTTGACGATCTGACTGTCTCCTGTTCCACCTCTCACCACCCTGCTACCATGTCCTGGATTCAACTCACCACCACTCCCTTGGATTCCCCTCCGGACCTGTTTCCCTGTCCCAACCCAGCTCACTCCAACCTCAGCCTCCACATCTGGTTTCCTACAACTCATCTGAGCTTCCCTGGATCTGCCCTTCATCTCTCCCTGTGTTACAATAAATATCTTGGTTCATTCATCCCTGTTTCCTGGTGTGAGTCTGCTCTTGGGTCCCCTGTTCTGCTCTGCCTAACATTTTGGCCCATTCTTCCTGACAGAGCTGGTGTAACTGAGTCAGGTTTGTAGGCCTCCTTGCTCGCACACGCTTTTTCAGTTCTGCCCACAAATTTTCTACAGGATGAGGTCAGGGCTTTGTGATGGCCCCTCCAATACCTTGACTTCGTTGTCCTTAAGCCATTTTGCCACAACTTTGGAAGTATGCTTGGGGTCATTGTCCATTTGGAAGACCCATTTACGACCAAGCTTTAACTTTGTGACTGATGTCTTGATGTTGCTTCAATATATCCACATAATTTTCCTTCCTCATGATGCCATATATTTTGTGAAGTGCACCAGTCCCTTCTGCAGGAAAGCACCCCCACAACATGATGCTGCCACCCCCGTGCTTCACGGTTGGGATGGTGTTCTTTGGCCCGCAAGCCTCCCCCTTTTTCCTCCAAACATAACAATGGTCATTATGGCCAAACAGTTCTATTTTTGTTTCATCAGACCAGAGGACATTTCTCCAAACAGTACAATCTTCGTCCCCATGTGCAGTTGCAAACCGTAGTCTGGCTTTTTTTATGGCGGTTTTGGAGCAGTGGCTTCTTCCTTGCTGAGCGGCATTTCAGTTTATGTCGATATAGGACTTGTTTTACTGTGGATATAGATACTTTTGTGGATATAGATACCTTGCTGAGGGAATAGCTACACTGTTTGTATTCGGTCATGTTTCCGGTCACCTTGCCCTGATTATAAGCAGTGCTTCGCGCTTTCAGTTTTGCGTGAATGCTGCCATCAATCCACGGTTTCTGGTTGGGGAATGTTTTAATAAACGCTGTGGGTACAACATCACCGATGCACTTGCTAATAAACTCGCTCACCGAATCAGCGTATTCATCAATGTTGTTGTTCGACGCAATGCAGATTATATCCCAGTCCACGTGATCGAAGCAATCTTGAAGCATGGAATCTGATTGGTCGGACCAGCGTTGAACAGACCTGAGCGCTGGTGCTTCCTATTTTAGTTTCTGTCTATAGGCTGGGAGCAACAAAATGGAGTTGTGGCCAGCTTTTCCGAAACGAGGGCGGGGGAGGGCCTTATATGCGTCACGGAAGTTAGAATAACAATGATCCAGGGTTTTGCCAGCCCGGGTTGTGCAATCAATATGCTGATAGAATTTAGGGAGCCTTGTTTTCAGATTAGCCTTGTTAAAATCCCCAGCTACAATAAATGCTGCCTCAGGATATGTGGTTTCCTGTTTACATAGAGTCAAATGAAGTTCTTTCAGGGCCGTCGATGTGTTTGCTTGGGGGGGAATATACACGACTGTGATTATGATCGAAGACAATTCTCTTGGTAGATAATGCTCATTGATTGTGAGGAATTCTAAGTCGGGTGAATAAAAGGACTTGAGTTCCAGTATGTTGTTATGATCACACCACGTCTCGTTAATCATAAGGCATACACCCCCGCCCTTCTTCTTACCAGAGAGATGCTTGTTTCTGTCAGCGCGATGCGTGAAGAAACCAGGTGACTGTACCGACTCCGATAGCGTGTCTCGAGTGAGCCATGTTTCCGTGAAACAAAGAACATTACAGTCTCTGATGTCTCTCTGGAAGGCAACCCTTGCTTGGATTTCTTCTACCTTGTTGTCAAGAGACTGGACATTGGCGAGTAGTATGCTCGGGAGCGATGCGCGATGTGCCCGTCTATGGAGCCTGTCCCTTCTACGGCGCCGTTGTTTTGGGTCGCCGGCTGGGATCCGATCCATAGTCCTGGGTGGTGGACCAAACAGAGGTTCCGCTTCGGGAAAGTCGCATTCCTGGTCGTAATGTTGGTGAGTTGACGTTGCTCTTATATCCAATAGTTCCTCCCGACTGTATGTAATAAAACCTGAGACTTCCTGGGGTAACAATATAAGAAATAACACATAAAAAAACAAAATACTGCATAGTTTCCTAGGAATGCGAAGCGAGGCGGCCATCTCTGTCGGTGCGAAGCGAGGCGACCATCCTACCACTCCTCGACTTCGGCGATGTCATTTACAAAATAGCCTCCAACACTCTACTCAACAAATTGTATGCAGTTTATCACAGTGCCATCCGTTTTGTCACCAATGCTCAATATAATAACCACCACTGCGACCTGTATTCTCTCGTTGGCTGGCCCTCGCTTCATACTCGTCGCCAAACCCACTGGCTCCAGGTCATCTACAGGTCTCTGCTAGGTAAAGCCCTGACTTATCTCAGCTCACTGGTCACCAGAGCAGCATCCACCCGTAGCATGCGCTCCAGCAGGTATATTTCACTGGTCACCCCCAAAGCCAATTCTTCGTTTGGCCGCCTCTCATTCCAGCTGCCAATGACTGGAACGAACTGCAAAAATCACTAAAGCTGGAGACTTATCTCCTTCACCAGCTGTCAGAGAAGCTCACAGATCACTTCACCTGTACATAGCCCATCTGTAAATAGCCCATCCAACTACCTCATCCCCATACTGTATTTATTTATTTATCTTGTTCCTTTGCACCCCAGTATCTCTACTTGCACATTCATCTTCTGCACATTCTACCATTCCAGTGTTTAATTGCTATATTGTAATTACTTTGCCACCATGGCCTAATTTATTGCCTTACCTCCCTTATCCTACCTCATTTGCGCATGCTGTATATAGACCTTTTCTACTGTATTATTGATTGTATGTTTGTTTATTCCATGTGTAACTCTGTGTTGTTGTATGTGTTGAACTGCTTTGCTTTATCTTGGCCAGGTTGCAGTTGCAAAATGAGAACTTGTTCTCAACTAGCCAAGCTGGTTAAATAAAGGTAAAATAATTGTTTTAATAAAAACTCATCCCAAACCATCTGAATTGGGTTGAGGTCGGGTGATTGTGGAGGCCAGGTCATCTGACGCAGCACTCCATCACTCTCCTTCTTGGTCAATAGACCTTACACAGCCTGGAGGTGTATTTTAGGTAATTGTCCTTTTGAAAAACAAATGATAGGCCCACTAAGCGCAAACCAGATGGGATGGCGTATCACTGCAGAATGCTGTGGTAGACATGATGGTTAAGTGTGCCTTGAATTCTAAATAAATCACAAACAGTGTCACCAGCAAAGCACCCCCACATCTCCTCCTCCATGCTTCACGGTGGGAATCACAAATGCGTAAATCATCTGTTCATCTAATCTGCATCTCACAAAGACATGGCGGTTGGAACCAAAAATGTCAAATTTTGACTCTTCAGACCAAAGGACAGATTTCCCCTGGTCTAATGTCCATTGCTCGTGTTTCTTGGCCCACGCAAATTCTCTTCTTATTATTGGTGACTTTTAGTAGTGGTTTCTTTTCAGCAGTTTGAACATGAAGGCCTGATTTGCGGATTCTCCTCTGAACAGTTGATGTTGAGATATGTCTGTTACATGAACTCTGTGAAGCATTTATTTGAGCTGCAATTAATTGAGGTGCAGTTAATTGCCGATTTGTGAGGCTGGTAACTCTAATTAACTTATCCTCTGCAGCAGAGGTAACTCTGGGCCTTCCATTCCTGTGGCGGTCCTCATGAGAGCCAGTTTCATCATAGCGCTTGATGGTTTTTGCGACTGCACTTGAAGAAACATTCAAAGTCCTTGAAATGTTCCAGATTGACTGACCTTCATGTCTTAAAGTAATGATGGAGTGTAATTTCTCTTTGCTTATTTGAGCTGCTCTTGCCATGATATGGACTTGGTCTTTTACCAAATAGGGCTATCTTCTGTATACCACCCGTACCTTGTCACAAAACAACTGATTGGCTCAAACGCATTAAGAAGGAAAGAAATTCCACAAATGAACTTTTAACAAGGCACACCTGTTAATTGAAATGCATTCCAGGTTACCACCTCATGAAGCTAATTGAGAGAATGCCAAAAGTGTGCAAAGCTATCATCAAGGAAAACGGTGGCTACTTTGAAGAATATCAACTATAAAATATATTTAAATTTGTTTAAAACCTCTTAAGGATCAAATCTAAGTGCCTGTAGCTCAGCACCTTCAGCAAGGATGTGCATATTCTTGATACCATTTAAAAGGAAACACTGAAGTTTGTGGAAATGTGAAATTAATGTAGGAGAATAACACATTAAATCTGATAGAAGACAATACAAACAAAAAAATATATTTTTTTTCAGCTTTGAAATGCAAAAGAAGTTCAAAGTTTTAGACTGATCCAGTGAAGAATTAGTGCACATTTTGTATCAAGTCTGCAAGGAGTTTGTCCAAATGTGCCGAATTGGTGAATTGATACATTTCAAGTACATAACTATAGAGAACATAAAAAAATACTATGGTAATAACAAATAAAGGAAGCGGCGCAGGTCCTAATCCAGGCACTTGTCATCTCCCGTCTGGATTACTGCAACTCGCTGTTGGCTGGGCTCCCTGCCTGTGCCATTAAACCCCTACAACTCATCCAGAACGCCGCAGCCCGTCTGGTGTTCAACCTTCCCAAGTTCTCTCACGTCACCCCGCTCCTCCGCTCTCTCCACTGGCTTCCAGTTGAAGCTCGCATCCGTTACAAGACCATGGTGATTGCCTACGGAGCTGTGAAGGGAACGGCACCTCCATACCTTCAGGCTCTGATCAGGCCCTACACCCAAACAAGGGCACTGCGTTCATCCACCTCTGGCCTGCTGGCCCCTCTACCTCTGAGGAAGCACAGTTCCCGCTCAGCCCAGTCAAAACTGTTCGCTGCTCTGGCACCCCAATGGTGGAACAAGCTCCCTCACGACGCCAGGACAGCGGAGTCAATCACCACCTTCCGGAGACATCTGAAACCCCACCTCTTTAAGGAATACCTAGGATAGGATAAAGTAATCCTTCTAACCCCCCCCCCCCCCTTTAAAATATTTAGATGCACTATTGTAAAGTGGTTGTTCCACTGGATATCATAAGGTGAATGCACCAATTTGTAAGTCGCTCTGGATAAGAGCGTCTGCTAAATGACTTAAATGTAAATGTAAACATTCAGTATCTGGTGTGGCCACCAGCTGCATTAAGTACTGCAGTGCAGCTCTTATCCAGAGCGACTTACAAATTGGTGGATTCACCTTATGATATCCAGTGGAACAACCACTTACAATAGTGCATCTAAATCTTTTAGGGGGGGGGGGGGGGTTAGAAGGATTACTTTATCCTATCCTAGGTATTCCTTAAAGAGGTGGGGTTTCAGGTGTCTCCGGAAGGTGGTGATTGACTCCGCTGTCATGGCGTCGTGAGGGAGCTTGTTCCACCATTGGGGTATTACTTTTGATTCCCCCCCCCCCTTTGTTCAGGGACACATTATTAAATTTCTGTTACATGTCTGTGGAACTTGTTCAGTTTATGTCTCAGTTGTTGAATCTTGTTAATTAATGTTAATACAAATATTTACACATGTTAAGTTTGCTGAAAATAAACGCAGTTGACAGTGAGAGGACGTTTATTTTTTTACAAAGAACTTTCGGGGGGGTTCAATCACTTGCCGGACGGTTTTGTCCAGTGGGCCACCTGTTGTCAACCCCTGATACAGTATGATTACTCTCTCTTGGTGTCATTTTCTTCCACAGTGCTGGCAGACAGTCCTTAACAGACAGTAAACTGGGTGGGATGCCAAGGAGTGCTTGAGATAGACCCATCAGGGGACAGAGTGGGTGGCAGCGGTCTCATTACTGGTGTCAGCAGTGGGATCGATGTCCTACCTCCGAGTCACCAAATAAAAATGAAATCCCACGATCACCCCCTCCACACTACTCTTCCACCTCTGCCACCACTGAATCAATGGCAATAACCTCTCCCTCTCTTTATTTTCTCCTCTGTCCAGTCAATAAAGAGTCCCTTAACAATCCATCCCTCTCTACTGTGATTGTGCCTCCCGGTTGTGGGAATGAAAATATATATTTCATATTTTAAGGTCTTTATTGTCCCGCCTTATAGGGATACTCTTATGGAGCAGACTATTTGTTTACTGGAGGATTATTGGAGGACTATTTGTTTAGCGTATTTCTGGAGGGTTTTGTTTGTTACTTAATACCTGTAATCCCAGGAAATGTCTCTCCTCCAGGCTACATGGATCAATATGGAGCCGGGGTCGAAGGGTGCAGGTCGTGAGGGGTGGTGGTGGTGGTATTTACAGTCATCAACAAGGGTCAGGAGAGTGTCTAGATCTATAGCTCCTTGTAATTGTTTTTCTCCAATTGGATTTTTGCAGCTAAAGCTGATTATGGATACAATGACTTGTTTATTGTACTGAGCTTCAGTTCACTGATGCTCATGGACTCAATTGACATTGTGAAGTTCTTTAACTTTTTCAAGGTGGATATGCGAATAAAGAAGAGATCAATAGAATGCTCAGGTCTACTTGATTTTATAGCAGTTTAAGTTACAGTAGATCTTTCTGATGATAGAGCCTGCACTTTGTTTAAAGTGCTGTTCAGATGTTCAAAAAGGTGTTGAAGGCCAGAAGAAGAATACATATTAGATGAATAACTTGGGTTTATGAGTTTAAATTCTAAAGCTGAGTAGTTGTTTGGAGAAAGCCAGAAGGCAAGAGGGCGGGAACAGACAAAAATGACAGACAAGTTTTTCCATTCGGCTTCAATCAGTCTGGACTGGAAATGTAGAAAGGCTGTTATTGATATCTTTTGAAAGGTGTGTTTGGCCTTTTCTGGGTGTTATTATGTCTAAAATTGGCAGTTAGTTGCTGAGGAGAGTTTTGAGTGTGTCGAACACACACACACACACACACACACACACCACACACACACAGTGTTCTGCCTGCGGTGGAGCACGTTGCTGTCAGTAAGCGATGAATAAAGATGGTCTACATACACTTCAGAATGATGTGCTCTCATTTCAAAGTTTTACACCGTGAACAACACTTGAAGTGTTTACCAATGTAAAAGCAATGAAGTGTGAATCATATAAACAGCAGTTCAAGGTGAGGTCAGTAGTGTGGTTCACCCACTTTTTTTGTTTGAGAAAAATGCATTGAAAGTATAGGGAGCACTACTTTTTTTTCACTGTGACCGGCGATTAGAGTTTACCCACTTATTTTTTACCACTACAAAGCTGGGTGAGATTGATGATCTGTTCCATGCTGTTACTTTGTCTCTTTCTCAATTCAAGAATGCCTTGATTCCTCCACATCTTCTCTCATCGCCTCCTCAAAACATATTTGTGGAGAAGGTCTGAGGGGAGGGACCTTGGACCTTCTTCTCCTATACGGTTGAGAAGGAGGTGAGTAGATAGGATGTTAGGAATTGAGATAGGGCCATTAAGTACTGTGTCATGGGCATCCCAATATTTCAGATGGTATATTAAGTCCATTCAAGATAAAGTCTTATAATCTCATGTATCTATTAGCAGCAAGCAGATAATCTGATTACGGTGGAACTGGAACTGGAATCTCATGAGACCGTTATGGCTGCAGACACAATTGACTAGGACATGTAGAAATATCTGCATTGGACCAGATAGCCCTCCGACCCTTAATAGAAGAACATATTCTATCATCAACAGGTTACATATTATAACCAGTGGTGTGTATTCATGGTTGCAAATATTTGACCAATAAATTATTTTGTGTTTTCATAATTTTCGGTCAATGGAAACAGTGCACCTCTATCTCAGTACAGTGGGGGGAAAGGTATTTGATCCCCTGCTGATTTTGTATGTTTGCCCACTGACAAAGAAATGATCAGTCTATAATTTTAATGTTAGGTTTATTTGAACAGTGAGAGACAGAATAACAACACAAATATCGAGAAAAACGCATGTCAAAAATTGTATAAATTGATTTGGATTTTAATGAGGGAAATAAGTATTTGACCCCCTCTCAATCAGAAAGATTTCTGGCTCCCAGGTGTCTTTCATACAGGTAACGAGCTGAGATTAGGAGCACACTCTTAAACTTCTTACATTTAGGGGTTCCGCTAGCGGTACGCCTCGCCAATATCAAATGGAAGAGCGTGGCGTGAAATACAAAAACCTCAAAAATGCAATAATTTCAATTTTTCAAACATACGACTATTTTACACCATTTTAAAGATAAGACTCTCATTTATCTAACCACATTGTCCGATTTCAAAAAGGCTTTACAGCGAAAGCAAAACATTAGATTATGTTAGGAGTGTACATAGCCATAGATAATCACGCAGCCATTTTCCAAGCAAGCATATGTCACAAAAACCCAAACCACAGCTAAATGCAGCACTAACCTTTGATGATCTTCATCAGATGACACTCCTAGGACATTATGTTATACAATACATGCATGTTTTGTTCATTCAAGTTCATATTTATATCAAAAAACAGCTTTTTACATTAGCATGTGATGTTCAGAAAATGTATTCCCACCGAAAACTTCCGGTGAATTTACTAAATTACTCATCATAAACGTTGACAAAATACATAACAATTGTTTTAAGAATTATAGATACAGAACTCCTTTATGCAATCACTATGTCAGATTTTAAAATAGCTTTTCGGCGAAAGTACATTTTGCAATATTCTGAGTACATAGCTCAGCCATCACGGCTAGCTATTTTGACACCCGCCAAGTACGGGGCTCACTAAACTCAGAATTAATTTTAGAAAAATTGTATTACCTTTGCTGATCTTCGTCAGAATGCACTCCCAGGACTGCTACTTCCACAAGAAATGTTGTTTTGTTCGTGCGTTCAGGTCACTATCCAAAGGGTAACACGCGAGCGCAATTCGAGACAAAAAAATTCAAAATGTTCCATTACTGTACTTAGAAGCATGTCAAATGCTGTTTAACTTGTTATGGATAGGGGGCAGTATTTTCACGGCCGGATAAAAAACGTACCCGATTTAATCTGGTTATTACTCCTGCCCAGAAACTAGAATATGCATATAATTAGTAGCTTTCTAAAACTGTTTGAATGGTGTCTGTGAATATAACAGAACTCAAATGGCAGGCCAAAACCTGAGAAGATTCTGTACAGGAAGTACCCTGTCTGACCATTTCTTGGCCTTCTTTGTCATCTCTATCCAAAACAGAGGATCTCTGCTGTAACGTGACACTTTCTAAGGCTCCCATAGGCTCTCAGAAGGCGCCAGAACGTTGAATGATGACTCTGCAGTCTCTGGCTGAAAAACAGTAGCTTTGGTAAGTGGTCGATCTGAGAACAATGAGACGGGTGCGCGCGTGCACGTGAAGAGTCCATTTTACTTTTTCAGTCTTTGAACGAAAACAACGACTCCCGGTCGGAATATTATCGCTATTTTACGAGAAAAATCGCATAAAAATTGATTTTAAACAGCGTTTGGCATGCTTCGAAGTACGGTAATGGAATATTTTAAAATCCGCGCGTCCTTCGTTACCCTTCGGATAGTGTCTTGAACGCACGAACAAAACACCGCTATTTGGCTATAACTATGGATTATTTGGAACCAAACCAACATTTGTTGTTGAAGTAGAAGTCCTGGGAGTGCATTCTGACGAAGAACAGCAAAGGTAATCCAATTGTTCTTATAGTAAATCTGAGTTTGGTGAGTACCAAACTTGGTGGGTGTCAAATTAGCTAGCCCGTGATGGCGAGCTATCTACTCAGAATATTGCAAAATGTGCTTTCACTGAAAAGCTATTTTAAAATCGGACACCGCGATTGCATAAAGGAGTTCTGTATCTATAATTCTTAAAATAATTGTTATGTTTTTTGTGAACGTTTATCGTGAGTAATTTAGTAAATTCACCGGAAGTGTTCGGTGGGAATGCTAGTTCTGAACGTCACATGCTAATGTAAAAAGCTGGCTTTTGATATAAATATGTACTTGATTGAACAAAACATGCATGTATTGTATAACATAATGTCCTAGGAGTGTCATCTGATGAAGATCATCAAAGGTTAGTGCTGCATTTAGCTGTGGTTTTGGTTTTTGTGACATTATATGCTAGCTTGAAAAATGGGTGTCTGATTATTTCTGGCTGGGTACTCTGCTGACATAATCTAATGTTTTGCTTTCGTTGTAAAGCCTTTTTGAAATCAGACAGTGTGGTTAGATTAACGAGAGTCTTGTCTTTAAAATGGTGTAAAATAGTCATATGTTTGAAAAATTGAAGTTTTTGTATTTTCGAGGAGTTTGTATTTCGCGCCACGCCCTATCATTGGATATTGGAGTGGTGTTCCGCTAGCGGAACATCTAGATGTAAGAGGTTAAAATACATTTTTACGGTATTTTTCTCGTAAAATAGAGATAATTTTGCAACCGGACAATAGTGTATTCATTCAAAGAGACAAAGAAAAAACAGCGTGGTCGCGTGAATGCGCATATACAATCTCTTTGTCACCAGGCAGACCACTGAGAAACTGAGCTACTATACTCTGCCCAGAGACAGGAGACGCCTCAATCTGCTTTCTGAAGGCTTTAGAGAGCCAATGGAAGCCTTGGAAAGTGCTATGTAACCCCACAGATACTGTAGTTTCGATAGAGAATCAAAAGAAGAACTACAAATTCTCAGACAGGCCACTTTCTGCTTGGAATCTTCTCAGGTTTTTGCCTGCCATATGAGTTCTGTTATACTCACAGACACCATTCAAACAGTTTTAGAAACATCAGAATGTTTTCTATCCAAATCTACTAATAATATGCAAATATCTGACTCTGGGCCCGAGAAGTAGGCCGTCTAATTTGGGTACGTTTTTCATCCGGCCATGAAAATACTGCCCCCTATAGCGAAGAGATTAAAGGGAGTGCTCCTAACCGCAGCTTGATACCTGTATAAAAGACACCTGTCCACAGAAGCAATCAATCAATCAGATTCCAAACTCTCCACCATGGCCAAGACCAAAGAGCTCTCCAAGGATGTAGGTCTACAATCTTGTCCCTGACAAGACCATCGCCAAGCAGCTTGGTGAGAAGGTGACAACATTTGGTGCGATTATTCGCAAATGGAAGAAACACAAAAGAACTGTCAATCTCCCTCGGCCTGCGGCTCCATGCAAGATCTCACCTCGTGGAGTTGCCATGATCATGAGAACGGTGAGGAATCAGCCCAGAACTACACGGGAGGATCTTGTCAATGATTTCAAGGCAGCTGGGACCATAGTCACCAAGAAAACAATTGGTAACACACTACGCCGTGAAGGACTGAAATCCTGCAACGCCCGCAAGGTCCCCCTGCTCAAGAATACATATACATGCCCGTCGGAATGGTGCAGAGGACAACTGGTGAAAGTGTTGTGGTCAGATGAGACCAAAATGGAGCTCTTTGGCATCAACTCAACTCGCCGTGTTTGGAGGAGGAGGAATGCTGCCTATGACCCCAAGAACACCATCTCCACCGTCAAACATGGAGGTGGAAACATTATGCTTTGGGGGTGTTTTTCTGCTAAGGGGACAGGACAACTTCACCGCATCATTTGACGGGGCCATGTACTGTCAAATCTTGGGTGAGAACCTCCTTCCCTCAGCCATGGCATTGAAAATGGGTCGTGGATGGGTATTCCAGCATGACAATGACCCAAAACAGACGGCCAAGGCAACAAAGGAGTGGCTCAAGAAGAAGCACATTAAGGTCCTGGAGTGGCCTAGCCAGTCTCCAGACCTTAATCCCATAAAAAAATCTGTGGAAGGAGCTGAAGGTTCGAGTTGCCAAACATCAGCCTCGAGATCTGAGATCTCTAGGGAAAATATTTCAGTTTGTGTCCTGAAGACTCATGTCTGAGGCCAGAGCTAATACCTAGACATACTGGACGCAGAGACATACAAATAATATCCATGAGTTCACCTGACTTTGGGTAAGTAGAAAAAGGGCTTAACTGACAAAATCTCACGCCATCCCTTTAAAGTTTTACAGTCCCCCCTGAAAAGTCTGAAAGGTTATATCACTAACTTGTCTGTGATCAGGCTTTTGTTGAGCCAGGTGAGATTATTTAAAATGAGGTTGACTTTGTTCTGACAAGCCTTTAAGCATTTCTGTCACATTTTATGAATTCTAGAGACTTTCTTTTTCATCTCAATACAGTTTATGATGTAAAAAATGCTTTTCTTAGAACTCAAAGAATTTTGAATAAATACATTTCAAAATGTTACGCTTTGATTTTGTCTATGTTTTATTAAGCAGAGAACAGAGTGTGCAAAGAGGAGAAAAATAAAGAGCTAGAGAGAGCAAACAGACTTTCATCAGAGTGCTGGGGCTTTTAATAACAATCTGTCTCTGACGGCAACGTCGGACGATGAAAAGCTGATTGTTGTGCAATGATATCATTACAATAATTAAAGCCTCAGATGCTCTTATCAAATGGCTTTTAATTTGACGTGGCTTGATAATGCGTAATGGGTGTGTGTGTGCCATCGAACAAAGCGCGTGTGTGTGTTAGCCAACCTTCATTAGACTAATTGAATAGCACACTGTCAAGTCGAACGCTGTGAAAATCAGCAAACAGGCTAACAGTTTAGCGAAGCGATACAGAAAGCATCTCGCATCCGCCCTCCAACACATCAATAACACTTCCGCCGTGTCAAACTTAACACCTTCGGCAGCTGGAGTGTATGTATGTGTGTGCGCGTGTTTGTGTGTATATGTGCTTGTGTGTGTGTTACCTAACACAGCAGTAGCTGAGGCTTCCTGTCAAAACTCTCTTAACATCATCTTTCTCTCTCTCTCTCTCTCTCTCTCTCTCTCTTTAAAACATCCATCTCTTCATCCTGATTCCTCCATCCATCACCAGGCTGATAAATATCTGTCAATCGCTAATGGCAAACTGTCTCCCAGCCAAACCCCTCTGTGGGTGGTTATAGCTCTTCCACATTGATTAAAGTATACAGTGGGTGCTCTATCTACATCCTCTTTGTAGTGATTTGTGTTGTACCCGGCTCCTTTCAGCTACAAGTTTTTGTAGGCATTTACTTGGCATTTTCCCAGTTTTTTTTCTCACAGTTGGTGAAGATATTTCCTAAAAACGCTGTGGTGTTCCAAAATATACTGCTAAAAAAAATAAAGGGAACACTTAAACAACACATCCTAGATCTGAATGAAAGAAATAATCTTATTAAATAGTTTTTTCTTTACATAGTTGAATGTGCTGACAACAAAATCACACAAAAATAATCAATGGAAATCTAATTTATCAACCCATGGAGGTCTGGATTTGGAGTCACACTCAAAATTAAAGTGGAAAACCACACTACAGGCTGATCGAACTTTGATGTAATGTCCTTAAAACAAGTCAAAATGAGGCTCAGTAGTGTGTGTGGCCTCCACGTGCCTGTATGACCTCCCTACAATGCCTGGGCATGCTCCTGATGAGGTGGCGGATGGTCTCCTGAGGGATCTCCTCCCAGACCTGGACTAAAGCATCCACCAACTCCTGGACAGTCTGTGGTGCAACGTGGCGTTGGTGGATGGAGCGAGACATGATGTCCCAGATGTGCTCAATTTGATTCAGGTCTGGGGAACAGGCGGGCCAGTCCATAGCATCAATGCCTTCCTCTTGCAGGAACTGCTGACACTCTCCAGCCACAAGATGTCTAGCATTGTCTTGCATTAGGGCCAACCGCACCAGCATATGGTCTCACAAGGGGTCTGAGGATCTCATCTCGGTACCTAATGGCAGTCAGGCTACCTCTGGCAAGCACATGGAGGGCTGTGCGGCCCCCCAAAGAAATGCCACCCCACACCATGACTGACCCACCGCCAAACCGGTCATGCTGGAGGATGTTGCAGGCAGCAGAACGTTCTCCACGGCGTCTCCAGACTCTGTCACGTCTGTCACGTGCTCAGTGTGAACCTGCTTTCATCTGTGAAGAGCACAGGGCGCCAGTGGCGAATTTGCCAATCTTGGTGTTCTCTGGCAAATGCCAAACGTCCTGCACGGTGTTGGGCTGTAAGCACAACCCCCACCTGTGGACGTCGGGCCCTCATACCACCCTCATGGAGTCTGTTTCTGACCGTTTGAGCAGACACATGCACATTTGTGGCCTGCTGGAGGTCATTTTGCAGGGCTCTGGCAGTGCTTCTCCTGCTCCTCCTGCTGCTGGGTTGTTGCCCTCCTATGGCCTCCTCCACGTCTCCTGATGTACTGGCCTGTCTCCTGGTAGCGCCTCCATGCTCTGGACACTACGCTGACAGACACAGCAAACCTTCTTGCCACAGCTCGCATTGATGTGCCATCCTGGATGAGCTGCACTACCTGAGCCACTTGTGTGGGTTGTAGACTCCGTCTCATGCTACCACTAGAGTGAAAGCACCGCCAGCATTCAAAAGTGACCAAAACATCAGCCAGGAAGCATAGGAACTGAGAAGTGGTCTGTGGTCCCCACCTGCAGAACCACTCCTTTATTGGGGGTGTCTTGCTAATTGCCTATAATTTCCACCTGTTGTCTATTCCATTTGCACAACAGCATGTGAAATGTATTGTCAATCAGTGTTGCTTCCTAAGTGGACAGTTTGATTTCACAGAAGTGTGATTGACTTGGAGTTACATTGTGTTGTTTAAGTGTTCCCTTTATTTTTTTGAGCTGTGTATTTACCCACATTCTATTCAGTGATAGGATGTAACAGACTAAAGATATAAAATGTACTGTTTCACACACTTAGATACTTTGTGACCCACAAGTTTCTATGTATAGGCTGTGGACTCCGCCCCAGTCGCTGTCTAGTAACTAGAAAACCCTTTATAATTTAAAATCCATGGGTATATAGTGTATTCGGAAAGTATTCAGACCCCTTAACTCTTTCCATATTTTGTTACGTTATAGCCTTATTCTAAAAAGGATTAAAATGTACTTTTTTCTCATCGATCTATAAAAAACTGAAAGCCACTCCTTGGTTGTGTGCCTATTGTAGGGTTGTTGTCCTGTTGGAAGGTGAACCTTCGCCCAGTATGTGGTCCTGAGCGCTCTGGAGCAGGTTTTCATCAAGGATCTCTCTGTACTTTGCTCCATTCATCTTTCCCTCGATCCTGACTAGTCTCCCAGTCCCTGCCGCTGAAAATCATCCCCACAGCATCATACTGCCACCACAATGCTTCACCGTAAGAATGGTGCCAGGTTTCCTCCAGATGTGATGCTTGGCATTCAGCCTAAAGAGTTCAATCTTGGTTTCATCAGACCAAGGCCCTTCTCCCCCGATTGCTTAACTTGGCCGGGCGACCAGCTCTATGAAGAGTCTTGGTGGTTCCAAACCTCTTCCATTTAAGAATGATGGATGCCACTGTGTTCTTGGGGACCTTCAATGCTGCAGAAATGTTTTGGTATCATTCCCCAGATCTGTGCCTTGACACAATCCTGTCTCGGTGCTCTACGGACAATTCCTTCAACCTCATGGCTTGGTTTTTACTCTGACATGCATTGGGACCTCAGCTGTGGGACCTTATATAGACAGGTTTGTGCCTTTCCAAATCATGTCCAATCAATTGAATTCACCAACAGGTGGATTCCAATAAAGTTGTAGAACCATCTCAAGGATGATCAATGGAAACAGGACGCACCTGAGGTCAATTTCAAGTCTCATAGTAAAGGGTCTGAATACTTATGTAAATAATGTATTTCATTATGGGGTATTCTGTATAGATTGATTTTTTTTTATTTTACCGTTATTTTACCAGGTAAGTTGACTGAGAACACATTCTCATTTACAGCAACGACCTGGGGAATAGTTTCAGGGGAGAGGAGGGGGATGAATGAGCCAATTGTAAACTGGGGATGATTAGATGGCCGTGATGGTATGAGGGCCAGATTGGGAATTTAGCCAGGACACCAGGGTTAACACCCCTACTCTTACGATAAGTGCAATGGGATCTTTAATGACCTCAGAGAGTCAGGACACCCGTTTAACGTCCCATCCGAAAGACGGCACCCCATACACATTGATGAGAAAAATGTATCATTTAATACATTTTAGAATAAGGTTGTAATGTAGCAAAATGTGGAAAAAGTCAAGGGGTCTGAATACATTCCGAACTTTCATGAACTCTTGCATAAAACTGAGGTTTAGACCTTTGGTTTAAAATGGCTAGCTGCTAGCTTTCCTCATAGGCACAATTACGACCACCTGAGCAGCATGATTATATCCGGTAACAAATTCTGTATCAGCCAATTAAAATTGTCAACGTAGTTTGAAGTGATCCAACACTTTTTTTATGAAAGCATCTTTAACAGAAGTCCAACAGCACGTTCTCTTAATCAAATAAACTAGATCATGTACATTATGTGTGACAAGCTGGCCAAATAGGGTTTAAATCCCACATTATTGTTTTTTTCCTTTGAAATGTAGAAGCATGTTAATTGTGTAAGTGGCTGTGTAATGGTTGCATTTTAAATAGTAGGCATTCTGGGTATGTGAAAACATTTAGATAATTGAGTACGCTTTAAATGGAAAGATATCACACTAAATGTGCCTTTTCATCTAGTAGAATTCACTGCACACTATTGAGGAAAAGAATCGCATTTTGAGACCCAGCTGACAATCAGCGAGGAGAAAATTAATGAATGGAGGGAATCAACAAAATTGTACATTAGATGATGTAGGATGAGCCTAGTATGCTGATATTTGTTGCTTACTGCATTTGTTTTTACTAAACAGTACTTTAAAAATAGTATATAGTACAAATAGTAGTAGCCAAGCCATAATTCAGACACAGCCAGTGTGTTGAGAAGGGTGCAGACAACACCTTGATGTGTGATGTAAGTGCCTTAATGTGTTTGGACCCCAGGAAGAGTAGCTGCTGCCTTGGCTCCATAATAAATACAAATTAAGATTAAGAATTCATTTAATAAGGAGCTACAGTACCAGTCAAAAGTTTGGACCCACCTACTCATTCCAGGGTTTCTCTTTATTTTGACTATATTCTACATTTTAGAATAACAGTGAAAACATAAAAAATATGGAATCGTGTAGTTAACAAAAAAGTTTGACACAAATCAAATTCTAATTTATATTTGAGATTCTTCAAAGCAGCCACCCTTTGTCTTGATGACAGCCTTGCATACTCTTGGCATTCTCTCAACCAACCAGCTTCATGAGGTAGTCACCTGGAATGCATTTCAATTAACAGGTGTGCCTTGTTTAAAGTTAATTTGTGGAATTTCTTTCCTTCTTAATGTGCTTGAGCCATACAGTTGTGTTGTGACAAGGTAGGGGTGGTATACAGAAGATAGCCCTATTTGGTAAAAGACTAAGTCCATATTATGGCAAGAACAGCTCAAATAAGCAAGGAGAAAAGACAGTCCATCATTACTTTAAGACAGTTCATTAGAGTTACTAGCCTCAGAAATTGCAGAACAAATAAATGCTTCACAGAGTTCTAGTAACAGACACTTCTCAACATCAACTTTTCAGAGGAGACCGCGTGAATCAGGTCTTCATGATCGAATTTCTGCGAATAAACCACTACTAAAGGAGACCTATAAGAAGATACCTGTTTGGGCCAAGAAACACGAGCAATGGACATTAGACCAGTGGAAACGTGTCCTTTGATCTGATGAGTCAAAATGTGAGATTTTTGGTTCCAACCGCCATGTCGTTGTGAGACACAGAGTAGGTGAACAGATGAATTCCACATGTGTGGATGCCACCGTGAATCATGGAGAAGGAGGTGTGATGGTGTGGGGGTGCTTTGTTGGTGACAATGTGTGATTTATTTAGAATTCAAGGCACATTTAACCAGCATGTCTACCACAGCATTCTGCAGCGATACGCCATCCCATCTGGTTTGCCCTTAGTGGGACTATTATTTGTTTTTCAACAGGTCAATGACCAAACACACACCTCCAGGCTGTGTAAGTGCTATTTGACCAAGAAGGAGAGTGATGGAGTGCTGCATCAGATAACCTGGCCTCCAAAATCATCCGACCTCAACACAATTGAGATGGTTTGGGATGAGATGGACCACAGAGTAAAGGACAAGCAGCCTACAAGTGATCAGCATATGTGGGAACTCCAGGTGAAGCATTTCAGGTGAAGCTGGTTGACAGAATGCCAAGAGTGTTTGAAGCTGTCATCAAGGCAAAGGGTTTCTACTTTGAAGAATCTCATATATAAGTTATATTTTGATTTGTTTAACACTTTCTTGGTTACTACATGATTCCATATCTGTTATTTCATAGTTTTGATGTCTTCACTATTTTTCTACAATGTAGAAAATAGTAAAAAGAGAGAAACCCTTGACTGAGTAGGTGTGTCCAAACTTTTGACTGGTGCTGGTTTTTGACTGGTCTTCAGCCTTGTAGACAAACACAATATTAGGACCTAAAATGCATATTACAGTACATTACATGGACGTGTACCCCTAAATGTAGGCCTACAACGATTTGTGTAATTTTATAATGATCTGCTTCGTGACATATGTGTTATTTGACGTCAGGACCAGGGCCCAGATTCACAACACCTTCTAAGAAGAAATGTTTTCTTAACTGCCATTTTTTCCTTAACTATTGACTAAAGAAGAAAGTTAAGCAAGATTGCTATTCCTCAAAAACGTAATTGGAAATGTTATTGCACTATTTCTTATATTTCTCCTTAAGCAAAAAGTTGAGAAGAAATTAGATTCTTGAAAATAAAGTTATTGGAAATGTTCTTAATTCCAAGACAGTTTAAGCCTTTCCTTAATCTCAGGACAGTGAGAGAAAAATCTCATGAAAGCAATTGAACATTTTTAATTCACTCACAGGCTTCATCTGAAAGTTTCAGTATTGATTATTTTAAACCCAAAAACATGTTTTAGAAGAGTAATATCAGTAAGATGGCGCTGGAGAAGATGGTAGACGTTTTAAGTTCCCCCAGCCGATTGTGTTTTTTTATTCGTTTATTTGCATTGTTTGTAACTTATTTTTTAAACTTATTTTGTGCATAATGTTGCTGCTAAAAACTCCGAAACTCCGGCTGCCTTCCGAGAATTCGCAGGCGATCGAATAAACCCCCACTTCTCTCCATTCTGCTTGCAAACGTGCAATCTTTGGACAATAAAACCGACGAGTTACACAGAAGATTAAATTACCAACGGGACAATTAAAACTGTAACATCTTAAGCTTCACGGAGTCGTGGCTGAACGACAACAACATCAACATACAGCTGGCTGGTTAAACGATGTACCGGCAGGATAGGACAGCGGCATCTGGTAAGCACAGGTGGTGGCGGTCTATGTACTTTTGTAAACAACAGCTGGTGCGCAATATCTAAGGAAGACTCGAGCTATTGCTCACCTCAGGTAGAGTTTCTCATGATAAGCTGTAGACCACACTACCTACCGAGAGAGTTTTCATCTGTATTCTTTGTAGCTGTTTGCATACCACCACAGTCAGAGGCTGCCACTAAGCCAGCATTGAATGAGCTGTATTCCGCCATAAGCAATCAAGAAAACACTCACCCAGAGGAGGCGCCGTAATAGCCGGGGACTTTAATGCAGGGAAACTTAAATCCGTTTGACCAAATTTCTATCAGCATGTTAAATGTGCAACCAGAGGAAAAAGAACTCTGGACCACCTATACTCCACACACAGAGACGCATCGAAATCTCTCCCTCGCCCTCCATTTGCCAAATCTGACCATTATTCTATCCTCCTGATTCCTGCTTACAAGCTAAAATTAAAGCAGGAAGCACCAGTGACTAGATAAAGTGGTCAGATGGTCAGACTAGATAAAAAAGTGGTCAGATGAAACAGATGCTAAGCTACAGGACTGTTTTGCTAGCACAGACTGGAATATGTTCCGGGATTCCTTCGATGGCATTGAGGAGTACACCACATCAGTCATTGGCTTCATCAATAAGTGCATTGATATCGTCATCCCCACTGTGACCGTACGTACATACCCCAACCAGAAGCCATGAGCTAAAGGCTAGAGCTGCTGCTTTCAAGGAGCGGGACTCTAACCCGGAAGCTTATAAGAAATCCCGCTATGCCCTCCGACGAACCATCAAACAGGCAAAGCGTCAATACAGGACTAAGATCTAATTGTACTACACCAGCTCTGATGCTTGTCGGATGTGGCAGGGCTTGTAAACCATTACAGAATACAAGGGGATACACAGCCGATAGCTGCCCAGTGACACAAGCCTACCAGACAAGCTAAACTACTTCTATACTCGCTTCAAGGCAAATAACACTGAAACATGCATGAGAGCACCAGCTGTTCTGGAAGGCTGTGTGATCACTCTCTCCATAGCCAATGTGAGTAAGACCTTTAAACAGGTCAACATTCACAAGGATGCAGGGCCAGACAGATTACCAGGACGTGTACTGCGAGCATGCGCTGACCAACTGGCAAGTGTCTTTACTGACATTTTCAACCTCTCCCTGTCCGACTCTGTAATACCAACATGTTTTAAGCAGACCACTATAGTCCCTGTGCCCAAGAACACTAAGGTAACCTGCCTAAATGACTACCGACCCGTAGCACTCATGTCTGTAGCCATGAAGTGCCTTGAAAGGCTGGTCATGGCTCACATCAACACCACCATCCCAGAAACCCTAGACCCACTCCAATTTGCATATCGGCCCAACAGATCCACAGATGATACAATCTCCATTGCACTGCACACTGTCCTTTCCCACCTGGAGAAAAGGAACACCTATGTGAGAATGCTATTCACTGACTACAGTTCAGCGTTCAACACCATAGTGCACTCAAAGCTCATCACTATGATAAGGACCCTGGGACTAAACACCTCCCCTGCAACTGGATCCTGGACTTCCTGACGGGCCACCCCAGGTGGTAACGGTAGGTAACAACACATCGCTGATCCTCAACACATGGGCCCCTCAGGGTTGCGTGCTCAGTCCCCTCCTGTACTCCCTGTTCACTCATGACTGCATGGCCAGGCACGACTCTAACACCATCATTAAATCTGCCAAAGACAGCCTATAGGGAGGAGGTCAGAGACCTGGCCATGTGGTGCCAGGACAACAACCTCTCCCTCAACATGATCAAGACAAAGGAGATGATTGTGGACTACAGGAAAAAGAGGACCGAGCACACCCCCATTCTCATCAACGGGGCTGTAGTGTAGCAGGTTGAGTGCTTCAAGTTCCTTGGTGTCCACATCACCAACAAATTAACATGGTCCAAGCACACCAAGACAGTTGTGAAGCGGGCATGACAAAACCTATTCCCATTCAGGAGACTGAAAAGATTTGGCATGGGTCCTCAAAAGGTTCTACAACTGCACCATCGAGAGCATCCTGACTGGTTGGAACACTGCCTGATATGGCAACTGCTCGCCTCCGACTGCAAGTTACTACAGAGGGTAGTGTGAACGGCCCAGTACATGACTGGGGCCAAGCTTCCTGCCATCCAGGACCTCTATACCAGGCGGTGTCAGAGGAAGGCCCTAAAAATTGTCAAAGACTCCAGCCACCCTAGTCATAGACTGTTCTCTCTGCTACCGCATGGCAAGTGGTACCGGAGCGCCAAGTCTAAGTCCAAGAGGCTTCTAAACAGCTTCTACCCCCAAGCCATAAGACTCCCAAACATCTAGTCAAATGGCAACCCAGACTATTTGCAGTGCCCCCCCAGCCCTCTTTACACCACTGCTAATCTCTGTTGTCATCTATGCATAGTCACTGTAATAACTCTACCTACATATACATACTACCTCAAATAACCAGTGCCCCCGCACATTGGCTCTGTATCAGTACCCCCCTTTATATAGTCTCGCTATTTTTATTTCACTGCTGCTCTTTAATTACTTGTTACTTTTATATTTTATTCTTATCTGTATTTTCTGAAACTGCGTTGTTGGTTAGGGGCTCGTAAGTAAGCATTTCACTGTAAGGACTACACCTGTTCATTCGGCGCATGTGACTAATAAAATTTGATTTGATTTGAAATATGCTGAAATGATTGCCATTGCTTGCTAAATAGCTATCTAAAATGGTTGCCTAGCAACAAACATCTTATGAAGATTTGTAAGAAGATATTTGAGAAGTTCATAAGAAAATCATCAAATCTTAAGATATTGTTGAGGAATTGCACTTACAAATTATCTTATGAATTTCTTATTTTTTTTCTTAAAAAGCTTCTTAAGTTTTGAGTAAGAAGTGTTTTGTGAATCTTCGCCCAGCAATGGAGAGTTATTTCCTTAAATTTTTTTGGGGCCAAAATGGGATTTTAACACACAGCTGTCACATCCCACAAACTTCAAGTCAGAGAGAGGAAAAATAACAATCTTTGTCTTTTTTAATGATGTAGCTACGAGTGTAAACATATAATCTAGTTTGACTCATGGTAGCCAGGCAGCTAATTGTGCCAGGTTTGCCTATGAGAAAAGTTAGCAGCTAGCCATTTTAAACCAAATGTCTAAACCTCAGGTAGGACCCAGTATGGACCCAATGTTTCCTCACACCATACAGGCCAGAACATTCCATAGACTTAGACAACTCATCTTTGTATCTGTCCTATTAAAGTGTCTGTGAGAAGGGCATTGCTGTTAAGGCCATCTCCATTTTGAAGTAGCCAATTTTCTTCTTCTACTACTTTTATGAGTTGGTAAACAAACTGAAAGGGTGCATACTGCCACCTGGAGTGTGTTGTTTGAACAGGTATAAAGCCAAGCAGTTATGTAATGTTTGCTCACAAGTATAATTCATTGGCTGATCCTTCTTGATGACCTAGATGGAATTATGTGATCCTTCCTTAACCCATAGGAAGTCCCACCCAGTTGACAATACTTAAAAATGGTGAAAGTCCTCAACGGCACCACCCATTTTCCTTTGTGGACTACTTTCCTTTGGAATTTTACACAGAGGAACAGCTGAACTGATAAGATCAATACTTATTTCATTTCTTGCACCTTAATTATCTGGATTATTTGGGTGGGGGGGGGGATTTTGGTATTGAACTCAATCTAACATTTACTTTTATTGTAAGACAAAGGCATTGTTGTTGCTCAACTACTAAACAGAGACAGAGATGTCTTATACATTTGGGTTAATTAATAAATAAAATAACATTTTGATTAGATTTTTATTATTTTTAGGTTATTTGGTTTGATGTCTGAATGCCAGCTGATTTATTTGTGAATACACAATTATTTGCATGAAATTCGTGCTTTTCCTTGTTTTTCTATTACCGACGCGCTGAGAGCATATTTTTTACAGGGTTTCTCTGAGTTAATCTTGGTGGTGTTGTCAGCAGATGTCTGTGAAGAAGCAGAGTGGAGGGCAATTTCCCCAGGGGCTCCAAGCTCTCCTGTGCAGCTGGACTGGGATTGTCTCGGCTGGGCTAGGCTGGGAAGAGAGGCAATGAGGTGGGCAGAGGGACAGTAATGATGTGCAATAGTATTTCTGGTTGTTGACAGTATGAGGACATGTTCTCTGAAAAACACTACAATGCAGTACATTTTTGACAGAATGGGTTTCAATAATGTGGATAGGAGGATGAGGTATACTCCCTGGAAAACAGTGACAGTGTTACTGAGTGGACTATCCTGGCTAAGTAAATACAGTGATACAATCAGGTAATGGGAGTATACTATTTGTATTTGTATTTATTATGGATCCTGGGGTCCAGCACAATTAGTGCAGTTATACATTTTTTAAAACATACACTCACAAAAGATTTCACAACATATTAAGTGTGTGCCCTCAGGCCCCTACTCTAGTACCACATATCTACAACACAGAATCCATGTGTGTGTATAGTGTGTATGTTATCATGTGTTTGTATGCATGTGTTTGTGCATATGTTTGTGTTGCTTCACAGTCCCTGCTGTTCCATAAGCTGTATTTTTATCAGTTTTTTAAATATAATTTTACTGCTTGCATAAGTTACTTGGTGTGGCTCTATGTAGTGCTGTGCACCTCCCATAGTCTGTTCTGGACAAGGGGACTGTGAAGAGACCTCTGGTGGCATGTCTTTTGGGGTAAGCATGGATGTCTGAGCTGTGCAAGTAGTTCAAACAGACAGCTTGGTGCATTCAACATGTCAATACCTCTCACAAATACAAGTAGTGATGAAGTCAATCTCTCCTCCACGTTGAGCCAGGAGAGATTGACATGCATAAAAATCAAATCAAATCAAATTGTATTTGTCACATACGCGTGTTTAGCAGATGTTATTGCAGGTGTAGCGAAATGCTTGTGTTTCTATCTCTAACAGCACAGTAATAGCTAACAGTAATATCTAACAATTTCACAACAATACACACAAATCTAAAGTAAAGTAATGGAATTACTAATATTTCAATATTTGGGCGAGCAATGTCAGAGCAGCATAGACTAAGATGCAGTAGAATAGGATAGAATACAGTTTACAGTTATATGAGATGAGTAATGTGAAATATGTAAACGTTATTAAAGTGACTTGTGTTCCATTATTAAAGTGGCCAGTGATTCCAAGTCTATGTAAATAGGACAGCAGCCTCTAATGTGCTAGGGATGGCTATTTAACAGTATTTAATAGTCTGATGGCCTTGCGATAGAAGCTGTCTCTCGGTCCCAGCTTTGATGCACCTGTACTAACCTAGCCTTCTGGATGATAGCGTGGGTGAACAGGTAATGGCTCGGGTGGTTGTGGCTTTCCTTTTTGGCGTTCCTGTGACATTGGGTGCTGTAGGTGTCCTGGAGGGCAGGTAGTTTGCCCCCAGTGATGCGTTGGGCAGACCGCACCACCCTCTGGAGAGTCCTGCGGTAGAGGGCAGTGCAGTTGCTGTACCAGGCAGTGATACAGCCCGACAGGATGCTCTCGATTGTGCATCTGTAAAAGTTTGTGAGGGTTTTAGGTGCCAAGCCAAATTTCTTCAGCCTCCTATAGCACCTTCTTCACCACGCTGTCTGTGTGGGTGGACCATTTCAGTTTGTCTGTGATGTTTACACCGAGGAACTTGAAGATTTCCATCTTCTCCACTGTGGTCCAGCCGATGTGGATAGTGGGGTGCTCCCTCTGCTGTTTCCTGAAGTTCACGATCAGCTCCTTTGTTTTGTTGACATTGGGTGAGAGGTTATTTTCCTGGCACCACACTCCCAGGGCCCTCACCTCCTCCCTGTAGGCTCTTCATTGTTGGTAATCAGACCTACTACTGTTGTGTCATCTGAAAACTTGATGAATGAGTTGGAGAAGTATGTGGCCACACAGTCAAGGGTAAACAGGGAGTAAAGGAGGGGGCTGAGCACACATCCTTGTGGGGCCCCAGTGTTAAGTATTAGCTAAGTGGAGGTGTTTTTTCCAAGCTTCACTACCTGGGGGCTGCCCGTCAGGAAGTCCAGGACCCAGTTGCACAGGGCGGGGTTCAGACCCAGGGCCTCAAGCTTATTGATGAGCTTGGAGGGTACTATGGTGTTGAATGCTGAGCTATAGTCAAAGAACAGCATTCTAACATAGGTGTTCTTCTTGTCCAGATGGGATAGGGCAGTGTGCAGTGCGATGGCGATTCCATCATCTGTGGATCTATTGAGGTGGTAAGCAAATTGAAGTGAGGTCTAGGGTGTCAGGTAAGGTAGAGGTGATACGATCCGTAACTAGTCTCTCAAAGCACTTCATGTTGACAGAAGTGAGTGCAATGGGGTGATAGTCATTTAGTTCAGTTACCTTTGCTTTCTTGGGCACAGGAACAATGGTGGACATCTTGAAGCATGTGGGGACAGCATACTGGGATAGGGAGAGATTGAATATGTCCGTAAACACTCCAGACAGCTGGTCTACGCATGCTTTAAGGATGCGGCTAGGGATGCCGTTTGGGCCGGCAGCCTTGTGTGGGTTAACACGCTTAAATGTCTTACTCATGTAGGCCATGGAGAACAAGAGCCCACAGTCTTTGGTAGTGGGCCGCGTCGGTGCCACTGCAAAGAAGTTGTTTAGCTTGTCCGGAAGCAAAACATTGGTGTCCGCGACGTGGCTCGTTTTCCCTTTGTAGTCCGTGTTTGTCTGTAGACCCTGCCACATATATGTCTTGTGTCTGAGCCGTTGAATTGCGACTCCACTTTGTCTCTATACTGACGTTTTGCCTGTTTGATTGCCTTACGGAGGGAATAACTACACTGTTTGTATTTGGCCATATTTCCAGTCACCTTGCCATGGTTAAATGCAATGGTTCGCGCGTTTCAGTTTTGCACAAATGCTGCCATCTATCCACGGTTTCTGGTTAGGGTAGGTTTAATAGTCACAGTGGGTACAATATCTCCTATACACTTCCTGATAAACTCAGTAACCATATCAGTGTATTCGTTGATATCGTTCTCGGATCAAAACAATCTTGATGCATAGATTCCGATTGGTCAGACCAGCATTGAATAGTCCTTAGCAAGGGTACTTCCTGTTTGAGTTTCTGCCTATAGGAAGGGAGGAGCAAAATGGAGTCATGATCAGATTTGCCAATTTTCCTCAGTCTCTCTTTTATGGCACCTGACCACATGACTGAACAATAGTCTAGGTGTGACAAAACTAGGGCCTGTAGGACCTGCCTTGTTGATAGTGCTGTTAACAATGCAAAGTAGTGCTTAATTATGGACAGACTTCTCCCCATCCTTGCTACTGTTGTATCAATATGTTTTGACCATGACAGTTTACAAACCAGGGTTAATCCAAGCAGTTTAATCTCCTCTACTTGCTCAATTACCACATTATTCATTACAATATTTAGTTAAGGTTTAGGATTTAGTGAATGATTTGTCACAAATACAATGCTTTTGGTTTAAGAAATATGTTGGACTAATTTATTCCTATTCTATTCTGAAACTATCTGCAGCTCTTTGTTAAGTGTTGCAGTCATTTCAGTCACTGTGGTAGCTGACGTGTATTATGTTGAGTCATCCGCATACATAGACACACTGGCTTTACTCAAAGCATGTCGTTAGTTAAGAAAAAAAGTAAGGGGCCTAGACAGCAGCCCTGGGGAATTCCTGATTCTACCTGGATTTCGTTGGAGGGGCTTCCATTAAAGAACACCCTCTGTGTTCTGTTAGACAGGTAACTATTCATCCACAATATAGCAGGGGGTATAAAGCCATAACACATACATTTTTCCAGCAACAGACTATGATCAATAATGTCAAAAGCCGCACTGAAGTCTAACAAAACAGCCCCCCCAAGCTTTTTATCATAAATTTCTCTTAGCCACTCAATAGTAATTTGTGTAAGTGCTGTGCTTGTTCAATGTCCTTCCCTATAAGTGTGGTGAAAGTCTGTTGTCAATTTGTTTACTGTAAAATAGCACTGTATCTGTTCAAACACAATTTTTCCAAAAGTTTACAAAGGGTTGGTAACAGGCTGATTGGTCGGCTATTTTAGCCAGTAAAGGGGGCTTTACTATCCTTAGGGGAATAAGTTTTTCTTCTTATCAGGCCTGAGGGCACACACTTTCTAGTAGGCTTAAATTGCAGATGTGGCAATATTGTCCTCATTTATCCTCAGTAATTTTCCATCCAAGTTCACAGACCCCGGTTGCTAGTCATTGTTGATAGAGGTGTGAGGTTGTGAATTTCAGTTCTATGAATTATGAAAGTAGTGCAGTAAATTATGCTCCACTGTATCTGGTACAATGCTCACTCATTCTCTCCCTCTTGTTCTCTTTTCCTCTTCCCCTTCTCTTTCAAACACCATGATATTGCAGTATATGATGTGTTGACCTCATTCAATCCTAACCCCCCTCTCTTTCCTTCTTTCTATCTCTCCCCCTCTCTCCCTGTGCTACTCTTGGCTATGTGGTCCAAAGCTAGGGGCTCTAAATGGGTCCTGTCCAGCTTCTGTCCACGCCCTCTGGGTAACCATGGAGACAGATGGTCCTGCCCTGGGTGGAGACGTAGGATAATGAGCAGGCTGATGTCGTCACTGGGGCTCTAATGCACATCTTAAACATACTGTACATCGTGAATTGTTATATATCTTTCTTGCTTTCATGTAAGAGGTTGGCTAGCTGGGCCAAACAAATGGTGTTTGTCAGAAATAGTTTGAACAGAATGCCCCAGAGGCAGAGTGAAAGGATTTGGTTCTGTTTTACAGTTTTTAGATTATGTCTGAACTCGATTGTCCTGCCATGCATGACTCAGCTGAAGCCATGCAGATGTCTGCTAAGGATTGTATGGGCAGCAGTCGATCTCACACACACAAACACAGATGCACACACACACACACACTCAAGCTGTGACATTTAAAGTCTCGTCATGATCGAGACTTCATGAGATATCTCATCCCTTACATTACAATTGCTGACCTTTTAGATGATGCTCTGGGTCACCATGTCAACCCAATCAGAAATCATATTAAGCACAAAAGCTAAAAAGGGCATTCCGTGAATGGATTATGAGGATTTGGCAAAGAGCAAAATTGGCAAATTTTCCATCCCTGTGTCGAGCATGGGAGATTAGAAAAATCATTAAGGCCTGTAATCATTGGGAATCCTGTTATCTGCGGATGAAGAGAGGGATGAAGAGAGGGATACGGAGAGATGAAAGGAGGGATATGATAGCTGGGGACTGGTTGTCAGTGGGCAGACTTTTGGAACAGAATCACAACTGATGTTGGAGAGCGATTCTGTAGCCAATCTACAATTTCACCAGGTTCTGTCTAATTTCATAGCAACAAGGGAGCAGTGTGAGCCAATACTATTCAGGCTGTTCCTCCAGGAATGACATTTATATAACAATACAGCTTAACAATGTAGCTCAACAGTTACCACAGAGAAATTCGGCCTAAAGAATTATAGGTGGTTTCTAACCATTTCTTAAGCAGGGTTTTTCGCCTTCATAGGAATGCCTTGAGTTTGCCTTAAAAGATAAAGGCTTGTGCCCAACTGTTCTCTATTGAGTATGAGCCTTTGACATATCACTGTTCTGATAATGATGCAGCAATCATTGTTGGTTTTCCAAGAGTAGCAGCCAGGATTCCATTTGCTCCAATGGAGAATTTCATTGTAGCCATGACAGTAAGCAGGAAGGCTCTCTCTGGCGATTGGGGCAACGCCAGACGGCACTCGCATAATTAATCTTTCTCCACGTCTATGTCCCTTCATCTCTACATCCCTCTGTCCCTCCCTCCACCCACCCACCCTTTTCTCTCTATCTTTCGAGCGCCATCGTTTACAAGGTTAAAGTGTATCATTTTGAGCGTGGGTTCTGAATGCTGAATGGCACCTCTCGATGGGAGAATAGTTGTTCAACCTCAATACTCATCTCCTGAGTTAATTCATCCCCTGTCAGTGAGGGAGGCTGTAGATTCATTTCAGACAGGAACCTCTCACTGAGCCTCTGAGGAGCTCCAATTACAGATCAGATCATTGTTAAAGTCAAACAGATTAATTCAATGGGTTCAATGGGTTGGTTTATTCAGTGTAAAGAGTAGGAGGCTTGGATATTTTCCTTTTGTAACTTGTGTTACCATGAAAGCTTAAAGTGAAAATGAAATGAAATATTGCCCCGATAACAAAATAAATCTTGCTATATGAGCCACATTACAATTCCCACCAAATGGGTGTCAGAAGTGGGATGACAACATGAGGCCATCGGAACATAAGGCCGGTTGTGTGAGGGGGCCATGGTAGGTCGAACCATGAGGACGTGCCTTACCGTTCGGAGAAAGCAGTGTATCAATCCTCTCTATATACTGTAAGCCATGTTACAATTCCCACCAAGTGGGTTAACCCAGTGTGTGTGATGCATCGTATGTTTGCTTTTCACGCCAGCGACCCAGGTTCGTGACCCAGGTTCGCTTCCAATGGGGGTCACATTTGACCCCGGAGGCATTTTTTTTTTTATCATAGCCCAAAGGTAATTTCTTAAATTGTTAAAAATTTTCAAATTGTCCTTAATAAATCTAAATCATGTTTCTGTATCAATATAGATTTTAAACATTTTTATTCAAGGCCTAATCACCTAATTCCGTCTTTAGTAATTTGATTGACCTGTATTTGAATGTAGCTTTCTATATAAAAAAAAAGTTATCAATATATACCACCAGAGGGTGGAGGGGGACCTGTATCAGTGATTTTGACCAGATAGACAGATCATCTGGAGAGATATACAAAACCAGTCAAAAGTTTGGACATACCTACTCCTTCAAGGATTTTTCTTTACTTTTTACTATTTTCTACATTTTAGAATAATAGTGAAGACATCAAAACTATGAAATAATACATATGGAATCCTGGAGTAACCAAAAAATTATTAAACAAATATTTTACAATCTTCAAAGTAGCCACCCTTTGCCTTGATGACAGCTTTGCACACTCTTGGCATTCTCTCAACCAGCTTCACCTGAAATGCTTTTCCAACAGTCTTGAAGGAGTTCCCACATATGCTGAGCACTTGTTGGCTGCTTTTCCCTCACTCTGCAGTCCAACTCATCCCAGACCACCTCATTTGTTTTGAGGTCGGGTGATTGTGGAGGACAGGTCATCTGATGCAGCACTCCATCAGTCTCCTTCTTGGCCATATAGCCCTTACACAGCCTGGAGGTGTGTTTTGGGTCATTGTCCTGTTGAAAAACAAATGATAGACCCACTAAGCGCAAACCAGATGGGATGGCGTATCGCTGCAGAATGCTGTGGAGCCATGCTGGTTAAGTGTGCCTTGAATTCTAAATAAATCACTGACAGTGTCACCTGTAAAGCACCCCCACACCATCACACCACCTCCTCCAAGCTCACGATAGGAATCCCATATGCGGAGATCATTCGTTTACCTACTCTGCGTCTCACAACGACATGGCGGTTGGAACAAAACATCTTAAATTTGGACTCATCAGATCAAAGGACAGAATTCCACCAGTCTAATAACCGATGCTTGTGTTTCTTGGCCCAAGCAAGTCTCTTCTTCTTATTGGTGTCCTTTAGTAGTGGATTATTTGCAGCAATTCGACCATGAAGGCATGATTCACACAGTCTCCTCTGAACAGTTGATGTTGAGATGTGTCTGTTACTTGAACTCCGTGAAGCATTTATTTGGGCTGCAATTTCTGAGGCTGGTAACTCTAATGAACTTATCCTCTGCAGCAGAGGTAACTCTGGGTCTTCCTTTCCTATCCTCATGAGAGCCAGTTCATCATAGTGCTTAATGGTTTTTGGGACTGTACTTGAAGAAACTTTCAAAGTTCTTGAAATTTTCCACATTGACTGACCTTCATGTCTCAAAGTAACGATGGACTGTCATTTCTCTTTGCTTATTTGAGCTTTTCTTGCCATAATATGGACTTGGTCTTTTACCAAATAGGGCTATCTTCTGTATACCACCCCTACCTTGTCACAACACAACTGATTGGCTCAAACACATTAAGAAGGAAAGAAATTCTACAAATTAACTTTTAACAAGGCCTGTTGATTGAAATGCATTCCAGGTGACTACCTCATGAAGCTGGTTGTGAGAATGCCAAGACTGTGCAAAGCTGTCATCAAGGCAAAGGGTGGCTACTTTGAAGAATCTCAAATATAAAATATATTTAAATTTAACAGTTTTTTGCTTACTACATGATTCCATATGTGTTATTTCATAGTTGTGATGTCTTCTTCACTATTATTCTACAATGTAGAAAATTGTAAAAATATCGAAAAACCCTTGAATGAGTAGGTGTGTCCAAACTTATGACTGGTACTGTTTTTCCCCACGTACAGTCGTGGCCAAAAGTTTTGAGAATGACAAATATAAATTTTCACAAAGTTTGCTGATTCAGTGTCTTTAGATATTTTTGTCAGATGTTACTATGGAATACTGAAGTATAATTACACGCATTTCATAAGTGTTAAAGGCTTTTATTGACAATTACATGAGGTTGATGCAAAGAGTCAATATTTGCAGTGTTGACCCTTCTTTTTCAAGACCTCCGCAATCCACCCTGGCATGCTGTCAATTATCTTCTGGGCCAGATCCTGACTGATGGCAGCCCATTCTTGCATAATCAATGATTGGAGTTTGTCAGAATTTGGTTGTTTTTTTGTCCACCTGCCTCTTGAGAGTTGACCACAAGTTTTCAATGGGATTAAGGTCTGGGGAGTTTCCTTGCCATGGCAAGGTGCTCCATCATGATGGAAAAGGCATTGTTCGTCACCAAACTGTTCCTGGATGGTTGGGAGAAGTTGCTCTCAGAGGATGTGTTGGTACCATTCTTTATTCATGGCTGTGTTCTTAGGAAAAATTGTGAGTGAGCCCACTCCCTTGGCTGAGAAGCAACCCCACACAGGAATGATCTCAGGATGCTTTACTGTTGGCATGACACAGGACTGATGGTTGCGCTCACCTCGTCTTCTCCGGACAAGCTTTTTTCCGGATGCCCCAAACAATTGGAAAGGGGATTCATCAGAGAAAATGACTTTACCCCAGTCCTCAGCAGTCCAATCCCTGTGCCTTTGCAGAATATCAGTCTGTCCCTTTTTTATCTGGAGAGAAGTGGCTTCTTTGCTGCCCTTCTTGACATCAGGCCATCCTCCAAAAATCTTCGCCTCACTGGGCGTGCAGATGCACTCACACCTATCTGCTGCCATTCCTGAGCAAGCTTTGTACTGGTGGTGCCACGATCCCGGAGTTGAATCAACTTTAGGAGACTGTCCTGGCGCTTGCTGGACTTTCTTGGGTGCCCTGAAGCCTTCTTCACAACAATTGAATCACTCTCCTTGAAGTTCTTGATCCGATAAATGGTTGATTTAGGTGCAATCTTACTGGCAGCAAAATCCTTGCCTGTGAAGCCCTTTTTTGTGCAAAGCAATGATGACGGCACGTGTTTCCTTGCAGGTAACCATGTTTGACAGAGGAAGAACAATGATTCCAAGCTCCAACCTCCTTTTGAAGCTTCCAGTCTGTTATTCGAACTCAATCAGCATGACAGAGGGATCTCCAGCCTTGTCCTCATCAACACTCACACCTGTGTTAATGAGAGAATCACTGACATGATGTCAGCTGGTCCTTTTGTGGCCTGGCTGAAATGCAGTGTAAATATTTTTGGGGGATTCAGTTAAATTGCATGGCAAAGAGGGACTTTGCAATTAATTGCAATTCATCTGATCACTCTTCATAACATTCTGGAGTATATGCAAATTGCCATCATACAAACTGAGGCAGCAGACTTTGTGAACATTTATATTTGTGTCATTCTCAAAACTTTTGGCCACGACTGTACTCTCCAGTGTGATTTGGTTTTTGAGAGACACCAGAAGTGCTAAATCATCTGCATAAAGAAGCAGGTGACATGAGCAAGCATCCTTCATACCATTTAGAAAACATAGGAAGAATCACATGAGCATCATCAGCATTGATCAAAGACCTTTCTGGTCTCAGGCTATCATAAATGTATGCTGGAATGTAGGAGGTAGGGAAAGCAGAGGATGGTGTGTGTCTGTGTGTGTGTAAAACTGCTTACCTGCTGTAAAAGACAGAGCTGATGAGCCCCTAGTGACCCCCCTACCCTTCCACCTCTCAATTCCTCTCCTCCTCTTCTCCCCCTCTCATTCGCGTCCCTCCCCAGCAATCTTACACTGACAACTCTCTGCTGACATGGGCAGGTTTGCAGGGAAAGGATGTGTGTGTGCATGTTGATACTGATGTCTTGTTGTGGTTTCCTGGATGCTATCTGTCCCTGAATACACAAAGGGAGCCAGTGTTTCATTTTTTATTTATTTCACCTTTATTTAACCAGGTAAGCTAGTTGAGAACAAGTTCTCATTTGCAACTGCGACCTGGCCAAGATAAAGCATAGCAATTCGACACAAACAACTACACAGAGTTCACATGGAATAAACAAAACATACAGTCAATAATACAGTAGAACAAAAGAAAACAAAAAGTCTATATACAGTGAGTGCAAATGAGGTAAGTTAAGGCAATAACTAGGCCATGGTAGCGAAGTAATTACAATATAGCAATTAAACACTGGAATGGTAGATGTGCAGAAGATGAATGTGGAAGTATACATACTGGGGTGCAAAGGAGCTAAATAAATAAATAAATAAATACAGTATGGGAATGAGGTAGATAGATGGCCTGTTTACAGATGGGCTATGTACAGGTGCAGTGATCTGTGAGCTGCTCTGACAGCTGGTGCTTAAAGCTAGTGAGGGAGATATGAGCCTCCAGCTTCAGAGATTTTTTCAGTTCGTTCCAGTCATTGGCAGCAGAGAACTGGAAGGAAAGGCGGTCAAAGGAGGAATTGGCTTTGTGGGTGACCAGTGAGATATACCTGCTGGAGCGCATGCTACGAGTGGGTGCTGCTATGGTGACCAGTGAGCTGAGATAAGTCGGGGCTTTACCTAGCAGAGACTTGTAAATAACCTGTAGCCAGTGGGTTTGGCGACGAGTATGAAGCGAGGTCCAATCAACGAGAGTGTACAGGTCGCAATGGTAGGTAGTGTATGGGGCTTTGGTGACAAAACGGATGGCACTGTGATAGACTGCATCCAGTTTGTTGAGTAGAGTTTTGGAGGCTATTTTATAGATGACATCACCGAAGTCGAGGATCGGTAGCATGGTCAGTTTTACGAGGGTGTGTTTGGCAGCATGAGTGAAGGATGCTTTGTTGCGATATAGGAAGCCGATTCTAGATTTCATTTTGGATTGGAGATGCTTAATGTGAGTCTGGAAGGAGAGTTTACAGTCTAACCAGAAACCCAGGTATTTGTAGTTGTCCACACAAGTCAGTGCCGTCCAGAGTAGTGATGCTGGACGGGCGAGCAGGTGCGGGCAGTGATCGATTGAATAGCATGCATTTCGTTTTACCTGCATTTAACAGCAGTTGGAGGCCATGGAAGGAGAGTTGTATGGCATTGAAGCTCGTCTGGAGGTTAGTTACAGTGTCCACAGAGAGGCCAGATGTATACAGAATGGTGTCGTCTGCGTAGAGGTGGATCAGAGAATCACCAGCAGCAAGAGCAACATCATTGACGTACACAGAGAAGAGAGTCGGCCCAAGAATTGAACCCTGTGGCACACCCATAGAGACTGCCAGAGGTCCGGACAACAGGCCCTCCGATTTGACACACTGAACTCTATCAGAGAAGTAGTTGGTAAACCAGGCGAGGCAATCATTTGAGAAACCAAGGCTGTCGAGTCTGCCAATAAGAATGTGGTGATTGACAGAGTCGAAAGCCTTGGCCAGGTTGATGAATACGGCTGCACAGTAATGTCTCTTATTGATCGCGGTTATGATGTCGTTTAGGACCTTGAGCATGGCTGAGGTGCACCCATGACCAGCTCTGAAACCAGATTGCATAGCGGAGAAGGTACGGTGGGAGTCGAAATGGTCGGTAATCTGTTTGTTAACTTGGCTTTCAAAGACCTTTGAAAGACAGGGTAGGATAGATATAGGTCTGTAGCAGTTTGGGTGTAGAGTGTCACCCCCTTTGAAGAGGGGGATGACCGCGGCAGCTTTCCAATCTTTGGGAATGTCAGACGATATGAAAGAGAGGTTGAACAGGCTAGTAATAGGGGTTGCAACAATTTCGGCAGATAATTTTAGAAAGAGAGGGTCCAGATTGTCTAGCCCGGCTGATTTCTATGGGTCCAGATTTTGCAGCTCTTTCAGAACATCAGCTATCTGGATTTGGGTGAAGGAGAAATGGTGTGGGCTTTGGCGGGTTGCTGTGGAGGGTGCCAGGCAGTTGACCGGGGTAGGGCTAGACAGGTGGAAATCATTGTGAATACTACATAGGTCTTTGGGAGGTGGAGAGTGCCATATCTATAATATCACAAACCTCTGCTATGTTCAGACCCAACCAACACATACACCACTACCTTAGCAGGTGCTGATTTGGTTTTTGAACATATCTTTCTTTCAAGAGACGGCACTACTGTCACGGCCGTCATATAAAGTGGACCAAAATGCAGCGGGAGTCTGTATACTCATCTTCTTTTTATTTGGCAGAAAGAAGGAAAAACAAAACAAAACACACATATACAAAAACAACGACGACAAACAGTCCTGTAAGGCATACAGCTATACACGAAACAACTACCCACAAAATCCCATAGAAAAACACCCCTCTTAAATAGGACCTTCAATTAAAAGCAACTAGGAGCAGCTGCTTCCAATTGAAGGTCAACCCAACAAACACCACATAGAAATAGACATACTAGAACTAACATAGAAATAGATTAGCAAGAACATAACCCAACAAACCCTGAAACACTCTAAACAAACACCCCTCTTAAATAAGAACATAGCCCAACAAACCCCGAAACACTCTAAACAAACACACCCCTGCCTCGTCCTGACCAAACTACAATAACAAATAACCCCTTATACTGGTCAGGACGTGACAACTACATTAGAGAGTAGGCTATGTTCAGTTTGTAAGTAGCATATCTCTTATTGAATTAGAGACACAATTGCAACTTCAATTCTTAATCTCCTCTGTTCCTTGTGTCTTTTTAAACATTCGAGAATAGGCTAGGATGCGTTCGGTATATAAGTAACATCGCCACATCTCCCTGCTCCCTCTCTGAACCCTCATTAGTGAGCAGTAAAATCCAACCATCCTTGTCCCATTATAGTAGTATTATCACAGATGAAACATTGATCTCCTTTTAGGACTTATTTCTGCTGGTACACATCTATTGATCTGGCTCTCTCCATAGCACAGTCATGATTACAAGGTTAACAAGCAGCTCAGAGGCACCATAATGATGGAAGTGTTGTTGTTTGGAGGATAACAAAGGCAGATGTCCCACTGCACCACATTTGACTGGTTGAGGCGAGAGGGCGCACTCTTACACAAGGGAAAGGGGGTACCTAGTCAGTTGCATACCTGAATGCATTCAACCGAAATGCGTTTAACCCAACCCTTCTGAATCAGAGAGGTCCGGGGGGCTGCCTTAATTGACATCATCACGCCTGGGGAGCAGTTGTTGTTGGGGGTTAACAGACCTTTCAAAACTGCGACCTTTCAGTTACTGGCCCAATGCTCTTAACCGCTAGGCTGCCTGCCACACTTTTCAAACGTGCATATGCTTTCCCATCCCTTCTTTCACTTTTTCTTCTTTTTAAATACTGTTCTCCACTCTTTCTATCTCCCCATTTCTCTCTCTCTCCCTACTTTCCTTTCTCTGAGGATGCTGGTGTATTTACCAGAGGACCTGATCAAAGACTGAGAGGCCTCAGCCATGAAGGGTTCCCAATTAGCCTGAGCATGACTCAGAATACTACTTCATTTCTCTCTCTCTCTCTGCCTCTCTCTCGCTCTCTCTGTCCTCCCCTGAGCGATCATTTGTTTTCTAGTTATTCAAGTCATATGCTTGGTTGAACACTAAATAGACTGAGGATGTGGCAAATTGGAGGAGGGAACGCATCAGAGAGAAACATGAAGGGAAATTATGTTTATTCACAACAAGATGGAAGAAACAGGAGAAAGAAGAAACACGGCTTTCAGTTGTGTCGATGTTTCGTTTGTAGAGTGATCTAAAATGTTTTTGTTTGAGCTGAGTTTGAGCTGAGAGTTGATGTTGAATGGGATTCTGAGTGAAAGTTTGGGGAGAGGATATTTGTGCAGCTAATAATCTTACTGACCACATTTACATGCACACCAACATCCCGTTACTATTCAGGAAACTCAAGTATTCTGTTTTTGAGTTGACGCATATAAACATCATATCCCGTTTACAATAACCAGAACAAGCTTGTATTCCGGTTAAGAGAAACCCAGATAAGATGCCTAGGATATGCTGATCTAAAACGGGATACTGTGGCATGTAAACATCTTATCCCGTTTACTGTTGTTTTTGCGGTCTGCGCAGGCTCAGTTTCACCAATCATGGGTGTTGTGTGATGATGTTTTCATCTGATTGTCAAACAAATCACTTAAAAAAGTAGGCTACCTGTGCAGTTCGAGCCACCATAATAATTCCATCATAATTTTGCCTACTATAATTTACTACTGGCTTCTTTCACCCCTAATTTAGACAAGTTTCTGCTTGTGTAACCCTCTGACCAGGCTCAAATTTGACTCTCACGATATTACCTTACATAGAATATCTCAACCGCATGGGATGTTAAGTGAGAAGGACATCTTCAATAAGAATCCCCATTGTAAACTCTCTAGGGTGATGACAAATAGGGTATTAACTTCAGATGGAATGATTATAGATTTTTGTTATTGTATAAGGATATGCTTTCCAATGCATTAAATGAAAGTGAAACAGGAAATGACTCCACCAAGGCATCATACATACGGTTCAAGATGTGTATTATTACATTTTCAATGCACCACATCAAAATAAATAAATAATAAACCCGAATGAGTCGTGCACAACCCATGTCCAAATTATTTCAAGCTTGCTTAACCACGTTGGCGCAAGTTGGAGCTAAGCTAAAAAAAATGACGACACACATAAAGTCCTGAAGCACCCCACCGTTGTTGTTACTCACTACTCGTAGATATTCCCTCATCGAAGTGTAGCAGTTCCATGTAGGTTTCCTCACAAGATCCACAGCAAGCACAGCTATCAATGCAGACAGTACTCTTTAGCAGCAACAGATATCCCATGGAAACATGAACTCGTTCATCTTCCCCCAGCAATTCTCTCTCGGTGTCGCACGATGATAGGCTAACCTCAAGGCTGTCAAACATCTCCACGATGAGACGGTAGCTTCAGTCTTTATTAAGTCTCTTAACAAAATTATAATAACTTTTATAAAATAAAATTGGTGTTTCCCTTCAAAACTCGGTATGTATGGGTTTTGTTCTATTTTTATCGTTATCGTTTATCATTTATTTTCACCAACAGTCATAATGTAATGTCCATTCTTTTTCCAATGTCTCTCTCCCTCTCTTTTTTCCCAGGCCTCCAGTTAACCAGGTCAACTCTCCCATTGGCCACAGCTTAACAAGCTACCTATTGGTCAAAACTTAAACTTAAAAGTAAACCAACCTATTCACTTGTACATTACCAATTAAATATAACAAATGAACTCAATACTTGGTTCTAACAATCATACACTCAATACTTTGTTCTAACAAGGGTATTACACTTGTAATTTCTGAAAGTTGGTAGGCCATAATCAACATTTCCAACATTTGGCAGGCCATTTGTTTGTCAACTATAGTTTGATACATGCAGCTTCTCTTCTGTCATAACTTGTTGCCCCAGAAGACTAAATAAAGTAGTGCTCACCAGAATAATGTCTTACATCGATAGAATGAATGCATTAGTAATCTAGTTAACACCGGTAAAGTTTTCTGTTTAGTTTAGGGACCGGGGGAAAATGCAATAACTCCACAACAGTGGAATGATTGGTCCTGAGCAAAAAAAAGCTGAGAAAATGACGAAACACATTTCTGATAAGACTCAATTCTTCTTGGGTGTGGTTGAAATGTGGTTGAAATTCTGTCTGCTTGCATAACAGTGTCAAAGATAACACATTACACGCACAAGAAATCGTATTTATCCACTCCTATTCCCGAGACAAAATTAACATTTGTTGTGTAATTTCACTGCAAGCAATGCATAATTCTGCAGGAGTTAATATTCTGTGTCCATATTTCAGTTACTATTCCATTTAACCCATACAGTATACTTCAATGAGTAATTTCATGGATACGGGGATATTCATGAGCGGGATATCAAAATTGCATGTAAACAGCTTTTCCCAAATAATACCTTAAACGGGATGCATAATGGATGCTTGTCCATGTTCTAGGAGTGTTTTATGTTCTAGGTGTATCTTCTAGTACCATAGTTCTTCCTCCATTCCTCTCTAACAGGAATCACATGTTTAAGTTCTAAATCTATTCATGTTCTAGGACCGTTCACGGTCTTGTAGTGTTTATGTCCTAGGTTTGTTGTTCTAGGTGCCAGAGTTATGGGTCTGTTCTCTCTTTGAGCCAGTTGTATTTATTATTATTATTATTATTATTATTATTATTATTATTATATTTCAACAGGGAAGTCATATTGAGACTAAAGTCTCTTTTGCAATTGAGCCCTACACAATACAAAAATGAACACATCCCACATAAGGAAAAAAACACAGTCAATTAAAACAAACACCTTCTTCATAAAAATCCTTTGTCAGCTATTTAAATTGCCCAAGGGACACCAAAGCATCCAATCGAAATGTGTTTTAGAGATTATTCTAAAGATAGGGTGCAAAACAGATTAAAGGCTGATTTACCTACATCTGTAGACACCAAAGGAGTCTCCAGAGTAAACCAAGTCTCCAGAGTAAACCAACCATGTGAGTGGGATTGATAACTTCTAATTAAAATGTTTAACTGTGAAGTTATCCTTGTTGGAAGCTTGTGGAGCAGGGCTTTGTAAACAAAAGGAGCATAATGATGTGATCTACGTGACATTAAAGATCACTTTACAGATTTATACTGTAGATCACTATCTGAGTGAGAAGATATTGATACACTGCAAATGGGACTCATCCCAAACTCATTCTCTCCCCCTGTCTCCTGGAACAACCCCATTAACCTTCTCACACACAGAGATGGCAGGCAATACAAACACTGTCTCACTGACCAGCTACTGACCACTTGGAACATCAATACTGTTATTTTGTTTTCCATCAGTGGGTCATAGCATGAGTCAGAAATAAGGCCCTATTCCTTATGACCAGACCCAAAAGTGGTGCACTAAAATATAGGGAATAGGGTTCCATTTCAGATGCACATGAAGATCAAATAGACCTGTTTGTTTTTCTATTTATGTAGACCACGGATGTGCAACTTTGGTGGGGGCCACAGAAAATCTGAACTCATCATGAGGGGCCACAGTGACTCGCGGGTCTGCATACCCACATCCATACTGTACCCACACATGCAGTCCGAGCCGGCCTTAGCCTTTTGGGGACCCTAAGTAAAATGTTGTTGCTGTCCTCCTTTTGACAGCAGAGATAAACATTAAAAGGTTAATTTCCGCAATTCTACAGATTTTGCCATGGGGCGCGGAGACAATGTTTAAGTTTTAAAACAATCTTGGTGCAATTCGACACATTTTGTCATGGGGCTAGAGAGAAGATTTTGAAATGTTATAACTCATTTCATGCAATTCTACAACTGCCGTGCAGTTTTAAATATCCCGGCCAGTAATTTGACCATGACTACTACAAGTTTAGATAGCTGTCTAGACTAATTTACCAATCTAACATAGGTTAATTGAGTGACTGTTATTGACTGTCATAAGAAGAGAAAAACTGCTGATGCACAACCAAATTTAGAAATTGCACCTTGTGTATTCTACTCTTCTAACGCTCAACATTAAGTTGAGACCCCGACTGAGTTCCTCATTGTTGCGGGAAATTGATCCGTGGGCCGCCAGTTGCCCATCCCTGATGTAGTCTAACCATATATTGTAATGTTCTTGGTTTTCATGTATAAATTATGGTGGATAATTATAAAGGTAGTGGTATATGCCGAGAGTATCCATAGATTGATCCATTGAAACTTCTGACAGGTAGACCTCTAGATTCTACTGTGACCTGTAGTTAGCTTTAGATTTATTTCATTGTCTTTAACCTTTATTTCGACAGGGAGTCATGCTGAGACCAAGGTCTCATTCAATATTCACATCAATACACTAAAAGCAAAACACAATCATAGAAAACAAACATATTCTTCAGTAAAAAGGTTCTCAATCAGTTTTAGAGTGCTTTGGAGATTATTCCACAAGTAAGGCTGCAAAAAAAACTAAAAGCAAATTTACGTAACTCAGTGGAGATTGAAGCGATCTCCAGAGTTAGCCATCACTGAGACTGGGTCTCATACGTCTTATAAGTTAACAATTAAGTAAGGTATGCTGGAAGATTATGGAAGAAGGCTTTATAAACAAAAAGTGTGCAATGCATCGATCTATGAGATTTCAAAGAAGGCCAACCTACTTTCTGATACAGAATGCAGTGATGTGTACTGAACCTATCACCCGTAATAAAGCGTAGTGCGCTATGATAAACTGTGTCTAATGGCTTCAATACAGTGGCAGCTGCATTCATACAGACAATATTCCCATAGTCTATAACCGGCATGAATGTTGACTGAATTAATGAAAGGCGTGACCTATTCTTATAAAATAAGTCAATTTACATTTTTAATTTCTTACCTAATTAACTTATTTTTGAAAGATAGTTTTATGTCAATCCAGATTTCCAGATATTTATGTGGGGACATGATCAATGATGTCACCATCCAATGTACATATGTATAATACATATGTATAATTCATCTGATACATTTGTACGTGATTTAGAGAATAACATATACTTGGTTTGACCTGCATTAAGTACCAATTTCAGTTCAACAAAGGCTTTCTGCAAAGCAATGAAAGCAGACTGAAGCTCCGAAAGAGCCTGGTCAACCATGCATACACAAGTGTCATCTGCATACAGGTGTATGTACATTTTTTTGCAGACAGACCAATATTGTTTATATACACAGTAAAGAGTACAGGACTTAAAATTGATCCCTGTGGGACACCTTTCGTAATATAAAGGAAACCTGTGTCCTGTCAGTCATGTAATGTTTTAACCAATTACATGACGCTTGATCCATACAGACTGCAGACAATCTTTGAATCAATAAAGAGTGGGTCAGCACAATGCTTCCTCCTATCCATACGCTTAATCACATCATTTAACACCAAGGTTGCAGCAGAGATGGTGTATGACCCTGCCTGAAACCTGACTGGTGAACACTTAGGGTGGGTTGCACCAACATGGATTAACTCTTAAACTAAGTTAAATCAAGGTTTATCTATTAATCTTGTTGCACCAAATGTTTTATTAAATCCTGCCACTAATCTAAGTTTAGTTTTCACTTTAAACTGAGATTTATTTTAATCCTGCTGCTCAATGAATTAAAAAAAATATATACATTTAGATTGGAGAATAATTCTAAACTGCCATTTGAGGTGGTTTAACTGATAAAATGGCAGCATATCTACTGTGGAGAGACCAAATTGAGTTTCTCAGAGAATAATTAGAGGCAGGTTGAATCCTGTCGAGTTTTATGATAATTAACTAATTATTAGTAGGCTATTGACGTGTCCATTTGGTATAACAATTGAATTGGGGCTTATGATATGCCTAGCCTTGGTACGAATGAGGATGTTATGCAACATGCTGTAACGGGCCTGATAACTGTAACATTGTAGTGAAGTACCATTAATGTTAGTTTTAACGTGCTATATAGGCATTGATATTTACCAGTTATTTATGCTTACTAAATATTGGTGGGTCAAGTTGTCCGTCGTCATCATAGGGCTTAGGGAGAGGGGCAAACTGCTGGGGAATCATCTCGCATATCTTCTTGGTGATAGGATAAATTCCTTTCGACGGAGGCCCCCCTCCAGCTCCGGTCTGAAATAGCCCCTGCCTCTCCTCTGCTGCATCCTTTTTGGCTTTGGCTTTTCATTTTTTTCCAGCACACTTTCATCCGATTTGGGTCCCTCTTCTCTTTAAACTGTGTCGATCCATTATATTTGTCTCATAAAATGACCCAGGTGTCTTCCTTCTTTTTGACAGTCGTGTGTCTGTCTTTTTATCCTCCAGTACGTTACTAATTTCCTCCATCATCTCCAACAATAGTTATATTGTTGCTATAGAATTTGAACTTTTGACGTGCCATGATCAGGTGGCTAGTGGACAAATAATAAATGGCTAAATAACATTAAGTAATAACAATAATAAATAATATTGTATGCTAGCTAGCTTGGTTTATAAAATAGCTAGATACAGTAGCTAACGTTAGCTAACGAATTTGTTTTCTGTCTAGTACTGGCAAATAACGTAATTTCTTTCAAATCAGCCAACCCATGAGAACCTTTCATGATAGAATTGCAGTAGTTCTAACGTTACATTGTTATTATTTTATCAAGGAACAGCAACTTTGTGGCCTCATTTGTCAAGTAGGCTAGGTACTTTGTTTCAACTCACGAAATACCTCATATATTGGTGTAACATGTCACTAATCATAGTTTAAAACCCTTAATCATAGATTTACTGATCCAGATTTAAAATTAAGCGGTGCAACACATCTCTGATTAATTATAAACCTAGATTTACAAAACATTAGCTCTAAATCTAGATTAATTTAAAACATGTTGGTGCAACCCACCCCTAGAATACATCTTGTAGCTAGAAAGTATGTAAACGGACAATTTTTGCTGGCAAGAATTTTAAAATAATAAAAAAATATATTGAGATACAATTATTTAGGTCGGAGGGGTCACCACCTTTCTGGGGAGGGAACACATGGACAGCCTTCCAAACCCTGGCGATAGCACCCGAGATGATTGTCAGATTACAAATGTGTCAATGACTCCACTATCTGGGGAGCAGACAGCTGCAGCAAGAAAGGATCAAGCAAATCAGCCCCAGTGGATTTTCTTTAGGGTCTCTTTCCCCATCTTTCTCTCTGACTCTCTCTCTCTTAATGTCTTTCTTTCTTTCTCTCTCTACCCTGCTCCCGAGTAGAAAGTTGTTAAAATGAAAACAAAGATTCACTACAATTTGACTGATTTTCCAACGAGCCAGCTGGAGGAAGGGAGAGGGAAAAGCAGTTGACTGATTGACCAGGGTCAATTATACCACCATTTCTTTCAAATAAAAAAGCCTGCAGAGTTAAAATGCTGATTAAAAGCATCAGCTATTACATTTCTCTCAGTAATGATGAGTCTGACACCTTGCTTAGGCAGGGAAGGAGAGGAAGTTCCATGCTTCAATGCAATTTCTTTCCAAAATGTTGATGATCACCAGCAGAGTCTAAGATAGAACCTTTAGAAAGTAGCTTGATTTAGCGTTCTTAATTGAGGAAGTACATCTATTTTTCGGTCGACTGAAATGCTGCCAATCAGCTAACGCCATCAGATTGGTTAGTTGTGTGACTGACAGCAGGTAGGAATTGGCAAATCAACACAGTCTGAATCAGCTGTTGTATGATAGAGGGATAGAATTAAAGATTCCCTTATTGGCCCCACACCGTTCAACACTCCAAAGGTTGCCTTTGTAATTGAATACATCTGCTTTGCCTGTCCAATGACAGAGAGTCAAAGAAAATAAAAAGATGGAGTGAAGAAAAGAAGGATAGAGATTAGGAGAGAGGGAGCCTTCCCTTCATCTGGGTATAGGTGTAGTGGAATGATCTCAGAGAGCTGTGATAATGAGATTGACCAAAGCTATTAATCTCCTAAATTAAAGGTATCCCTGATATCCTAAGGCTGGTATAGGAAATAGCTGAGGTCCAGGAGAGAATTGTTGTTTTGCCGCACACAAGCCTAAGATCACTATGTGAAATGCCAAGCGTCGGCTGGAGTGGTGTAAAGCTCGCCGCCATTGTACTCTGGAGCAGTGGAAAAGCGTTATCTGGATTAATGAATGACGCTTCACCATCTGGCAGTCCCGATGGACGAATCTGGGTTCAGGTGGATGCCAGGAGAACGCTACCTGCCCCAATGCATAGTGCCAACTGTAAAGTTTGTTGGAGAAGGAAGAATAGTCTGTGGCTGTTTTTCACGGTTTGGGATAGATCCCTTAGTTCCAGTGAAGGGAAATCTTCACGCTACAACGATTCTGAACTTCAAACTTTGTGGCAACAGTTTGGGGAAGGCCCTTTCCTGTTTCAGCATGACAATGCCCCCCTGCACAAAATGAGGTCCATACAGAAATGGTTTGTCGAGATCAGTGTGGAGGAACTTGACTAGCCTGCAAAGATCCCTGACCAACAGAGCCAGGCCTAATCGCCTAACATCAGTGCCCAACCTCACTAATGCTCTTATGCCTGAATGGAAGCAAGTCCCCTCAGCAATGTTCCAACATCTAGTGGAAAGTCCTCCCAGAAGAGTGGAGGCTGTTATAGCAGCAAAGGGGGGACCAATATATTAATGCCAAACATTTTGGAGTGAGATGGTCGTCGAGCAACTTTTGGTCATGTAGTGTACTTCTACTCAGCCCCCAGAAACTGGGTATCATCCATCGCTGTCTCCCAGAAAGCCTGGCCCTTCCCCAAGGTTGCCATGGAAATATTAGACTCGGAGATGAGCACTCGAGAAGTTGAACCTTGTTAGCGATGCCAACCACATACATGCGCACACACACACTAATGTTCATGTGAAAACTTCAAAGAACTTGGTTGTCTTCCAGGAAGGCAGGATGAGGGAATTAGTATTCCAAAGGTACCTTGCTTCCCGCTCACTCACACACACACACACACACACACACACACACACACACACACACACACACACACACACACACACACACGTTCCTACTAAAATGCTGAGGCCATTATTTATGTAGCTTTTAATGTGCTCTCCATTTGATATTCAGAGTGCTTCTGGACCTCCATCACAGGCTTTGCCACTGCTTCATTATGCTCACCTCTCCTGCGACCCCATTTTGGATCTAACCCAAGGCGCTTGCGGCTCCCAATACCTGTCAGTTGAAGGTACCTGGCTCTGTCTGGCACTCTGTTGCTTTGTAGAGCCAGTTAAGCACTAAGCTAATGCCATTCTACTTTTCTATAGCACATTACCTGCTAATATGCTGATCAGTTAGCTGCGCTGCCTTGTTGACTTTGAAGTGGAGTAGCACTGGGTATCTAAAAGGAGACTTGTAGCAGAGAGGTACATAGCAGAGAGGAGAGGTGTGTATTGTGTGTGTGTGTGTGTAGAGATGCACATAGGAGGATTAACCTGACCTGGGACAGGTGTTTCTCCTTCTAATCTACCTCTGCTTGTTGACACTGTTTTGCATTTTTCATCTATTTCTCTCGCTCCCTTTCTCACTGTCTTTCTCATTTTCTCTGTTTATCCCTGTCCCTCTCTAGACAATCTCTGTGTTGCCTAATAATCCATCTACCTTTCTCTCTGTCTCTTTCTCTCACTTTTTTTTCCCTCTCTGTTCCTATTCCTCTCTCTCTATGGTTGCTACTACAGACCTCTCATCAAAGACAGACACCATAATCCGGCCCGGCCAGGTAATCCCTGTGGGGTAGGCATCATCTAATGCCTGTCAACATGGCAGCCAACGCACACTACGTATGTAAAAATAGACATGTACAAACACACGCATGAATTTAGGGCTCAATCTATATAGTTGATTGCGCAATAGAAACGTAAAGGTAATTTCAGACTGAGCCGACACATACAGCATTTACTGTGAATGCAGTCTCTGCTAACATGGGTACATTGCTTTTCAATTTCAATCACGCTGTAACGCTGAACTTCCGCGATACGGATTGTCACACATCCAATATGCGCACACACACACAGACAAATTTAAACAAACAAAACACATATGTACAAACATACAACACACACACACACTTAGACAAACAAAATGTGTGGGTACAAACACATTACACACAAACAAGCAGCAACACAGCATGACTAAAGTGGCTGTTAGATTAGCTGAATAATTCCAGGCGTGATCCCTGCGGAAATCAGATAGCCTGTCAGACCGTAGAGGACACACATGCTTCACCGTCTCCCCTACATTACGAACCATAAGAGCGGTGATGGCCTTCTGCTGCACAGCATTATGATTAATATTACCTTAACTAATAATATTACTTCCATTTATGGTATCCTCATGGTATGGAAGACAGGATTAATATGTGAAGAACGTAGTGTACTGTGCATGATGTCCTTTATCATAATGCCGTTGCTATGTGCTGTTCATGGTCATATTAGAGATACCATGTCACTTTAAGATGCCGAAATGACAAGATATTTACATACAAATGACAAGATGAAATGGTAAATATAGTTCTCAATACACTGGACATGATGTTATCGATCCCTGGTGCCAATAGTAGATGTTGAGCACTGACCTGAAAACTTGCTTTGATGTTGAGACATGGATAGGGCAGATATTTCAGTATAATTTGGCACCAGGATGTTAGCCACTGATACAACATCATTTTCATTGTAAATACCAATGGAAAAAGGAAATAAGCACTTCCTCATTTTCTGTATACCCTGACTTTAAATGTAGAGTGTAAGGTACTACACTATATCCACTCCAGGTAGAACAGCTATTCTCTCACACCACCAGGGAGTTGTGGTTATTGACAGTGTGTGGATAATGACCTCTCTACCTGCCACTGAGGATCTAACATGCCTTATTGACCATGAGGAATGAGGACGACGGGCTGATTTAGGGGTTGTCATGGCAATGTTTCCTGCATAGCATAACAGAGACAGGCGGCTAGGACTAGAGAAGGGTGCGGTCATGCAAAGAAGGTTGAGCCGGTCAATACGCTTGTAGCACGGTGGTTAAGTGGTCACTGATGTGTGTGTCAGGGTATTAACCGTGTGTGTACAATTGTGCGTGTGATTAACGGGATGTGTGTGTGTGTTGGCGTGACCACCAAGCCACCATTGTTCCTGTACCCAAGATGGCAAAGATAACAGAACTAAATGACTATCGCCCCGTAGCATTTTATTCTGTCATCATGAAGTGCTTTGAGAGACTAGTCAAGGATCGTATCACCTCCACCTTACATGCCACCCTAGACTCACTTCAGTTTGCATATTGTCCCAACATGTCCACAGACGATGCAATCGCCATCACACTGCACACTGCTCTATCCCATCTGGACAAGAGGAATACCTATGTAAGAACGCTGTTCTTTGACTACAGCTCAGCTTTCAACACCATAGTACCCTCCAAGCACATCAATAAGGTTGAGGCGCTGGGTCTTCACTTTCCAGATTTTCCAAGGAGAGCTTCCCATTTAATTAGGGGGGAGGCAGAGTTGTTATTGGTGTTAAAAACATGTCTATATGAGTGTTCATAAATGTTACAAATGTGGGATTATTTGGTAAGTATGTGCCAAACCTCCACCTTCTGCAATTATTATCTCTGATGATGGGCACGTTAACTTCAAAAAGATGTCTTGGTAAAATGTAGGATCGTCATGGCCCATACACATTCACAAGGATATTGTGCTCAGTGCTAATGAAACCTTGAATGATCACAAACCTACCTCCTTTGTCTTTAATCTGAAATTGTATCTGAAAGGGGCAATGCTTATTAATGCGTATGGCCACTCCTCTTGCCCGAGAGGTGAAAGATGAATAGTACACTTGACTCACCCACACTCTTCAGTTTCTCATGCTCAGAGTCAGTCAGGTGTGTCTGCTGAAGAAGAGCTATATCAACCTTATGCTGCTTTAGATAATTCAGAATGTGTTTGCGCTTGACTGGGCATTTAAAACCCCTAATGTTAAGTGTCATAAATGTATAGTTATTAGGTGCCGACATATTTAAAGAAAATAAGAAATTGGAAAAAGAAAAAAAATTGCATTGAGTGTATACAACTTGTACAAAATGAAAATGATGAAAGCATAAAATAGTAAAAATCTCGTGAGCTAATACCCTGACCTTACCACAAACTCACCCAACCCCCTCCCCAATTGAGGGAGTTAAAGAACCCATACCTTTAGACGCTAGTCTTTAAGCTAGATGTACCTGCTATGCATAGCATCGCTTGAATTAGGTTAATTCTACATTATATATATTGCAATAGAAGTACATTGACTGTTCCTTGTAACATGAAAATGTAGTTTGTTGAGTAACAAAATACAATTTGAATCAAAGTGTCAAACATCGGCAACAATAATGACCAGACTATTTAGCCTCACTTGAGCATGTCTCAACAACAACAAAAACAGAGGGTGTGTTCATAGTCACCAACAGAGCCTACCCGCACACCCAAATGTCAACCAATCAGCATTCCCCAATGCGCCCTGAAACCTGTGCCGCGCGGCAACAAAAGCGATGACCACAAATGCACCCCAGCAGCACAGGAAAAAAGACATCAAGCTTTGATGAATAAATTAAAACCTTTACCAGACGATAACTATCATCCCTCAAATATAAAATAGGGAAACGTAGTTAAACAATCACCATCCTCCTGAGTTCACCCTCCCCCAAAAAATATTATGTATAAACACATGTACGCACATACACAAGTGTAAAGCTATCAGCTAGCTGGCAATTAGGTCGGCAAGCCAGTGAGTAGCTTATCCCTGCCTCGGTATCACTAACGCTAGCATACATCTCTAACAATAAATAAGCCAGCAAATATAATAGTAGCTACAATTCCCTGAATTAATATAAATAACATAGTTAGGCTTGAAACCCAGTCAAAAGCCACATAACTATTTAACCAAACCCGACTGGACCTCTAGGCGTAAAATAAAAGTATACAGCAAAAATGTAACTACCTGGCATAGTGTGGATGTAGCTTTAGTTACACCCTTATAAACTTAGCGAGCTGGCTAAATAGCACAGCCAACATTACCTATGATCCAACTTTACCTCGCCAGTCATTATCGTACTAGCCATCTAGCCAGCCAGTCGATCATATGAGTAATTTCGTTGTTTCCTCATGTGTAACAGTTCCCTATCCACTGCATCCAAGTTCAAAAGACAGTTCCTCATGATGTAGGAGATGTGAACAAGTCAGGGAGTTCTTTCCTCACGTATGTTTCAGCCATCTTCATAGAGTCAAATGTGCGCTCACCATTCTTGGTTTCGATCCACAAAGTCGCTGGGTAGCACAGGCCATATGCCAAGCAAAGATCATGATTCTGGCATCTCTGTTCTTGAGCTCTCCCTTTCCTTCGGGCAGCAGAGAGGATGCGAACAGTGTCCTGGTACCGTAGAAATGTAATGACAAATGCCCTGGGTGCAACCTGACCAGGCGCTGCCTCCGTAGGGTGCGATGGGCCCTCTCAATTTTCAGTGGGTGCGTGGAAGGGGGTAGATCCAGAATGTTGGGAATCCATTCCTGTATAAAGGAGAATGTGTCTCTTCCCTCCACGGCCTCCGGGAAACCTTAAAGTCTCAAATTCATGCGCCTTTGGAAATGTTCGTAATAATCAAATTTCTCCTCGAGTTTAGAGAGGGCGTCCTCCAACTTCTTGTATTATTGGTCCATGTCCTCGCGGACATCCAGGATGGCAGCCTGGTGGTCAGCATGGTCTTTTTCTAACTTTGTCACTCGTCCCTTTGTGACTTTCTGGTCTTCGTGGAGATTATCGACCAGTACATAAATTTAGCTGAGGCGTTCAGAAAGTGTCTCTTGGATTTTTGTTATACCCTTGTCCAACTCCATTCTGAACCATGCTGGTGCTTCTTCCGAGCTAGCATCTGCCGAGGCTGAAGAAAGGCTGTCAGAAGGGGGCATTTTTCCATGCTTAGTCTGAGGCTTTGACATATTGGGCATCTTTTGTTTTGGCGATACAATAGATGTTTTAACTTCCAACTCACTATTAATGAACAGGTAAACCATGTCAAAATGCCTTAAAATGTTTAGATAGTTTGAGGACCCTACGCAGACACATCTTGTTAGAGCTTCGCCATTGCTGGAAGTTGGTCCTGGACTTCCTGACGGGCCGCCCACAGGTGGTGAAGGTAGTAAACAACATCTCCACTTCGCTGATCCTCAACACTGGGGCCCCACAAGGGTGCGTGCT